>NC_052948.1:19425271-19765271 GCF_013358895.1 Oreochromis aureus | reverse complement strand
ATGGCCAGCCAATAAAATCGGGCCATTTTTACCTCCAGAGTTTCATCATATCCCATTTGCCCTGCCATGGTGTAATAATGAGCCGCCTGTAAAATCATTTCCCAGTGGCTTTTATGCACCAACAACTGGGTGTGTGTCATGACATACTCGATACAGCCTATGTCAATACAAAATGCGGGTAAGTTAGTGCTTGGTGATTTGACCATCAATTTTTAGCAATTGGTCAAAGGCTGAGCGTAGGATGTCATCACGAGATTGCTTTAGTGGAAAATCTTCTGTGGAGTGAATTACTGGAGCCTGCGGAGCCTCATGAGAACCCTGCATCATTGCTGAGCACAGATGCTACTCACCACTAAAGGTTGTGAATGGATCCCCACACTTCCCCCCCATTAGGTTATTAAACCCTGGCAAATCTGTCACCAGAATTAAGGGATGCATACCTAAACACACACCTGCACCCACTTTGCCTCCAGCAATGCCCTGGGTCAAACCAAGGTTTGGTAGACCAGGATCTGCATGCAGCCTGACTCAGCCATAGCCTGGTGCATACCCGCTTGGCACCTTACCCTTATGCTCAATGTCTCTCACAGACGAAAGGAAAATTATGTGATGTGGCTAACTGTTGACATCTCAGAAAGTCATTAAATGTCCTGATAAGGGCTCTGAGTTTCCGATCATCATTATCCTGAGGTTATAAGAGTGACATGCTCCGGAGCTTCCTCCTCAGAGCTGTGAATGGTCGTCCTCCTGGTCACAGCTGTGGCTGCTCCACTGGCTGCCCTGCCAGGTGGTCCTCTGCTAGCCTCTATGTGATTTCCAGGCTGGCCGGTTGGTGACAGCTGACCCATTCTGCCAGAAGCACCACCATAAAGTGCTTCATCACTACAAGGTCCCACACTTGAGTATCTTCTTCCCTTGGACCAGGTTGTAGACATTAGTTCGCCACCTTGTGCAGTTGCCTGGGACATGGAAAGGGTCAGCCCTCCAGCCCAATTTGGCTCTCCCGGAGCGACGGTGGTGGTTCTCTGGCAAGAGGCCCAGACAGTCCATGATTAACTGGTGGATGTCTTCAAAACAGACTTTCACTGCAACGGGTAGGCCTTCCCTCCTCTGGCCCCAGCAGCTACTGACATAGAGAAGACATGGTAGTGTGAAGGTTATCATTTCCCAGTGGCTTTTATGCACCAACAAGGGGAGGCTGGCTGTACCGGCACTGTCCCCTAAACATGCCGTTCCACCCATCCCCTGCAGCTGAGCCACAAACCACACTCCGCCACAGAGAACTTCTGTCCACAAAATTGAACTTTACATGTTCCAGCTTTCTGTGTCAGACTGCAAAGGGTGCTGCCTTTGACCGCCATCCAATCCATATTGCACTGTACCCTTGTGGATGAAGGTTAACCAGGAGTTTTGGCCTGTGTGGAGTCTTTGTAACCTGATCCAGACAAGGCAGGACATTCCAATGGTGTTTACATTGAGGTCCTTTTTGCATTTGGTCTGGCCCCTCACCCAGGACCAATTTACCTTGAGAGACTCCACCAGTGGCAAACTGCCCCAAACAACATAGCTCCAATCCACTCTGATAATCTACTCAAATCCCAGCTATAGTCCATAGAATGCAAAAAAAGAGAGAATGTTGCCTTTACATAAAAAAATAAGCTCCTACCTCAATGTGAAACTTGTCAGTGTGAAACTTGGAGATGTTTTATTTCAATGACTGAAAAAGAGGTCTTAGGATGGCTTGAAGAAATTGTTTCAGTCATCTGGCTTCTTTTGAAGAAGGTCTCAGTAAGTTAAATTCAGTGATAGAATAAAAAAAATATATATAATGTCTTTCTGGCAGAATAAATACTTCCCAAATGTGTTTTGCCATACTAGACTCCAGAAAGACTCCAGACTTATTTACAAAGGCATGTACATCTCTGAGTACTTTTGAGGAAGATGGCCTATATTTATTGTGATTAAAAACAGCAATAACTATAATGCTTGAACATTTTTAAGCTGCTCACAACTTTGCTTTTGTCTAAAAATGAACATTCACACATCCAGCTATATTCCTAAAACAACATTCTCAAGCTTGCTATGGTAATGACATGTTTGGCTTGGAAAAGTTTTCCCTCCAATTAGACATTATTCGCTTAAGTCCTATAGTATTATTGAAGAGTAATAAGCTTGGAATCCTGCCTGACACTGATTTTCTTGTAAAACATATTAGTTATTAAGATTTGATTAATTTAACTGGACAACAAATGGATTCAAATTGCTTAAGACTCCATACTATTTGCTTACTTGTCTGGTTTTCAGTGTGGATGAAAGAAATCAAAACAGTGGGCTCATATATTTAAGGGCATGTGTTTAGCAAAGATTTCCCGATGTGTATATACATGAGGCTGTTGGCTTGGACTTCTCTTGCAGCCTTTTTTACTGGTACACTGACAGCTGGTTAATACCATCAGGCACAGAAAGCAACAGTGAGGCAAATGCATTCACATACATATCTTAGACTGAAATCAAAGTAAAAAAAAAAAAAGAGTACCAAGATGAGGTTTTCGTTCCCATTTCATAGCAATTTTATATGTTGAGTGAATGGGGATAATTGTAGGATATGCACTGTTTTCCATACATAAAATGTCCCCCACTACTTGAAAAAAATGTGGATGATTACAACCATTACAGCCATATGTGACTGTTGACATCTTATGTCAACACAAAGGGTATAATATGCCATTAATATGGTATAACAACCTCTGCTCTTTTTGGAAAGTCTTTTAGATTTTGGAAACTGGATGGAGGAATTTGCTCCCCAGGTAATGCTCCTTAGGGGACAAATGCCAAGCTCCACCACTTGTTACACCTTCATGCAAGGCAGCGATACTAGTAACAGTGGCATCAACTAAAAATAATAAAATGAACCATTCATATCCTATTTGGCAGTAAAACAGAAGCTGTGTGTTACCTTACATTAAATGGTTCAGCAGAGCACTTTCAATAAAAAGAATATGATCTGAGCACAGAACTGGCAAGGCATGAAAAATGGCATAGGCAGGGGCGTAAACTTAAAGTAAAGGTGCTAGTGTGGTAAGCTTTATATAAAAGCTGAAAAACATTCTTTTATCGATCACTTAATTGGGTATAACCTCTGTTGACATCCCTGAACTCATAGTTCAGCACTAAGCTTCTCTCCTGCTTGTATTCTTTTGCCAAGCAGTCATACAAGAATCAATATTACCTGAGTGAGAATCTGACCTGCTCTCTTCAACTAACCTGACAGAGAGAGCCACAATATTTAACCTGAAAGAATACAATTGAATAAATCCAAGTAAGGTCGTGACCAGCAATGAATAGCTTTGCTTCTCTCCATCCTTAAAAGGAAAAGGGAGCAAAGCTTGTTGTCAATCCAGCCACAGTGTTTGAATCAGTGCAAACAAATCAATTTGAACTTGATCTGATTAAATTTTTTGTTGAGTGGGTTAAGGTCAGGGCTCTACAGAAGCCAACTCAGTTCTTTCACATCCAAGCAGTTGGACACAGCAGTAATTTGGGGGGGAAGTTGGTTTTATTTACTCAAAAAATGAATAGGGCAAAAAAGTTCAGTATTAAATATATACATGAAAATATTAAAGCAGTAAATACATTACCTTTTGGAAATGAAACAATGTACCTCAAACCTATACAATGAAAATGTTTCAACCTTTTCATGTTGACTGTCACATCTATTTTATTTATAGTCTGTATCACATTTAGACAACAGAAGCTGATCCAAAGTCCAAACAGTTTCAACATAGATGAAAAGCTGAAAGGTGTGTTTTTGTTGTGTTAACTAACTATTCTGGAAATTAAAAATCACAGTGATTTAGTGGTCATTATAATGTGTTCAGAATTTGCAAACTGATGATGATTTAACTCTGCTCTCCTCTACATAAGGTGCCATTATAAACGTATCAGTATTGCCAATACTGTATTTACTTGGTATCGGATCAGTACCAACGTTTGCAGCATTAAACAGCACTACTAACACACAAGAAAACAAAACAGTTCAACACACAAGAAGAAACAAATCTTAAAAAATATCTAACAACACAGAAACAAAACCGACAGTTTGTTTAACAGTTAATAAAAGAAAAAAAACATCTAATTCAGGATTAATGAAAACAAAATAACATGTTTAAGATAAATGACTCAGACATAAACCCCAGTGATGAAGTAATGCTTGGTATGGCCCAATGTGCACACATACTTGTCCTTTTATATTTATATTTATATTTATATTTTTTATATTTATATCTATATTCATATCTCTATATTTATCTGTTCAACTTAATATTTATCTATTAATATCTCTGTTTATACACTCATTTTATATGAGTGCTTAATGATTGGTGCATATTTGCTATTATCACATCACGTCACCAGTGGACCTCTGCAGCCCAATGTCAAAGTAAGAAAACTAATTAATAGCATGTAAGATAAAAAAAAAGATTTAACATCAGACAAAATCAAACAAAATGTGTTTCAAGAATGCTACATTAATTTGTAATGTGAAGAATTTATGTTCGTGTATGGGCACACGGTTACTGTATGGTGTGGTGACTATGGTATAAGGTATGAAAGTTAATCAGAATACTTTATTGATCCCTTTGGGGAAATTATTTTGGTTACAGTGCTCCAGTATAAACATTAACAAAGACAGACAATACACTAAGTAAGAAATAGACACAATATAGGTATACAATATATACATGACTTATATACATATAAGTCACTTATTGATAAATAGCTGAATAAGAGGAAGAGTGTGTGCAAAAAGGGTGTAGCTATTGCAGTTAACTCAAAAACCTTGGTTCATTGGGCGTGGTGGTTAGTATTGGTGCCTCACAGCAAGATGGTCCTCAGCTCCACTCCACCATCTGACCACTGATGATTTCAAATTGCCCATAGGTGTGAGTGCTAATGGTTGTCTCTATGTGTTAGCCATGCGATAGACTGGCGACCTGTCAAGAGTGTATCCTGCTTCTTGCCCTATAACAGCTGGGTCAGGCTCCAGCCCGCTCATGACCCTGATAAGGATAAGCGGAAGAAAATGGATGGTTTACATACTTCATAGGTATGTGACCACAGGTGCATGAATCACACTCTATCTTGGTCATCATTTTGCTCATTCAGGCAGTGTCACATTGAATCAGGGAAATCTTTTGGTTCTGGGAATACTACAGTGCAATATAAAAGTCTGTGTATGTGTTTGTGCAATAGTCTGGAGTATGGCAGTAAAAGTTTCCCAGATGTGAGTGCAAACACTGAGTTTTGTGCCAGCTGTTGCTAAGTTCAAAAACTATTTTGTCTGTTTGTAATTACAAATAATCAAAGGAAGTCCTTATGCCAGCAAAGCAATGTAGTTTTGTGAGGTTTGGTACTTTCACTGACAGCCAACACAAAGGTGTAGACGTCATTGCACGCAGATATAAAGCTCCTCAGAGGGCAGTGAATTACAAAAGTTTCCTGTCTGTGTTATATTCGTTTTATTCTTGAGCAGATAAAAGCATATAGGCAAAGAGGAATTTTTAAAAGAACACTACCTTATTATACACTAATTACTTGCCTATATACTGTAGTGGCTATAGTATATATATAGTAGGCTAACAGGGACAGAGGAGTTCACATATTTTTCACACAGTCACATCTTACAACCGATGCTCTCTGCAGTGTACAGTTGGGATTTTGGAGAGCTGCACAGGACCGCTGTTGTGTTTTTTTTTTTTGAAAACCCCTCTCTGTAGGGCAAACATATGGGCAAACAGGCAAACATATGTAAAACAACACAATTCCAGTACCATTAATTAAGCATAATGAAACAGCCAGTGTGTCGTTTGTGTAGTTATTGTTGAAGTGGTCACAACAGCAGGACAAAAGCCAGAGACATAATAACAACACTTGAGGAGATATGGTAGCAAATAAGTTAAGAGTTCAGTGGCAGCATGCATATGAAATCACTCCAGTGATCCACTTCCTCCCTGCAGAAGCACTGAAGCTGCAGGATGCCCAGAGATCACATTGGTGTTTTCAGACCCTGTTAAAGTTTTATTTTTTCCACATTCCTCTCGCCTCCTCAGCTGCTCCAGCAGCCGGTGAAATATAAATTCCAAGCATATTTATATTATCCATTTATGCCAACTATTTACAGATGATACTGTGGAAATTAGGTCACATTCATGGAATAGAGTTTGTTTAAACTATATATTTCATGTTGTATATATTATATCATTACTATTTATATTAACTTAATTTTGAGATATTTCCTGATATTAATTGAAATAATAATCATTTGTATATGCAGTGTATTGCATATTTTTTATGTTAGAGTTGGTTCCAAGTGTATATGAATTTTCCAGTTTTTGTAGTCTATTGTTCTGGAACTTACAAATCTTACTATAAATAATGGTATCATATGTATGCACATATGTATGTATGCTGTCTCCTCTTTAATAAGTCGCTCAATCTGAATGAAATGCAAAAATTGTCATCCATACAGCATTTATTCACTTTGATTAAAAATAAACCCAAATCCAAAAGAACCCACAGTTCTTTTGGATTTTCTATATCTTATGTTCATTTCATCAGGTTTAATAGCATGGATCTTTTAGGGGGTTGCTGCTTTGAGTGACACTTTGTAGTGATGCATGCAACTATAACCAACAACCTTCTGCTATGCTATAGCTTGGTAAGAACTTTAATCCATGTTTGTGGTTCTGTGCCTTTTTGGAGATTTTTTTGTGTGCAGTTGTTTAGAAATTGGAATTTGAAATTATTGATTTTGCACTTGCTATGGTTAGCTGGTTTAATTATTTTTTATGTCACTATTGTATGCAGATTGTTGGCTTTTGTAAAGCATTTGCTTGCTTTTTGTGTGGTTAATAGCACAGACTGTCCAGGAAGTAAGCACCCACGTTTCTTGGTGAAGGAAATGCCTATTCTACGTTACTTATGTGTTACATCTAATTAGCATATGTTTTTGTCTGGGTGATGCTCCTACACACTCTGTGGATGTATCTTACTGATGTGAATTAGCTGATAATATCATTGTTCATGATCCTGTCTGGCTCCTTCAAAGTGATTGTTAAGATATCTAGAGCCAAGTCTTGGTTCTGGGTATCAACAGAATTAATAATAGTAATTTTTTGCAGCCCTAACTTGTACCCTTTCCTTGTGCATATATTAGAGTTTTATTATAATTTTTTATTCAGCTTAAATAATGTGACCAGGACAGTGCACTGTGGGTCAAGTTCTCTGTCTGCGTCTCAGGCAGACGTTCCTATTCACAGATGTCAACATGTCACATTTGTCATATTGATACTGTCCTCGTCAAAGCTGTCCAAGTCCTCTGGTGTGGCTTTCAGAAAGAAGAGATAAGGAAGGTGGAAATTATGCTGCTTGGCTTTCTATTTGTACTAGCTAGAGGCTAACTAAGTTGAATAAAGCAAAGCTGCCTAATAATATAGACACTGTAGAGACTGTGTAACTATATAATTGTAGGGCAACCTATTTTATATTAGTAATGCATATTTACAAATAGATTATTATTAATATGAACACATCAAGTAGTAGTCTGTCTGCTGAACCAACATATTTATCTATTCTACATCTGTTCTGGACAGGTACACTGAGAAAACAGTCAGAAGGGCCTTCGCTCACATCTTCACCACTTATTAAAGAATGTAGGTTTATTACATTTAAATGAAAAAAAAAAAAAAAAACACCGCACTGAACTACACTTGCATATAGTAGACAATTAAATGTACTTACTAAATTGTTCCATTGACTAATTCATATATAAGAGGTGTTGGTAGAAAGGCTATTTAAAATAAGATTCATTCCATTATATCTCAACAGAGATCATTGCCAAGTGTGATAGAGAGATGAAAACTTGGTATGCAGACAAAAATAATATATAATCGTTCGGTCTCTTGCCTAACATTGACAAATACGGAAGATCGGAGAATGATACCAAAAAACTTGGCAAGAAAGTTATTTATTGCAGCTGTGAATGAGAGAGACTCCCTTTTTTCTGGTATCGGTTCATAGCTTACCAACAGAAAAAGAAAAATGTGAAAATCTGACCATAAATATGAGTTTGAAAGCAGCGAGCACACATATTCTTTGTTCTTAGTGCTCAGTTTAAGAAAAGGCCATACCCTAAATTCAAAACAGCACATCAGGTAACTCACTTCATATGTCATTGCCTCCCGATAAACTGCTTTATTATCAGTTCTAACCCTGTGTTCAACAGTTTTACTTGGTCCTTCTCTATGGTCTCTATAAATTTCAAAGTTAGTTTAGAAATACTAAACAGGATCCAGGGTTCACTCATCAAGCACAAGATTGTAAAATTTACATTGCCTATGAGGCAATTCAGAGGGGGGGAAGAAAAGCATACAGACAGCTCAGTGTAAATCCCACTTTAACCATATTAAATATCTCATTTGCTCTTTTCTCCAGAGCATTTGGCAAAACGATTGCTCAGCTGTTGTATAAATGAGAGTAAGCTGACACTGTGTGGTCTACACAGGAAGTTAAGGGGTATGAAATTTTCCTAATGAAAAGACCTTAAAAGCTAAACTGCATTTTGCGCCTTGTTGTCACTCTGTTGCATTATAGACAGCTTGCTACTTCCCCCAGAGACCTCCTCAGGAATAATGCTTGACCTAAGGAGGCTGGGATTAAGAGGGGTTATGGTTGAAGAGCATGACACGCCAGGCTGAGAACAAGTAAACATGCTTCATCTTCTGAAGCATGTTTTCACTTAGACTAGTCTTTCAAGTGACAGTTAAAGAGCTGCACTGCAGATCATCTGTCCACTTGGAAAAAGTGCATTCAGATGTGTGCAAGTGCAACATCATGTGTTGACAGATCTGCATTAGAGAAATTTGCAAAAAAATATCTAACTCCTAAAAATGATCTCCAAATCTAATGCAACACAAAACAGCTTTGAGACCAGGGTCAAATAACGTTTAGAAAAGTGTATATACATAGAAGGAAGCTTTAAGTAGGCACCTCCAATTTGTGTATCTCTTGAAATGTCTACTTGGCTTTGAAAAATGAAAACCTTTTCAGGCCCCATAAATTAAAATCATTAATGCAGACAGAACTTTGTATCTGACAATTTTAATAAGCCTGTTAAAGGTAAATTAAAAATATGGTGATATTTAAGCTCACTAACTGCTTCAGGAAACAGTCCAGCTCTTTGATTCCCATTTCTGGCAGGTGTTACTCTCTGCTGAATTACTAGCTACTACGTTGTTGGAGGACTACGACTGTCATTATAGTTTGTCATTAAAATCAGATAATTCTAGAAAACAAACTTTTCTAGCTCAGTCTTATCTTTCTTGGTGCTTTTGCTCCTGATTAGTGAGAGAACTTTGGTGAAGATTAATGACAAAACCGAAATCTTTGGCATAAATGAAAATCTGTTTTTTGTTAATGCCTCTCATTTATCAGCAGTTTGGTAGCTGTTATTCTCCAACTCTGCCTGTTGAATGTTCCATGGGTGCATAGTAAATCTGTCAAAGGCAATCTGAATTATTATTATTATTTACAGAAGTTTGCCAAACAATCTGGAGTCATTTTGTGATCATTTTTGAGGAAAAAAAAGAATGCATGAAATTCAATATCCAACTTACTTTTTAAGGACCTCTGACTGTATAAATAGGCAGCTGCAAAGAATTATCCTTGTAATTGTCCCATAAGAGTAAACCATAATACACCAGTGAAGGTTTAATAGCGTTGTTTGTCATTGATCAGCAACAGTGAATCAGTGGAGGATTTGCCAGATGCTCATAGTTGTCTGGTTCAAGTCACTGCGCAGCTTGCATTCATTGTCTGAAAGAAGAAAAATATCAGGTGTTGACTTACTTTAAGTCTTTGTTCATCAGTATTGTGTAAATGTAACTTTACTGTTTAAATCAAATACAGCTTGTGCCAGGCAGCTTTTGATTTTATTTCCATTTAGAGGTCAATAAAAATTATGGATTACTTAAATCTTTTCAACCCGCTTTATCTTGGGTTTCTTCACAAGAATGATTTGAGGGTTTATCGTAGACCAAAAGGTATTTCAGATGGAGACAGTTACATAAGATTCACTGAAGGTAAACAAGATTGGGAACATTTACTGCAATAAAAGTTGAATTCTTTAATAGGGAACTTCTTTTTCCTGATTGTTAAAGAAAATCATCCAAAAAGTTTACTACAATTTCCAGGTGGCCAATTAGCTACAAATATAAATTGCCCATAGTACCTTTTTAATACTATTCCAAGTTTTTTCCACTGTAAAATTATTTTTTCTCAAATAATAGCTATCAAAACACAAGATGTATTAGTCGTTTCTACATTCAATATCCAACATTGGATTTAAACTTCTTATGTGAAGTTTTTTATTTTTTATTTTTTTATTCTTACATTCAACCCTTTGCTCTGTAATCTTCTCATTCATCAGCTTCCCTAACATGTGACAATTATGAGACAAACTATCTAGCCAGGGTCAAGTAGCACTAAGCCACAACTTTTAACACACAACAAAATTGCTTTTTTCTTCCTCAGCTCTTAAAACTGGAACCGTAATGAAAACTGATTGGATCAATTACAGCACCAGCAGTAACACAGGGAAAGATGAGTAACATGCCACATCTCATCTCCTCTGGGTTGTAGCTGTTATCGCAAGGCCTACATTTTTAATAAAGACAGAAATGTAGCAGGGGACAAATGAATGCTTGCTCTGTAATAATACAGCTGCAACGAGAACAAATGAGACACTATAAAAAACCTGACTGTGTGTATAACCCTTATCATTAGCTAGCAGATGCATTGCACAACAAAGACAAATGAAAAAAAAAAAAGAAAAAAAAAAAAAGAGGACATCTCGACTTTGAAAAAGGCGACTATCCTCGTGAGATTGTAAAGCATCTGTCAGGATTTGTGTCGTGGATGAGAGAAGGAGGACCCAAATGCTGGACTCACGGTGCAGGATAATGGTGTTTTATTGTAGGTAGGATGGATGAACAGAACGTGAACTGAAACGACTGAACTAACTGGCTGACTGGACTGGACTGGACCGGCTGGCTGGCTGATTGACTGAACTGAACAGACATGCAGAAAGACGACATCAACATCAATGACACGACCCTGAACGGATGGAACTGAGGACTTAAATACACACTGGGTGATGACTGATTAGAAACCGGTGAGTACACAGCTGAACTTAGTCTGACTAATGATACATGGAAATAACTGGAACACAATACGCAGGCGGTATGCTGGCACAGAAAACAGGAAGTGAGAAAGTAAATGTGGCAAACTAAACTGAACATGGACAAACTGAAATCACTGGGTCAACGACCCAGGAACCTTGACAGTACCCCCCCCTTCAAAGGCTGGCACCCGACGACCGAAAGAAAGAAAAACCCAGACAGGGTGGGCGGAGGGGGTCTAGGATGGAGCGACGGAGTCCAAAACAAAGACAGTTCTGGCGGGCGGCCACGTGGCCGGTGGCTGAGATGAGACAGTTCTGGTGGGCGGCCACGTGGCCGGCTGTGACGCAGGAGGTGATCTGGTGGGCGGCCGCGAGGAAGACGGCGGCGGCCACTGAGCAGGTCCGGTGGTCGACCACGCCGGCGATGACGTCCAGAACGTGGCTTGGGCGATGGCGTGGCAGCCGCAGGACCAGGCGAGGCTGACGCAGAGGCAGAAGCTGGACCAGGCGAAGCAGAAGCTGAAGCTGAGGCTGAGGCTGGACCAGGCGGCCGCATGGGAGCCGGCGGTGATGGAACAACAGCTGCAGGACCAGCAGGCGCGGAAGCCCCTGGCTGGAGACAGGCCGGGCCAGCGGGCGCGGAAGCCCCTGGCTGAGGACCGGGAGACCTCAGCTAGCCTAACCAGGGATGGTGCGAGGGCGTGAAAGGCTGGATCAGGAGGTGGATGACGAGGTGAAGTAGCAGGTGGACTGGTTAGCTGTTCCAAGCCTCTAGCGAGGTCAGGCTGGGTTCTGGCTGCCCTCAGCCTGGGCGCTGGGACAGGCACGGGAGGTGGCTGGACACCAGTCACCCCCACCCGAGAAACAGGAGCGGGTGTGGAGGTAGACTGGGTCACAGCTGCCCTCGTCCTGGGAGCTGGCACAGGAGTGGTTGCTGGCTGGGCCCTAGCCATCTGAGGAGGTGTTGTAGGGACAGGCTGAGCCTTAGCTGTCTTCACCTGAGAAGGTGAAACGGTTGAAGAGTAGGACCGAATCTGGGCCGCCGTGCTGGCAGGAAATGGCTGAGTGATGGGTGTGGAAATAGTGGCTGGGTGTGTGATACTGACAGGTTTATCAGGGATTGTTCTGGTCTTTCTGCCACCACTATTTACAGTCTTTAACTTTACAGTCTTTGGGGGAGCAGAGCAGAAAAAATCTTCCCAGTCTACATCATCATCTAGGAGGGAAACTCCCCATTAATCGGAGATGAGTCTGTTATTTGTTTTAAGGGAGGAATCAGACGAAGAGTGCGAAAAACAGTCACTGGAACTCACCACCGGGAGTTGCTCAAAATGGTCCGTATTATGGCGGCGTGTGCGCCGCTTTCTCCGGGAAGAGGAAGCGGCAGGGGTAAACAGCTGGGCCTCTCTGGCGCGGTAGCCTCTGTTGAGCCGAGGTGGGAGGTGTAGCCGCTGTGCCGTGGCGAGGCGGAAAGGCTGGAGAGTGAAGCGGCCGGCGGGCGAGCGAGGAGCGGAGTGGCGAGGGAGCGAGCGGCCAAAGCTTGGCCAGTGACGCCCACTCTCCGCGGCGAATGCTCCGATGCAGGAGAGGCAGCAGGCGGAAGAACGCGGCTTCCCCGAGGCCCGCCCAGAGCCAGACGAGTCCCCACGAAGACGCACTCTCTCTCCGCGAAGAGCCGCTGCTTCCCCCTAAGCTCCTCCGTCCAGCGAAGGAGCGCTGCCTCCTGCCGCTCAAAAAGTTCCGAGTCCGCTGGGTCCACAACGCGGGGTTGTGTCATTCTGTCAGGATTTGTGTCGTGGATGAGAGAAGGAGGACCCAAACGCTGGACTCACGGTGCAGGATAATGGTGTTTTATTGTAGGTAGGATGGATGAACAGAACGTGAACTGAAACGACTGATTGGGTGACTGAACTAACTGGCTGACTGGACTGGACCGGCTGGCTGATTGACTGAACTGAACAGACATGCAGAAAGACAACATCAATGACACGACCCTGAACGGATGGAACTGAGGACTTAAATACACACTGGGTGATGACTGATTAGAAACCGGTGAGTACACAGCTGAACTTAGTCTGACTAATGATACATGGAAATAACTGGAACACAATACGTAGGCGGTATGCTGGCACAGAAAACAGGAAATGAGAAAGTAAATGTGGCAAACTAAACTGAACATGAACAAATTGAAATCACTGGGTCAACGACCCAGGAACCCTGACAGCATCTCAACAGTGTTGTTACGTCTTGATGATTAACACTTTCACTAAATATGGGAGAGGACGTGCTTAACGAAAACATTTTACTTTAAAAGGCCCTGTTTTTAAAAAATCTTGTCAAAGACAGGTCACTTCAGAGACTTCAAAGAAGCTTTTATAGTGTATATATCTCCTGTCAGATATCATACTAGCTAAGATGAACAGGCACGTGACTCAATATATGAGCGGCAGTTGGCAGAAACACCAGAGGAGCAAAACACCAGCTACTTGTACACAGTGGAGTCACTACAGATTGTAAGACCAGAATGACCAATTTGTGCACTGGCCTGGATTGACTACAGGAAAACTTATGACTCCGTACCAAACACGTGAATCCTGGAATGCCTGGAAAGTCAACAGGACCCTAAAGGCCTTTATCAGGAATTCAATGGAGATGTGGAAAACAACACTAGGGGCAACTTTAAGACAACTGTACAAAATCCACCATCATATGCAGGATTTAAAAAGAAGATGCTCTGTCCCCACTGCTGTTCTGCATAGACCTGAAGTGAGATCATCAACAAGACTCGCTACAGATACAGACTACAGCATGGAGCAATAGTTAGCCACCTCCTCTACATGCATGTAGCTAGGAGTGAGCGAGCCATTGATTCACGGATCCATTCCTCTAGAACAGGGGTAGGCGACTCCAGGCCTCGAGTGCCGGTGTACTGCAGGTTTTAGATGTGTCCTTGATCCAATACAGCTGATTCCAATTGCTAAAAGACCTCCTCAACATGTCTTGAAGTTCTCCAGAGCCCTGGTAATGAACTAATCATTTGATTCAGCTGTGTTGACTCAGGGTGATATCTAAAACCTGCAGGACACCGGCTCTCGAGGCCTGGAGTTGCCTACCCCTGCTCTAGAATATAGAATATCACTTGGACAGAAAAAGTTTAGTCCGATGGTGAAAAAGAAAAGGAAAGTAGTCAGAACTGAGGGGATTGTATTAGAAGGCAACATTCAATACAGTCGGGATATCTATAAGTATCCTGGCATCCCACAGACAAGTAGGAGTGCGCTACTAAAGCTGTAGCTGCCAAATACCTGCAGAAAGTAAGGCAAGTCAACTGAATGGGAAGAACAAGATTTAGGCAGTCAGCACCTATGCCCTGCAAGTCATCAGATACCATGCTGGGATGAAAGGTTGGCCAAAGGAGGAAATAGGAGGAAATAGAAGTTTCACCCCAAATCCAGCACCCTGAGAATTTACACTAAGCAGAAAAAAGTAGGCTGGGGACCAGTGTGTTTCAGAACTATCATCAGTGATGAACAACAACAAAGTTCCATGAGTCCATCAGAAAGATGGACACAACTGATCACGTGCTTAGTGAACACCTCAGGGAGTAGAAACCTGAAAAAGAAGAGGAGCAAGAAGAGGAACTGTCATGAAAAGACAGGCCACTGCACGGAATGCACAATGCAGAGGCCTAACGATGTACCTTTGGGATCTACCACACCAGGCAAGATACAGGTGGAGGCTGTGCAGATACGCCCCTGAGACCATCCAGGACAGAACAGCATGGCACAAGATGCTGGCAGGCAGGGTGTACATAGAATCCCATAACCAAGGGGCTGGCACATCGGTCCCAAGTATAGCTTGGAAGTCCCAAAGTTAAAACATCATATACCTCAAAGGTAGTTCAGAATGACCAAGCTAAGATCCTGTGGGACTTTTTGATACAAACGGACAAACTGGTGATGACTAACCAACCAGACATAGTAGTGATAGACAAGTAGAGGGCGAAGGTCATAGTGATATATGTAGCTACACCGAGTGATAACAACATCATGAAAAAAAGAAACTCAAGAAATACTAAGGGCTAAGCGAGGACTTAGAAAAGATGTGGAAGGTGAAAGTAACGGTCGTCCCTGTGATAATCAGAACACAGGAGGTGGCAAGCACAGGCAGCGACCCCCAAACTGGGCGAGTGGCTCAGTTTGGCTACTTTTGGCTGTTTCAGCCTTTTTAAAGGTTTCTTAAGTGATGTTGTCACTTCCAGGAACAGCTCTTCTCAGTGTTGCTGTTTATCGAGTACCAAAGCCAAAGCTGACCCTTATGCTTACCTACATATAAACTCACAGTCTATCTACTGTGTCATCAGTCCTTGTGGTAAGCCAGCCTTAGTGTTATCTTTTGGGAAATGATGAGGTCAGATCCTGTACACTACATGCACTACATATTCTACATTCAAACAATAATATATTCCATGTGAGTTGGCTTGCAGAACTATCATCATGGTAATCTTTTCATGTAAGGTGGTTACAGACCAGCCAGAGAGTGAAACATTAGCACGTGTGCATTTTTCCAAGATTTTGATGCAGAATTTCAAAGAAAATAAGGGAGAATGATTGTGCTGGTTCAAATATACTGAAATATATATATTTGATTAATGCAGATCTCTACAGAGTATTATATTATAGGTTTGGCTATTGTCTCTCCAGTCTTGGTTAAAAACAAGTTTCCAAGTAACTGATTTAATGCTGGGTTTTATTGTTTTGACCACAAGAGCTACAGTAAAAGCTAAGAGCTAACAGTGTTTGTGGGTAGAATCACCAGCTCCAATATGATGGAGTAGATTTTTCTATAATAGTATTTTTCTTTGTTTCAGATATATTTGATTATATACCTTTCTAGCAATTTCTAGATACACAGAGTGCTGCGAAAAAGTATTTCCCCTTTCCTGTTTTCTAAGGTTTTTGTATATTTGTCACACCTGCCATGTTTTAAAGCATTACATTTTTAAACAAAGATAAATTAAGTATAAGTTCTGTTTTAAATGCTGATTTCATCTATTAAAGCAAAAACCTACCTAGCTCTGTGTGAAAAAATAATTGTACTCCTCTTATTAAATTATGAATTAGCTGTGATTGACCACATCTTTTGAAAAGCTGAGTTTGATTTCACTAGACAAACCAGACCTAATTACTGCCAAACCTAATCTAAGAATCAAGAAATCACTTAAATACAATCTGTCTGACGAATTGGAGTATGATAAAAGATCTCAAAAAGCACCACATCATGCCACAATCTAAAGCAACAGCTGAGAATCAGAGTCAGTAACATCTATCAGTCTGGAAAGCCATTTCTAAGGCTTTGAAACTCCAGTGAAACACAATGGGCGTAATTATCCACAAGCGGAGAAAACTTAGACCACTGGTGAACCTTCCCAGAGGTTGGCCTGCCAAAGTCAGTCCAAAAATGCATCAGTGACTCATCAGAAAAGAACCCAGAACAGCATCTAAAGTATTGCAGGCCTTACTTGCTTCAGGGTCAGTGTTCATGATTAAACTATAAGAAATAGACTGGGCAAAAATGGCATCCATGGGAGAGAGTTCCAAAGAGAAAACCACAGCTGACCAAAATTAACACAAAGGCTCGTCTCACACTTGCCAAAAAAAAAAAAAAAACCCAAACAAACAAACAAACAAAAAAAACCCAAATCATTTTGACAATCACTGAAAGTTTTCAGAAAATATTCTGTGGACTCATGAGACAAAAGTTAACCATCACCCAACAGTAGGGTGATAGTTTGGGGCTGTTTTGCTGCTTTTGGACCTGAAAAAATCAGAAAAATCTAGAAGGTGAATGTATGGCCATCAGTTCATACCCTCAAGCACAACTGCACTTGAATTATGTAGCAGGACAATAATTTAAAACATGGCAGCAAATCCACCTGTCAATGGCTCAAAATTTAAAATAAAAATGAGTCGGGAAGTTCATGAACAAAAACCCTCCAATGTGGCTGAACTAAAACATTTCCAATGAATAGTGGGCCATATATTCTCCACAGCACTGTCAAAGACTCATTGCCAGCTCTCACAAACACTTTCTATCACAAACAAATTCTATTAATTTTCTAATTTAGATCTTTCAGTCTGTTCCGGCAACTCGAGTCTGGCTTTTAAGAGCTTGAGGTCTGCACAACATCCAAATTTATATAGCTCATAATCACGTCACGTTACCATTCAAGTGACAAAAATAAACTGCAGTCTGTCATATTGAGTTCACCCAGACTGAGTTTACATATCTGAAATTTTACCAGCTGCTGGATCTTACCACATGACAAGCTAAGAGTAAACACTTGTAATCATGGATTAACACTTTAACACAACGACACTTGAGTTGCATAAAATACTTTCCAGGTACAATGTAATGTTAGCTTTACATTCATAGTTATTCAAATTTTGAGTATATGTGTGTGTGCTTGAATGCCAGTACAGTCTCTGTACTATATTGAAATAATATTCTCACATTTTGTATGTTTATTTTTTTTAATTAATATTCACCATACTCTACTTTTGAACTTTAAGTTATATCATAATCAGAATATATTTTAGAAAGAAAAAAGAAATGCTGTTAAAATTTCTGGTGATGTTGCAAGAGTTTGAAGTATAATATGTATTACACAAAAAGCTGAGACATGTGAACCAGCCAATCAGATTGTGCCACTGAGAGTTACACAGCCATCAAGTTATGACTACTATTGCTACTACTATTGGTTGTCTTAAAAGATACACTATTTAATTAGCATGAAACTGCAAGCTGCTTTGCAACCCACCCATACCTCAGTACTTTCTTGTTAAGGTTTCTCTGACATTGTAATGACCTGATGTTCTGCTTAGCTCTGTACAGAGGACCATGCTTTTGCATGCTTTCTTTCCAGTTTTCTGTGTATGAACAAGGAAGAATGTTAAGTCATATTGTTATACAGTCCCCATCAAAAGTTTAAGACCGCTTGAAAAGACAAACTGCAGTTTATTTTTGTCACTTGAATGGTAACGTGACGTGATTATGAGCTATATAAATTTGGATGTTGTACAGAACTCAAGCTCTTAAAAGCCAGACACGGGTTGCGGGAACATACTGAAAGATCTAAATTAGAAAATAGAATTTGTTTGAGATAGAAAGTGTTTATGAGAGCTGGCAATGAGTCTTTGACAGTGCTGTGGAGGAATTTTGGCCACTCTTCTTTGGCGTCAACATCTGCTAATTTATTTTTATCACCAATCATATTTTGATAATGATGGTCCTAACTGATATATTCTACAGGTAGAGCAACAAGAAGTATCCCAAAGTTTAATTTCAGTTATCCAGCTTATAAGGTGTATTTAAAATGTGATTGTTTTCGTTCATGTCATATCTTTATTAGAAGGTACTTAGAAACACATTTCTTGATTAAATAAGCCATACCAATAAAGTTTGTTGTTAAGATCAGAACTAATAAAGTTTGTCCTATTAAAATACTTTTGGTCACACATCAGTTTGCAATGAGAATTTAACTCAGGTTCACTTATAATGCTAATTGCAACATGGCTTCCAGATTATGCCACAAATCAAGCTTTCTCAGAAAACATTTTTAGGAAAATCTTCCTAAAAATGTTAGATGTGAAGTAAATGGTGGAAACATCTGAAGGTTAATAGGTTGGCACAGTGGTGTTTAGTGGTTTTCCTGAGATAAAATTTATCCAGAGTTTCTCATAATAAGAGATGCAGTTCACAGCAAATATTCCCCCATGGACTCATAAACCACACATGTGCATTTTATATATATATATTTTTTCAAACTAAGAAAAAAACCAACACCAACAAAAAGTATGTGCACAAGACAACAATACTGAAATTGTGCATTTTTTTTTAAATTTTGTATTTACATTATTTATATAGTTATTCATTAAAATACAGAGTAGATCCAAAGCAGACAGTGTTATATTTGGCTGTAACTGTTACCACTCGAACAAAATGCCCCTTGCGTAATCTAACTATCCATTCACTCAGATTGTATACTGGATATTTTCTGAATACTATATCAAATGTTATATACAAGAAAACTGCAAAGTAATGCTTTTGAGATTACATCTCAGCTGAGCTGATGCTAAGTGAGTGGATATGAATAAAACATCTGTGATCATTTCTGACTCTGGATGACTTATAATTTCTTTTTCACATCTTACTCCAGCAGAAATCGAAATTTTCTCCTACCATAAACTTTGCAAAATTTAAAAATCAGGCTTATATTTGGCTTATCTGTGACAGTAAGATTATAGAGATTTCTTTTTTGTTTATGTTTACCCTAAGCCTTTTTGGAAATTTAAGGACTGCTAAAAAAAAATTGCAGGCATATTTCTCACCCTGGTGTGCACAGAGATCCAGACATGTAAGTAGATAAACATCCTGATGTCTAGCAAAAATACTTTCATCACTCGTTTGAATTGCCTGTCTGAGGTTACTTTTTCCATTTGCTGTTGCTTTTTGAAAAGCTAAGCATTTCTAAAATTCTTGGAGAATGGGTCTCCTTAACCTACCTGGGCCTTCCACCTTATATATGAAAATAACTAAGACTAATCAGAAGCAAGAGGAACTTACTACTAAGTAATTATGTGTAATCAGACTTCACAGAATTATGCAATTCATCATATATGCATATCCAGCATGGTTATTGACCCAATTAGGATATAATCTCTTTTTTAAAAGCTGGAAATTAAAAGCATAAAGACAATGTGAACAATAAAAAAATTCATTAGCTATAAGAACAGACGGATGCCAGTGAGAGTGCCATTATTTCTGTAGGCAATTTTTGCATAAATTTAAATTTTGACCTATATTATGTTGGATTAAAAGGGATCATTTACATTTTTATAATTCATTAAGATGGAAATTGCATACCATCCACATACTCTAAAAATATAAACATTCAAAAGTTCCAATCAACAGGCTTACTGCAGCCAGGTGAGGTGGTCAGGGAGTTATCAAAGTTTGAAGAATTTTTACTGTGGCAGCCATGAATGTTTGTCCAAAAATGGTAATGCATCCACTCTGCTAGTGGAAAATACCAGCACAATATCTCTATGCAAAGAACCCGTTCAAGAGACATGTATGAAAATCAGTGAGCAGACCGTTGTTGCATTTGTAGACAGATTTTTTTGTATATATACCAAGCCTATTAATCATGGCAACAAGCAAAGTGACAACAGTGATCCCAAAACATCAGAAAAATATGCCGACAAAATAAGAACCCGAAAGTTTATATTCAGCTGGTAGACAAGGAGAAGAATTTGGGTCAAACCTAATGTTTCATTCTCTCCTCTTTGTAATACGTTACTCCTAAAACTAACCTGGAGATGCAGACACAAACAAAAGATGTGCGCACATCTTCCAGCGCCTCTTTCATTCTCTCATTACCCATCCACCTGTCCTCAAACTGTCACAACTAGTAAATTGTTTTAATGGCTTTGTCACAGCCAGAGTTAAAAGTGCATGAATAACGGTTTGTACACTGTGGGATCGAAGATTTATATGCTTATACAAATGGAAACTATTGCCTAAGAGTACAATATGACAGAGAGGAGGTGGTAGGTTGTAGGTTTAGTTCACCGAAAATGTAAACCGAGATTGCATTTATGTAGAACCTTCGTACGTAATTACTTCTGGAATATATTAACTATCTTGAGAGAAATCAATTTTGCAATTGTGATTTATGGCTCCCTATTTTATAGTTGGCATGCCATTTTACAGGATGAGACAAAAAACAAAGTGTGAGTTGTGCCTCTGGGATTTTTCAGACTTGGCAATCACAAAGTTTTGTACTTGACTACAGAACTAACCTCTGAAGCCAGATCAGAACTAATAAACTAAATCTCTAAGAGGCAGTTAAGATGTCTTCATCTTTGATTTTCTCAGCGTTCACAGGCTGGAAACTCAAAGTTTCCACATCACACTGGTTGCACTGTTATTGAAAACTTTTGTGATATTACTGAGTCCTAGTCCAACACACACGTTTAAAAATCCAACTAAAAAAAAGTTGCCATTTGTGAATTCGGACTATATAATTATCAATGACATAATACAGAAACATGCAAATTCTAAAATCATTCTGCCCGGTTAAGGCAAAACACCTACGTAATGAAATACAAAAAAACATTTTTGTAAGTGATAGACAGGGTAATAAATAGTTGGAGCCACTACTTGAAAAAAATGAATTTTTAGCAATACTGTCCACGGTCCATTTTTTTTCCTACTATCTAGTTGCTTCCTAAACAGGTTCTCATAGAAGACTTCAAAGATCATGGAAATACCTACAGTAATAATTACAAAGTAATTCACTACCTAATGTTTTAATAGGCAATAAAAAAATTAATTAAAAAAAATCTAATTAAATATTAATCCTTCAACAAATCATGAATTTGGAATTCATAAGTAAGCAATGAGTTTCTAAAATCTAGTTTTAAAATGCAGTTTAAAAAGACCAATCGATAACTGGATTCACACATTTATCAACAATACATTTTTAGTTTGGCATGTAAGAGATCATTCATCTGTATTTTAGATATTGGCATTGCAGCTGTTTTTCCTATTAGCTAGCGCTTATGGCACTTTGAGCCCTGTTCTAGAAAAAAAAACATGCAAATTAGCCTTGAGGGTTTGAGAAACTTTGAATTGTGACACTCACACTGGTTAAAAATGCAGTTTAAGATAATATGCACATGTTCTCTTCTGTCTTTTTACATACAAGTTAACTTAACTGAACTCTGTGCATTCTTTACCCTTAAGGTAAAGAAATATGTCCAGTATGATCGTCTCAAAGAGACAAATGATACATATGTCTACACTATCTTCTAAATGAGATATTTGGTTACTCCTGCGCGTGTCCGTATTCGTGCCAAGATAAATCATTGTGTGCTGACTTTACACAATAAATGAAGTGTCTTTTACTCTGTAAGCTTTTATAACCTATTTCCCACCTGAGCTTAGGATGAATGAAGGCTGTTTAAAGCATCAGGATTCTGTCCACTCAGTGCTCCTCCAGCTTGGCTGCATCAGGAGAGCAGATGTTGCTTTATATTACAAATACATTACATTGTTAGAGCTGCTTTCCACTTCGCCCTGAGGCACTTGTTCGGCTCTGTCACAAAACGATTAGAAGTGGTCCCTAGTTTGTATGAAAGCAGTTAAGCTGAAGAGGCAAGGGGAGAACGTGGTTTTCAACCCTTGAGGTCAAGAACCTTCATATTTTCTGTTTTTGTGCCAGTTTAATGATTCAGACAACCTAATTTCTGAACAACACTCACAGCAAAGATTGCACACTTTGATTTTCTATCCTCTAAATTGCGTTTTAATGTCAGCTGGGACAGGAAAGTGGTTTTGATGAATGAAATTCCCCTTGGTTTTCAATATCTCTGATATTAAAATGGCCCTAGGTCAGTAGCAGAGACAAGCCTTGCTTACTGATCTTTATTGGGCCACTTTTCTTAAGAACGGATGATTCAAGAGTCACTCTTGGGATTTAAGAGTGTGAATCATGTGAAAATCATGTGAGTCACTGTTGCATCTTATAAGTTAAACTTCAGAAAAGAAATGTTCATATTAACATGCAGAATCTGTCAGTAGCTTTTGGGTTTTGGAAGCCTTTGGGTTTCCATTTGTAGGCTGTTTTTTCTTTTCTTTTTTAGTTCACTTTGGTTCCAAGCAGAAGGATTTTCTTGGCAGGTTAATACTGATGATGTTTCATAGAGCACTGGTCTTCTTCACGTTAATTTGTGCATTCTAACTTACAAAAGACAATTTTAGTTTCCCCAGCCCAACTCCAAAGGTCACATGGAGAGAGGAATATTTTTTCTGTCCAAAATCTCTCAACCACTGAGAACAAAATGATTACTATAACAGTTGCATTAAGGATCTTGAACTGAACAGACTGCAATTTACCGGTAAGTCGTCATTCAGTCATGATGAAAGAGGTTTTCTATAATGACAGCATTTTTGTAAAGAACATTTTCTATTCACTCACAATTTGTGGTAAATAATTTGCAAAGCATCCAAGCTTAGCTGCCCTGAATCAAAATGCAGAACATTCCTAAACTCTTTCCCAGTGGGCACCGGACTGCTTATTATCACAAATGTGTCGATAACTTTTATGGACTATTTCTAGGTGCAGCCAAGCAGTGAAGAGTGTCAGGATTGGTTACTTCCAGCGCCACACTTGGAGGATTTCAGCCAATAGCAAAAAAAGCTCAGATAAGAATTAGCATCTTGAACTCTGACGGCATGGTTCTAGGATGAAAAGGTATGAAGTGCTCACTCTGGGTTGGTGAGGGGTTGTACCTCTGGGTCTGATTTAGGGATGGGAGAAGAATAGTTCTGGGGGACTGACAAATTTATTGGTTTCGTGTCTGTGGATGCATGTCCAGCTGGGATAAGACCTGAGGGATCAAGCCCCCTCTCTGCCTTCTAGCATAAAGGCTAATACACCCAGCAAAAAAAGGATAGATGATAGGGTAGATGTATGGTGGAAGAAATTACTATTAAGACTACTAATTGAGTGTAATTTTGAAACGGTGGTATACATGGACATCATGTGAACTTTTACAAATAATTCATATCAGAAGAACACAGGGGAATTTTAGAATTGCACCGGTGTCCATGGACATAAAGAAATTACCTTCATGCAAAGATACCAGTTGTATAATATGTGTTTATCAGTGAAACCACACCAGCACCATTGGCCATGAGAACACTGACATGGAACTCCCTCTTTTTCTTCTTTTATGATTAATGTTCATTTCCAGACCTCACTAATGTTAGTTTACACATTGTTTTTTGTTTTGTTTTTTACCTCAAAGACAACCTCGGCTAAGCCACATTATCCTCTTGTGTTTGGGAATAAAGCAAACACTGAGAGGAGAAAAGAGTAGTTAAAGGAAGCTCTCTTATCTTTGTGAACATGTGCTCCACTTTTCTTTTCTCTTCCAGGACAGGAAAAAAAGGTATATGTTTACATGTACATGTTTTTAATGAAACACAGAATACCAGCTAATTTGTCATTGGGCAGCTCACTAAATCCGGTTAATAAATCGATAATTCATTAATTTATTTTGTACATAGAAACCAAGTTAAGGTTTGGATTTATAGAGAATGTTTTGTTTTACCTCTCCGATAAGGCATTTTTCATGCAACTGGTTAATATATTTGAAATCATCAATTTCAGTTACAAATCATTCGAAATTTTGCAGGGGAGTTTATTTTAGAGAATACAGTGATATACAAAAGTCTTGACTTTCTTGTAGTTTTTAAGTTGGTATTGAGCAATAGTTCTCCAGGCTTTTTGGGGTCTTCCAAAGCTTTCTTTGGGCATTGCCTGCTTTTCATTCATTTGAGTGCTTGAACCTGACCATTTTCAGAGGATCAGTGGGTAAAATAGTGCTTTGTCTGCAATAACAGAGAACTTAGCAAAGATTCAGTTTTAGATTGTATCATTAGGCACTTCATTGCTAGCAGAATCACACAAAACATGGAATTTGTTCCAATTTCTTAATCTGGAATTACAAGAAAATACTAAAGATAACTTAGTTTGAAATAGAATCGTAGTTTTGCTCCTACAAATTTACTCCTGAGCTATTAGCTAAAAACTTACCATATCTCAGTGTTTCCTTGGCAGTTTTTAAGGAAACTGGACAAGTGAAGGACAAGAGAAGAAATGGCAGGCCTAAAAAACCTTTAGCAGATGAACAGTATCTGACATCCATGTCCTTAAGAAATGGGGAAAAAAATTCACCAAAGATCTGACCCAAGACCTGAAAAATGCATTTGGCCCTTCAGATGATCCATCTACTGTTTGCAAAAACCTCATCAGAAAAGGTCTCAGTGGATGAGGGGCTGTTAAGAATCCATTCTTAGAGAAGGGAAACAGGGAGTAAAGGCTAAGGTATGCCAAATTACACATGAACTGGACTGAAAATCTGTGGCAATAGGTCTTATGAGAGAGTGTCTACAGCCATCTGTAACACACACAGTGGGAGCTCTGTCATGGAACAAAAGGGAGCCAACATCCAAAGAAGAGCTTTGGAATGCCCATCAAGAGGTCTGGAGAATTATTCCTAAAGACCACTTAGAGAAATTATGCAAGAAGGTTTGGGCTGCATTGAAGACAAAAGGTGGTCAAAACAAATATTGAGTTTCAAGTATCTGTTTCTGCCTGATATATTGTTTGTACATTTTAATAAATCGCCTTTATTTCCCATTTTTAAAAACAAAAAATGCATTCAAGATTATGCAGTCAAGGATTTTTGCACAGTATGATTGATGATTTTTGTAAGCATGATTGAGAACTGAGTCCTCATTAAATTGTTTTGTTTTGTTTTTTTCCAAGCAGCAAAACCTGTATGGGGATCCTGAAGCTAACTAATCTGGTTCAAGGCTTAAGATTGTCTAAGGTATAAGATTATCTTATCTTAATACCCTTTGGAAGTTTTGCTGATCTTTCTCACTGATGCTGCCTTATCGAAAAACTGTTTCAGATAAAAGCTGCCACAAAACACATAAACCACAGAAGAAGAATCAATATTTGATGTTCTTTACAGCGTTCAGTAATGGGATTCAGGATATGAAATGAAGTCATGACACTGTTGCCTGAGGTGTCTGTAGCAACAAATCTTGGCAAACACTAAGAAGACATTGCCGTTAACCAGACCAGGGCTGCACGTCATTGGGTTCGTGCCTTGCCTGGATCGCTTTATGTATTAAATTGTCTTTGTGCTCAATGAGAAGTGGAAATGTGCTCTGTAGCTCAATTAGGATGGATCAAGAATAAATGCTTTAGCTAAAAATAAAAATGCACTTTGCTGACATAAAACCATAGTGTGCACACAAACGGTCAAAGTGTGAAGGAAACAGAAAAGACTAATCTTAATCCTCAGCAGCGACTTTCATGCTGATTTAGCTCAAACACCTCTGTTCCTGTTACATCTGTTCATTCTTTATTTTCACCAAATTAGAGCATGTGTACATATGCATATACAGCTGGGCTTGAAATACTCCTAAATGGTTTTCAACAGGCATTCCTTTGTTCACATAATAGCACTGAAAATTTCCATATTTTCACATGCAAAGAACACTGAGTATTGAGAATGATAGGAACTATCAAACAGAATGCTTTTTTTCAGTTGCAGACAGTAAATTACTCATCAAAATGAGACACATGCAAATTCGGGTTATTTTTAATGGTTTGTTGTTATTTTTTAAGTCTAAATGTTAACTGGAAAGGTGTTTAGAAAAAGTTTGCAGTTTCTGCTTTGAATCGTCCTACAATCCAAAGACATGCATGTTAGGTTAATTGGTGATTCAAAATTCAGCACAGATGTGAAAATAAGCATGAATCGTTGGCTACGTCCACACTAATGCGTTTTCATTTGAAAACGCATCGTTTTCTCTCCGTTTTGCCCTCCCGTCCACACCGGGACGGCATATTCGCTCATGGAAAACGCAGCGTTTTCAAAACACTCTCGAAAGCGAATACATTTGAAAACGGTGCTTTCGCGTCACAGTGTGGACAGCAAAAACGCAGACTTTCTAAAACGATGACGCATGTTAGTCATATGATGCAGACATGTGACCAATTAAACTAAGATAGCGGAGGGCATTATACAGCAGTTGTTTTGTTTGCTCTCAGTTTTGACAGCCCTATTAAAGATTAATATCAGTCTGTACATGCTCCAGATAGCTTTTCTTCAAATTCTTTAACTCTCACTCGCTTTTGCAACTTTGTACTTTTGTGTTACTCGCAGCAACAACTCCACCTCATTGTTAGTCCATTTAAAAAACTTGGTGCTTTTCCTCAACATTTTGCCGCAACATGTCAAAGAGCCGGAAAGTTAATAAGCGGCAGACAGAAATGAGTCAGGTCAAATCTTCTTGCATTTCACGCATGCGCAGTACTATGTGCAACTCTGTGAAAACGACTGAAAACGCTAGTGTGGACGCGGAGCGTTTTCTGATGAAAACGCCGTTTTCAAATCTATCCGGGCTAGTGTGGACGTAGCCGTTGTCTTTCTGTGTTGGTCCTCTGATAAACAGGCAGTCTACCCAGGGTTTACCCTGCCTCTTGCTCTATGACAGCTGGAATATGCTCCTGCAACCCTGGATTGAGTAAGTGTTCATGAAAATGGATGGCTATTTCAGCTGTAACTAAAAAGTGGCACCTAATTATCAGTTTTATCTTTCACAGTGAGCAGAAGCTGTTTGACGAGCTTGGAATCAGCTCACCTTAGAGCTGTGGATGAATCACTGCTGTTTCCTGCTAGAAGCCTTTTAAATCCCCTTTTTTATAGCTGCTTTGGCTTGCTCTTTAGGAGAAGCTTGCCTATTCCACATACTCACCCACAACTGGTTGCTTTATTTTCTGTAATATGTAAAAATGGGGAGATCCAGATTTATTCCCCTAAAAAATGGTAACATCTAAAAACAGCTGTGTTGACTTTTGCTAAATTAAAAAGATGCAGAGAACTGCTGAGAGTTTTCCTGTAGTTAAATGGGGCTTCGAGAGCATCCCAAAGGGTACACAAAGATTTTTACTCATAATGTTATGCAGATAGTCACGCCTGTTGAAAGCAATGTTGCCGAGTAGTGGGCTCAATCAAATCAATTTTGGTTGTGAGAAAAAGCATGTTAAGTGATACACTTCAAATGTACTCATACTGTTTAAAGAAAGAAAAAACACTTTTAATCATTTCCAGTCTTTAAACTAAACTGAACTCAGGGTTTTATATTGAACCCTGTAAAGCCAAGTGTATGCTAGAGGGGGGCAGATCCAAATATCAATAGTATCGAAACCAACATTGGTATTGGTATGGGATCGATACTAACGTGATCGGACTGATACTTTGTTTCTTGCTTCTAAGTTCAGTATAGCCCACTGAATTATGTCAAATAAATTATTTTATTGCGAAATGAAAACATAATACCTCAAACATTAACTATGAAATGTGCCATGTCTGTCTTATTTATGGCCCATAGCACATTTAAGTCACCAAAGTGTTAGAGAAGGGCACATTTATACTCCAGGTCTCCAAAAAACAAGTTTCAAAATACATGAAAAGCTGAACGGTGCAGGGATTTTTTCTTTTCTTTTTTTTGCATTAACTGATTATTGCGGAAAGCAACAATTACAGTGATTTAGTGATCAATAATATGTATTCAGAATTTGCAATCTGTAAATGCAAATCTCATAAATCTTAAAAATCATTAACATTGCTCTGCCCTACACAAGCTGCCTTTATACAGTAAAAGTATTGGTACTGGTATCGGAAATACTGGCCTTGTATTTCCTTGTTATCCAATCAATAAGAAAATGTGCAGTATCGGACAGCGCTAGTGTATGCCATCTGATACATGTGTTTTTGTAAGGTTTTGAGACTTATCACTGTGATTTTTCCCCTTGAAATCCTAAAAAAATTCACAAAAATAATAGCAAAAATTATGCAAATGAAGGCCAAATTGTTATTACATTTAAAAAAGAATGGTCACATGGTTCAGTAACTCCAGTTTTGAAAATCTAGAAAAAAAAATAGAAATTTCTGGCAATTATTTCATAGTTCAGCCTTTACGAGGTGGTTAGATTAATAAGCAAATCTCTTTTATTTAACTCTTCCAATGTGTCTAACAAAGACTTTTATGCAAACTCCAAATCTTATTTAACACCTAATTCCAAAAGCATCAGGCAGATCATCTTACAGGCTTTCACCGAAGTCGTACATGGCAAGCATATTAAAACATTTAAACACAGAATAATGTAAAAGACAAATGACAGCAAAGTTATGAGCAACATAAAAAAAAATAAAGAAATAAAATAAATCCAATTAAGAAACAAACTAAAATCCACTCAGAAAGCACATGAAGACTGTATATAGAGTATGCTGTATGACATTGTTATGGCTCTGCCAAGAGTCGTGTTTTTTCTCTGTCTTCCCCTCTACATATAGGTTTCCTTATAACAGCCTTATATATCCTTGTTCACAACACAGTTTGTGTTGCTACTAACCTACCACGTCCCAGCTTCTGCAGCTGGTTTTTCTACAGTTCATCCTTTCATGAGCAACAATATATCAACCTTTGTTTTCACAAAATCTTGCTTCACCTCCAGTGAAAGCTACGCTCTATAGCCAGCTAACGATGTGCTAATGATGATCCTCTCTGTGCTTCAGGCCCTGTTTCTCAGTCCCTTGCCAGCTGTTATGCTCCAATCCTGTTTGAGTTTTTAAATAAATCTTGTAACTGACATAGTACTGCAAATTCTATGACAAAGTAAATCAAGTGAACAATAAAAGTCAAAGTCAGGTACAAGTCAAAGTATGTATGTGGAGGAATGGAATTATTTAGCGATCTTGCTTTGATTTCTATAGAGAGAACTATTCTTTACATTTAGCACCTCCTGAGGATTAACAGAATTAAAAACTGCACAGAGCACCCAGGGACTGACCCCAGCTCTAAGACAGCGCCTCAGTCAAAGGCACTTTAAAAGACATTATTAAATACAAATATCAGGAAATTGATCGCACACCTCTGCTTTAAGTTATTTGGCCAAATATGGAACAATCTCTAGCATTAATTATATCTGTCATTCATATTTTTCAAGGGAGACTTCAGTAGCACAGTATGTGATATAGTGCTACAGCTACTCCATATCTGCTGGTGGGATTGAAATGAAAATTGTCTTGTTCAGGTAACATGAATAGCCAGAGCCATGCATGCTACAACCATGAAGGTGGTCTTTTTCTTTTTTGCTGGATATCAGTAACTTTTAACTAAACTTTGAATAAGTCTGTTTCATCTTGCTACAAATCCCTGATGTAATCCATTAACATACAACCTCAATTCCAAAAACTTTGGGTTCTCTATAAAATGTAAATAAAACAGAATGCAATGATTTGCAAACCTAATAAACACACACTTTATTCACAATAGAGCACAGAAAAGCATAACAGTCGTTTGAAGTGATGAAATCGACTATTTTAAGAAACAAAAATTAGTTTGAAAATGATGACAGCAACACATTTGAAAAAGGTTTGGGCTATGATCAGCCCTGTATCAAACTGCTGAAGAGGGGACGCTACACTGATTAGCACAGTGTAGCGTCCCCTCTTCTTTTAACAGTAGTCTGTAAACATACGAGAACTGAGAAGACCAGCTGCTGGACTTCTGATGCACCAGTTTTTTCCATTGCTGGAAGGTCCTGACAGCAGACAGGCCAATTTAACACATGGACTCTTCTACTATGAAGTTATGCCTTGCAATGAAGGCAGTACGCAGTTTAGCATTGTCTTGCTGAAGAATCCAGGGCCTTCCCTGAAAAAGACATCTGGATGGCAGCATATGTTGCTCTAAAACTCGTGTGTACTTTTCAGTGTTTCATTTGTAGTAATTATATCTCAAGCTCTGCTAAAAGATAGCGTGGTGCAAAACACTGGAAAATATTTTGAACCATACACTACAGCTTCCCAAAAAAGCTATGGTTCCCTCGACTTAAGAATTTGAAACTACCAAGTGGTCCTATTAAAACTTTTGTGAACAACAAGGCTAAGTGGACATAATAATCAGATTTAACTAGGAAATGCTTTTGTGAAAACAAATCTGCTGCTGCTTTGATTCTGTCAATTCCATGCTTTTCCCTAATATTTCCTTAAAATGTGTATGTGTCTTTAACAATAAGGAAGTTATTAATATGTCTTAAAATCCTCTTTACATAAATACTCTGTAAAACAGTGACATGGCTCTAAAACAGATTTAAAAATACATATCCTGCCTATAGAAATACAGGTGCAGCTATACAGCCTTAGGACATGCTTTCTTCTGCCGCTTTACCATTTAGACTGGGTCTGGAATCTCAACACAGACATGATAAGTGGCCTCTTGAGGAAACATGGCTCATCAGCTTAGACAAAAATAAGGGCCTCTCCATTTCAGCTCCGTTGTCCTGAGGTGCCTGTGTCAGCATGATAGGCAAAAGAAGAGATTAGCAGCAGCAGTGATGTTTTCTGAATGCATAAATTTTATTTTGGCATGCTTGCACTGAACCACAGAATAAGAATAAGAACAGCAGAATAGATCAACAGCGGTTAACGTTAAAAGGAACACTTTGCATGCTGACAACGCTGATATGCCCGATTGTGAAAAGGCCACAGGGGTTATAAATTGACTTTGTATGTGCATCCGTGTGTAAAAGTTCTCAGCTCAGGGTGTGTGCTTTGTAAGCTTTGCTTTAGTGGAGCTTTATTACATATATCTTTAGTGTAATACACGTTAAGATGCTTGCCTCAGCAATCTGAAGTTAAAGCAACACTGTATCCATTAAAAATAAATAAATAAAAATAAAAATTTCTTTCAGAAGACAGTCTTGTGAAATTATGTGCAAGATCCTGAAAAAAGATTCTCAAAGAAGGAGAAGGACAGCAGCGCTGGCGTCCAGTCCAGAGCTTTCAGTCAGCGCTGAGGTTTTGTTCCATGTGGTGACAGATGTGTTCCACACTGGCAGTCACCTCACGTAGCAGTTCACTCTGTAACACTCAGTAAATTATGACTTTAATCTTAAAGAATGGGCATCTTTTAGCACATGCGAGTTATCGACACTGCGCGTGCCAGACAAAAAAAGAGAATAACAAAAAAAAATCTGGCCAGCTCAGTTGGCATAAGAAAACAAATTCCTCACGTTTGATGTGCAAACGTATTGTAGGCGAAACAGAGCTGGTGATAGATTTGCTGGAAGACGATAGCAGAAACTGCATTTATTTTTATATATGTAAAGAGTTTTTAAATACTTCAAAATAACATCACTGGATTAGATTAATTTGCTTTCAGTGTATTTGATATGCAAGTTTGAGCTCTCCATGGATTTACAGTACTGTCCTGTCCTGTCCCTGGCAAAATCCTTAATGCACTGCTAAGATTTATTTTACAGACGCTGATATATGGAGGCCAACATTTTTGTGTCTCTTAAAGCCCTCACAGGTTATGTAACTTTTGCACAGATAAAGACGGACTATCAGAAACAGCCCGAGTTCGATCACGCAGATTTATCCGCGTGCAGTTGAAAACTCAGACTTCATAGAATCTCGGATTTCGTGTCAGGTTTTACTTTCAGTGGTTACGGGTCTGGTGAAAATCCCTTAGAGAAAAGCATTAAGGAGGCTTAGTCACAAATTAGCATCTGGCGGTGAAAACAAAAGCAGGACAAAAAGCAGCCACAAAGTCAGAATGAGGTCCAGTAATCATTTGAATATTTTGTAGACACAGTAGTCAAAATTTCACTGGAGGCTTCAGGAACTAACCCGCAAGGCCCTCGTGCAACTTCTATGACTTGGCATGACACACAACTCATCGGCTTTTCATTATCATTTTTGGGGGGATCTACAGGCACACGGTGTCAAAGGGCCATTTGTCGGCTGTGACTCACATGCAGCTTTCTGTGGGAATCTTTCTGGCAAAGCTCAGAGTCCAGCTCAGTGTAGTGAGATGAGCAAAAGGGAGCATTTCAAGCCTCCCAGTATTCAGTGAAAATGTCTGCAGATCCAGAAATAAGACAGACTGCTGCAGATGTAAATGGCAGAAGGTAAATGAAACAGCTTGATCAGAGATCCCAAAGATCATTTTTGTGACAGAAGACTCTGGTAGCGTGAAGCAAAGCAACAATGGTAAAGCTGCCGGGCTGAGGTAATGTTGTGCTTTCTCGAGATGGCTTAGAGTGCTTTCGTGTGGTTACCTGGAAAATCACCCGTCTTTGTCTTGACTCAGAGTGCAAAAATGTGTTTTGTATTTTGCTCCTTCAGTCCTGAGAGCTCTCACACTTTACCGTCCACAGATAATTGTAGACAGCATAATGCCCACACCGCGTTGGGAAAACAACAACAGATATTTTTGCTTTTTGTTGTTATCTGAGTTTTTTCTATGTCCTCATTATTTCATATATTTCATTATTTGAAAGATATCTATCTCCACAAGTAAAAAGAGTAAGTGATCCAAGTCTATTTAAAATAAATAAATAAATAATGACCCTAAAACTGGCTAATTCGGGTATTTTAAACCATCAGAGTCATTAAGATCTCCTAAAAAGGTCCTAGAGTGATTTTGGTTTTCTGGATTATTTTATATTACCACTTTGCCTTTCTGTCAATATATTTTTGCTCCATCCCAACAGGTTTTACATCCCTAAAACGATAGATGGTGTGTTGATGAGTGCAGCTGTAACACTTTGCACATACTATGGAAGACAGACACAACGTGACCCTTTACTCGATCCATTTAGTGTTCATTTTTCATTTTTAAAGGCTAATCGGCAACAGTATCCAGCTGCTTGTTGCGAAAACAGCTGCAGCTGCTCTGCCTGGCTGTGATGGTTGAAGCCGTCGCTAGGTATGGTTATTGTTTCGGCTGCTGCTATGGTTCAGTCTGTGTTGCTCCCGATAAGTCCAGATGTTTCCATTTGAGCCTGAGATGTTTCTATGACAGATGTGTTACCAATGCTACACAGGAGCTCGGGAAAACCATATCATATTAGCAAACTGTTCTGATATGGTCAACAGCTTATTTACTTGGAAGAAATTATGTGTGTGTGTGTGTTGTCAATACCCGTTAATTTTACTCTGCTTCACCCTTGACAGAAGGCAGATCAGTGGAGGCACCTCCAGGCATTCTCTCACTAACATATTAATTTCTCACAGATCTCTGCTCTGCTTTCTGTTTCATACTGGAGAGCATTTCTGTGTATAAATCACGAGAAACTGGTAATGTTATTAATGTCTTTGAACCAGGATGTGATCTAAATATCGGACGATACAGGGCAGTAAGACAGAGTCGCGTGATATTTAAAATCTAATGATATGAAATTTTAAATGTGGTTGACAGCTGTGCCAGTTAATACAGCCATCAAAGGTCATCAAAACAGCTCACATGCTGCTGAAATATGACTCATGAGGTTCATGTGCTGAACAGATGTATGAAGAAAATATCGCTCTAGTTTTTCCTTTGCCTTAGAAGGATACTGCAGAAAAACACGGTGTCATTCTCAACACCAAGGACGACATTTAGGAACTATTTTCTGTGAATAGTTCCTCATGCTATAGCTTAGCTAAGATAAGCTAAGATTTTTAATATATTTTCGTATATATTATCATAGAAACTCTGTGAGTGCTTTATATTAATTTTATCAATTCATTTTTAGAATAAGTAGTTATTAGGGGATCTCAAAATGAATGTTTAGTGTGAATCCGGAAGGTATTATGTAACAAATTAAAAAACAAACAAACTATGATGCGCTGGAAGTCCGTCTGGGTTTCATTGCAGGGGACTGGAGTGCTGAGACAGAACCTCAAGCAACGCTCACACTTATATTAATTTTCGATAACATCTCTCCCATGCCTTACTGGAAGCTGCATCCACAAATAGGAAGAAGGCTTTTCCCACTTGGTCATATCATGATTCTTGTTTTTGTGGTATATATATGTATACATATGTATACATATATGTGTGTATATATATATATATATATATATATATATATATATATATATATATATATATATATATATATATATATATATATATATATATATATCACTCACCGTTCATCTACAATCCTACAAATACAAATCCAACACTACAACAACACTTTACTTAACATTTAAAGAAGTCGATCTTCTTGTATGTCTCCAGCTTTTGACAATAGTCTTTGCTAAAACCTGTAAATGTAAATTGAAAATGCAGATTTACATGGTGGGAGTAGTTTACAGTGCTGTTCAAATACTTATGTACAGTAGGAATAAACACTCAGGAATAAAAAGCCTCAGCTTGCATGGATGACATTCAGTAGATAATGCTGTGAGTCAATTACACACAATATGAGCATGACCGAAAGAGGAGGAGGACTGCAATTAGGCTAGGTAAAAAGCCAAGCTGGAGTACTCTTACTCATACTCGTTATCAGCACGCTGACTCCAAACTCAGATAAATCTATTTCTGTTTGCCGATCAGATTTCTCTAAAGGGCATCATAGCTCGGACGAGATCTGTCACAAGCAGACTTCAGCTCTCTCTAATGTGCAGTCAAAAATGCTCATTCAGAACAAGAAAAATCTTGTACCTGATTTTGTATGAATTCCTCTTTTTGGCATCTGTAACACACTGAATTTAGTAATAGTGGGAACTTTTTCTGTCTACTGTTTTAATGCTGTTTTTAATTAACACACATGCTCAATGCAGTAAGCTGTGATTTCAGTTACTAGCTCGTGGTTACATTTGCCAAGCAACCTAAATAAAGATACATTCATCTCGTCATCAGTCCATTAAACCCTGCTCTTTGGAGTTTGCATTGTCCTGCCTGTGACCCCATATATTCATTGTGTTTCTCTGAGCTGCTGCAGACTGAAGTAAGAGAGCTATTATGTGTCTCTAGAGAGACATGGGACTCAATCCACCCTCTTAACCATTGTGCAAATGCACTTAATGGCAATATCTGCTGAATCTTTTCAAGCAAGCCAAAAAGAAAAGGGATAACTTTTATCTTATTCAATTATCTTATGTAATTTCTATTTTCTAATTAAAAAAAAATCATACAGCAATTAAAGTAAAGTAGAAGTGCACTGGAACCATTAGCAGTCATTAGTAACGGCACACAAAAAAGCATTGTCTGTCTGGTACTGACTCATCTATATCCTAAAGATAGGGAGTCTAAGATTTTAAACAAAGCCAGAATGTTAAGTGAAAAACATGTGGGTGTATGTTTTACTCATGCTCTTTCTTAATATATCTTTTATTCATAACTTAATCCTTTTTCAATCCCACAGGCATTACACCGGAATTCAAAAAAGCAAATAAATAAATGGGTGGAAGGGGAAAGAGGGAGAGAAAGGACAAAAATAATTATTCAATGAAACAAAGCAGTTAGGGATGTAGGAAAAAAATGTAGATCTGTTTCATCAGTCCAGTGGTTTGCCTTATTAAGGGAGGCAGTGATTCTCCCCGAGAGGGTTGGTGTTGTTTATGGGTCACTGTGTGTGGATTCAAAGGAACAGCAGTGAGAACATTGCTGTCTGCTCTCCTGATAGATGATAAGTTGTTTCAGTGCCTCCGAGTTTCCCATAAGCTCTGGCTGCAGGGCACATATTTGCACACAAAGACCACCAGTTGCATACATGTCACACACGCACCCAAAGTTCACCCGCTCGCCTTTAGCATTTCCACTCGGCTAATCTGTCCTTGTACAAATAACCCCACAGTGCGCAGCTGTTTACGTGACTTTCTCACCAGCCTTTTCAAACATCTCCCAAACTGAATGCGCTGTTTAACAATTTCTATGATGGTGGGAAAAGTACTCAGATACCCAGATAAAAGTAAGTACATTCAAACATACAAGATTGCCACTGTAAAACGTAATGGAGTCAAAATACTCGGATTAAATGTCAGTACTGTGTCTTGGAATTGTACTGATTTTCTTTCAGTGGTCATAAAAATGACAGACGAAACGATAAGACCAGGAACAACCCGCGAAGGCTCAGGTGTTATCGAAATGACTTTTTTAATATTACATACAGCTCAAAAGATCAAGGTTCAGGTTCTTCCTCTTTGGGTGATGTAAGAGTTTCTGTGTTCTGTGAAAAGCTTTCAGTCTTCAAACAGCCTTGGCTTTTTGAGTTATACAGAACGTGGCAGCGGTTTCAAAGCATTTTCCGCAGGAATATTGCCGGAGTTTTATTCACGCAGAAAACAACGTGATCATACCTCAGAACAGATGTTTTTGAATATAAAGGTGCCAATAAGCTGACCGCCCGGCTACAAAGAAAAGAATACTGTTGTCTTATACTGTGCGCCGTATTAGCTGTAGTAAGCAGTCAAGTACAATTTAGCAGGCCATTAATCACGCATACTTCAAAGTGCAGTCAGTTTAAATTACCGATTCTTTCTTGTACTTGTAAATCAGGTTAAGCGCGTTCCTTGGCATGTGGGTGATAACCTTGTAAACTCCGTCTAACATTAAATAAACCTTTCAGAAAGATGGCTACAGAGAGCGTATGTAGAATCTGAATTTGAACACAAAAGCTAAAACTGTTGTCTTCTTTTTTCTTATTAGTACTTTTCATTTTATATTCCAGGTGTGTTTCATCTATTCAGGGGTAATGTCAGTCTCATGACTGGCAGAAGCTTTTTAGCTGTTGACAGTGTTGAGTTTTAGCCCTAAAGATGACACTGTCCTCATCAGCCTTTCTTGGCATCACCGATATACAGCATGCTCGTTAGAAACACTGTCATTATTAAACACCCTGTTTCCTGAATGATGTGTTGGACATTGATGAGCTTAGGCTCATTTGCCCCATCACTTTTGTGCCAGCGTCTTAACCATAAAGATTAAGATATTCTAATTAACTGTGAAGGTTAAAGATGAGATTCCACTGATTAAATCCCAGCTATGGGTGGTTTGTCAGTCCTAGTAAACAAGCAGAGGAAAATGAAAACAACACCACACTTTGATGTGTTTTTTTCCAACTAAAATGCCTTTAACTTTTAATCCCAGGACTCTTTTTTTTCTTAAGGATCTAACAGACTGTCTACGTTTCTGCTGTGGTCTAAGGAGCCACAAGGATTAGACAAATTTGTGCGCCGACATAGAGACTGCTCTTACGAAACATGGAATTTTACAAACCGTAGCAGGCAGGTTACATCTCAGCTGCTTCCTTCTCCCTTCTCGGTTGTCTGTTTTTATCAGAGCTGCAGGTCTGTGTGTCTGCATGATGGGTGGTAGATACACTCACACATGCTGTGCAGCCACAACAGACAGGATAAAGCTCTTCGGTTGCATGAAAAATGAAATTTTCAGAGGTGTGTGGAAATAATTTCTGCTTCAGAGCATAACTGCCTAGAAAACGTTAGAAAATATAGTTGTTTTTTCTGTGATTTACTGTGTTTTAACCCCCCTGGCCTCCACGTTAAAGAGAGTAAGAGGCCCGACGTCTACATAACAGATTTGTAAACATTAATGAGCAATTTTCACATTAATTTTTACCAATCTTTGGTAAAAACTGCTAGCAAAAACAGTACAAACAGGCTACTCTTTTGATTCAGAAAGTATCACCTACTGAGCAAATACTTCTTTTTTTTTTCATGGGAGGAGGTGGGGCAGGGTCAAAAATAATTTCCCAGTGTCTTAATTTAGACCCTGTTGTGGAAAGAGTCCACCCAAAAGTTTTTAGTCCATGGGAAAAGTTCCTGTGGAAAAGTTGCTGTTGGTAACAAATGATAAACCAAGATAAAGTACCGCAGTAAGCTGTTGGATGACTATTCCACAATAAGCTTATGTGTGCCTATTTGGGATTTCGATGATGATGGTGTTTGTTTAACACAAGATCAACCACAAGTCCTCCACTGGTACATGTTTGGTGAATGTGACGGCCAAAAAAAGAACCTCTGTTTTGGTCTCTGTACCATGGAGGAGGCTAAGTGATAACTTACTGAATGAGTCAGACTCTGTGAAGAAACTGAGTTGAATAAAATACAAAATACTAAAAGTAAACATTGTGTACTGTAAATGATTAAACACTCTAATTTTGGATTGGAATTGTGATTGGGAATGGATTGTACAACAAAAATGCAATGACATGTGAAGAGGGATCTGAAAAACGCAACGACCCAAGTATCTTACGTAAGATGGGATCAGACTCCCATGACTGTGTGAGAGCAGAACAGCAGGTCATTACACAGGATGAGTGTAAGTGAAGTTCACATTCAGCTGAGGAAATGATCTTGAACGTCACAGTGACTCGTTGAACGTGTAGAAACTTTTAGGTGCAGCCTGGCTGTTGTTTGAGCAAATAACCTACGGTATAAGTGGAGCTGTAATAAAACACTTTTATTTTTGGTTTGGTTTGTTTTCAATGTTATTTTTTTAAGATACAATTAAGAAAAAAACTGTATTACAATAATGTGATAAAACCTGCTTAAATCCACACATTACACAGTCATTTCACCACTGTTGTTAGTGTAGAGAAACGATGCTAATGTCGAAAGCAACTAAAGGAGAGATATTTATATCTATGATAACAGAGGAATGTGACTGAGTTTTTCAAATAGGACAGTTATCATAGTAGGATTTTTACACTTGTATCCTCTGCTGAAATACTTCCTTTATTTTGATGACTCTTTTTTTTTAAAAAAGCTCATTGTGTTTTTAAATGTTTAAAAATGTATATTAATGGTTACAATACAAAAAGTGAGTGGTTTAAAATGTATTGAAATAATATGAAATTATATGAAATGATTAATGAAATAATAAAATGAGTTTAAATGAGAGCGTGGAAGCCACACAAAGGCATCTGATGTGTGTGATGTGTGCTGCTTTGACTTACAGGTATTCTTGTTTATGTTTTAAAGTGTCTTCAGTATTTTTTTTAATTTAACTAGTATGTAATGTATTTAGGGCTGCCACAATTAGTCGACTAGTCACGATTACGTCGACTATTAAAATCGTCGACGACTAATTTAATAGTCGACGCGTCGTTTGAAGCTTTGTAAAATCCGAAAAGACGCAGGAATAAGTAGTAGTATTTGAGAGTGTAATGACGGACTGAAACAGAAGATGGCAGCACTGCATGTGTAAGGATGCCAGCTGCCCTTAAACCCCGAAGAAGAAGAAACTGTGTCCCAGAATTCATAGCGCGGCCCAGCGCAGTTGTCAACAATGGCGGCAGCTAGTTAGTTTTATTATCACTCTTATTATTTTTGGGGGGTCACAAAATAAAGTTTAACATATTTTCAGGCCAGAATGTAGCTGTTTAACCTCAAATATCTGCTCAGTTTATCAAGACACCACATATTTTCAAAAGCACTCCGACGTTTTCGGAGACGTCTGTTACCCACCAGGTCGATAGCTAGCCGGGGTTCAAGGCTCACTAGACCCTCCCGGCAAATCGTTTTCAAACCCACCGCTGTCTTTCGCTACTCAGGTTAAACATGTAATATAAGTCACTTAGATAACTTAAAAATGTTATTGTTTGGCTTTTTTTAGTATTTTATTTGTTCCTGAGTAAATCGGTTTGGCTGAGAGAAGTTATAGTTTTTACACAGCTGAATAAACATCAAGCAGACAACTGATTATCAGAAGTGTGAGATGCTCGAGAGTATACTCTGGTGTCCTGTTAAATTTTAGATAGCAAGGAGCAGACGGCTGAGTTTATTAAACTCCACCTAAACAATCTGCAAATGACATTAAAATTTAATAAACTATCATCTTGTCTTTATTTTTAGTTAGCACATACCTTAAACACTTCAAGCTGTAAGCTAATGATAGTTATATAAGAGGAGATGCATGCTGATGCAATAAACTGTATGTTTTACGTCCAGTGGATGCATGATCTGATTAGTCGACTAATCGCAGAAATAATCGGTGACTAGTCGACTATCAAAATAATCATTTGTGGCAGCCCTAAATGTATTAAAGCTTTGGTGGCTCCAGCCAATCAGGCAAAAGTTTCAGGGAGACGGGTGGGATTTGGTGGGGAAAGAGATGGTCAATCCCATGCCTTACTCCACCCGCTCATATGTAGTGTTGATGCACGCTGTTCTATAGTGAATTTAAGACAGGGGGGGACATGGCACCAATGGCCCTCTGCCAGACAACAGCTGGTGTCAACACGGCTCCTCCCAAGAAATCCTCAATGTCTACATGCAATTTAAAAATGAGAAGTGGGCACTGGCACCCCTCTGGACATCGTTCAGTGTGCCCACCACCAAGGCCCTATTTGTATGTGTCATGAGAATATAAGTAATGAGACTGTCTAAGCTGTGGAATAAAATTGAGACACATGAGGGGACAGAGAAGGAATACCTCCCCTGCCCCTTAGTGGATCCAAAAGGGCATCCAGCTAGGGGTCCAGTAGCACCACCAAGTGTCACCAAGACTGGGGCAGTCCACCCGACCCCACTGCAGAGGAAAAACTACACCTACGCTAACATTCAGTCAACTTCCAAACTACATTAGACAATAGACACCCAGGTTGAGTCCGTGCTCCACCTCTGGTAGATCCTCCACCGCCTGCAGAGTGGGCTCCTCAAAATCAGAGACCACCTGCAAAAAGATGGTGAAAACCTTCCTGCCAGCTAAAGAGGCCCCTAGTTCCACCAATGCACTGAAGGCCCCAGTGTCAGGGCCGGGCCCCAGTGCAATACACAAACAGAACTCAAGCTCCTCAGGCACAGCCAGAGCCTCAGCCTTTTTTTTATGTGCAATTTGAACTTCAGCAGGGCATTTTGACCATGTCTGTGTACCTAAATGCAATGAATTGCTGCCAAGTAATTGTCTGATTAGATATTAGCATTAACAATCAGTTGAAGTGTCTGGTGAGTGTAAAGCAGACAAAGCTAATAAGCCCTCCTCAGATGATATAGCCTGTATTTGCCTTGCTCATACCCTGGAGGTCCACCAGCTTAAAGATGATCACAGCATCCATTAATTTTAAGAACTGAAACTAGGGCACCAACACAACAGGCAAATAAGGAAATGCCTGAGTTGAATGACCGGGATATGTGCTGAATTAAAACAAAAACTGTTTCATATGTCTGTCGGCTCAATCATCTCTCATCATCATCTCTCTAATCATCGTGCGAGCAGTTGTTTACTAAATTACACTTTGGTTAAATTTCGATTATGTCATTTATGCAGGTCATGATTAGAAACCTCAATGTCCTGTTTACTAAAGAACTGATTTATCATCAGCCTGGAGGCCAAACAAAAGCATGCAAAAGTACATGCAAACTTATGTAATGAACCTATTATAAGTGACCCTTCTGGAGACACTGTTCATTGTCATCATTTTAGTCATAAAGTAAACAGAGTTAATTTAATGTTTTGTTTAATGTGATCTTTGTTGGACTGAAGTCGCCCAGGAGACAATCTGAGTCATGAGTTTATAAGAGAAGCAGAAGTCTAAATCAGAAGGTACAGGCTCTTGGCTTTTAAAGTTTCTCTTTTGACCCTTTTGTTTCACGTTTGCAGGTGCTCCTTCTTGGCGCCGTGCTGTGTCAGATTCACAGAATATGTCAAATGATGAACTCGGGGTTACTGTGTTGTGTGAGGTATTGAAGACGTAAGCCAGACAGAACAAACTGCATCAAAGCAATTTATCAGAGCGGAAATTCTTCTACTGCGTGAAACTGAATATGTCTGTCACATAAATAACATATACAATCTCAAGGTAAGATTTACAGGTGTGAGAAAATCCTTTGGAATCTGTTGGAATTACAAGAATTTCTGCTCCAAATGCTTGCTTAATGTGCTCTGAGCTTCACATAAGTTAGCTCACTGACTTCTCACTTACGGAGCAGGTTGGACGTTGGTGAAAACGATGATTCACTTTCACAGAACCTTAGATAAAACATTTTAGAAATGCAAAACAAAAAAAGTTACAAAAGCATTTCTAGGTCTGGGCGCTCATCAATCAATCAATCCATCCATTTTCTTCTGTTTATCCAGTTCAGGGTTTGGGTTGGAGCCGAGGCAAGAGGCAGAGTACGGCTAATTTAGAATTATCAATGAAGTGACATGTGTTAGGAAGAGGCATAGACAAGTAAACTCCACACATAAAGGCACCACTCTGGCTTGTGGATTCAAACCCTTTTGCTATGAAGCAAGAGTGCTAACCACTGCTCAACCGTGCACCATCATCAAATGTTTTTTAATGTTGTTTTAAATTACTAGTCTTTTTTTAGCAACTCTAATCAAAATTGCTGACCTGTAATTAAAAATACTATCAACATCAAAATCTACCATCCATCCCTCCATTGTCTGATGCTTGTCTGACCCCAAGGCAGCAGTCTAAGCAGAGATGTCCTTCTCCAGCTCCTCTGAAGGGAGACGCAAGGGAGTTCTTAAAGTAGTTGTGTTTTCGGTCTGCCCTGGGGCCTCCATCTGGTAGGTCCTGCATAAAGAAGGCATCCTATTCACATCATCTCAACTCTCATTTAATGAGGAGTAGTAGCAACTCTACTCATTCAATCTTGAAGACTGAGCCCAGAAACCCTTCTAGAATGGCCAAAAAGAATTAATGAACAAAACCTGCCCAGTTGCCATAGGGCCTTTTGCCCTATGGCAACTGGGATAGGCTCCAGCCCCCCATAAATCTAAATTGGATGAGCATGGATGGCAAAGTTAAACATTTCAGAGAAAGTACAAACAACAGAATGAAAGGAATTTTTAAAATGCATTCTGAGTCCCAAACTACTAATACTATAAGCTACGCACCTCAAGAAGATGGTTTGGACAAAGTACTGTGGCATCCATTGTTTGAATTCCTTGACAAAATTTCTTTATCCCTCATTAAAACAAACCAAACAAAAAAAAAATCCAAAATGCTCAAAGACTCCGAGCAGCTCTTATTGAAACATACTCCTGCAAATGAGAGGGAAACATCACAGACATGATTCAGACTGACTGCTTTGGTTACTGCAGACACAACGTGCATTCCCATGATTCCTGAGCCCAGACACACAACACGCAGTTTAGGTTGGTGAACGGAGCTGTCACGCTTTGTAACCAATGGGACAAATCAACCCTGGAGCTGTAATAACAGCACAAAACGTTTCTGGTGAACATATTTAAAAACAGGAGATGAGAGTAATGTGTCTAAGTCCAGCATGAAGGAAGACATCCGCTATACTGTCCTTGAACCCCTCAACATACACTAAGGCTGCTGTAGAGCATGTGGATGGATAGTAATCTGACACAAAACAGGGCTCCCAGGGAGGAAGCAGTTTTGCTGGTCAACAGAAATTACCCTTGCTTATGATTCTGATGAAAAGATTATCAAAAAATGGACTTGGGGTCGCCGAGAAAACTTAATTATAACAGTGAACCAGTTTAACCAGTGCACAGGAAATTTTAGGACAGGAGCTCCAGTTTGCAGTGCTCATAACTGGAGCTCAACCGGAAATGAAAGTGCAGATCTGGATGACAGGTGCAATGTGAACACAATAAAGATAACCATCCTCAGTATCAGCACATGGATCAGATAAGGTGAATTGCTGCCAGACATCCGCAGCCAGTTTGCAACCATGTGCTTTTTTAATAGAAACTGGGATACTCACGTTACATTATGGGTCACCTGGAAACGTCACTAACAACAGAAGTAAGAAAGCAGCAGTGGAGGTTAAACTGTGGAGGACAGGAGAGCCAGAGGTGATGCACTGAAAATGTTGCAGGCAGGGCAGAATACTGTAGTGATGTCAAGCAAAAAAATAAAGTCCTTCTGATAAATGTGCTTTTCCTTTGTTATTTAAAGAGGTTTGATCCCCACTGAGCAGCACAAGGCTGTCTTCACCTCCATCTTTTGTTCCCACTCATGTGCTGAAAGTTCCTTTATAATCATATCCTATAGAGTGTATTTGGAAATATACCTGTTGCTCAAAGCACTGAAAACTTACATTATTTAGGATGTTTTGGCATCTTCAAACAAAACTTTGAACACTTCTGTGTAGCAGCTCGGAAGCTAAAACAGGATAGCTTCCTGAAAACATCAGTAAACCTCTCCACAAGTTTGAACAGTAAATGCCTTCAGATATTTCTTTCGGAAATGAATCAGTGCATTTTGATTGTTTAAACTAAAACCACTTTGTGCTAAAAGTAAGTCAGTTGCTGGAAACCTGACTGAAACTGAAGCTAAAACGACTGCAGCAAATCAGCTAATTTTAATGTTATTAATCATTAGTAAGAGGATTTCTTTCAGCTTGGAATTAATTAATTACAGAATAAACCAAGTCACAGTTCGGTTTAAACAGTTTTTGTCAAGTGTGGTTTTTATCTGGGCTTTAACAAAAACAACATTCCAGCCTGTTGCCTAACACATTCCTATTAAAGCAACATCACAGCAACACATTTAGAGAACCGAATGTTTGCAGGTTCAGCTACCGTTACCTTATAACAATTCCTCTGCAAAGCTTATTATGCTGGAAAAAAAGCATTTAAATTTACTTGTGAACTGTTGGGTGAGACTGTCTTTTCTTATTGGACCTCAAATATTTATAAAGTGTGTGTAAAAAAAAAAAATAAAAATAAAAATGTGTTACTCAGTTCATTCTACTCTAAATACTTTGCATTTTCAGCACATTTTGTGACTTTTTAATACCCACAAAAGTTCCTTCTAAGCAATACCTACGCGGAGTTGTGGTGATGTGGATGTTGTGCAAAGCATCGGGAAGGGCTTGGCTCTGCACTGCAAAAAATGCTTTTTTTTAGCCATAATGCTGTGGAAGTCACATGTTTTGAAACATTTTAAACTTTTTGTCTCCAAAGCAAGACAAGGAATAGGAAACACAGCACGGATCATTTTTGGCTGCATTATATTTATGCTGATATTCAAACGCAGTTTCAAGAAAATGCATATTTTGCATATTTGAACACTTTAGATTGCGTTGGGTAGGCTACATCTTCACTGAAAAGTACCCTTCATTTGTGTCTGTGTTCATTTTGTATTTATTTTTACATTTTACTTGCATAAATGTGTGCTTCAAACTTGCCACCATATAAATTAACCGTTAGGTGCCTCGTGTTTTTGCAGTGCATCCTGCTTTGCGCAAGCAGTCTGAAATTTGACTCGAGTTTAAAAAGCGCTGACAGGAGACACAATTCACAAAGCAACGAGTTTCTCTCTGTGGGCTCCAGGTAGCTCCATATACGGATTGGAGAGGCACTTTGCAGCCCCTCTGGCACTGAATCTTGCTAGGGCGCACAGAGGGGCAGTGCCATGTACGCTCCTGACAAACGCATGCTCCTGAACGAAGAGAACCAGACTTTGGTGTTCACTGTCACCACTGACCTAATGATGGGAACGTCTGGAAACAGCACCGACCACCATAACGGATCAGATCCGTTTGCAAGGAACGAGGAGGTGGCTCAAATAGAGATAATGGTTCTGAGCATCACCTTCGTGGTTGCTGTGATTGGGAACGTAAGCGTCCTGCTGGCCATGTACAACACAAAGAAGAAGATGTCGCGAATGCACCTTTTCATCAAACACCTGAGCCTGGCCGATCTGGTGGTTGCTTTCTTCCAGGTGCTGCCACAGCTGTGCTGGGAAATCACCTTCCGCTTCTACGGCCCAGACTTTCTCTGCAGGATTGTGAAGCACCTCCAGGTGATGGGAATGTTTGCTTCCACCTACATGATGGTGATGATGACCCTGGATCGTTACATTGCCATCTGCCACCCTCTGAAAACCCTACAGCAGTCCACACGACGCTCGTACATCATGATCATCTCCACGTGGATTTGCAGCCTGGTGCTCAGCTGTTCACAGTACTTCATCTTCTCCCTGAGCGAGATCCAGAACGGCTCGGGCGTCTACGACTGCTGGGCGCGCTTTATCGAGCCCTGGGGCGCCAGGGCGTACATTACCTGGATAACCGTGGGCATCTTTCTCGTGCCCGTGGTCATTCTAATGATGTGCTACGGGTTCATCTGCCACAGTATTTGGAAGAATATTAAATACAAGAAAAGAAAAACGACGGCTGGTGCTGCAAGCAGGAACGGACTGATTGGAAAGAACTCGGTCAGCAGCGTTACAACTATCTCAAGAGCCAAACTGAGAACCGTTAAAATGACTTTTGTGATCGTTCTGGCGTACATTATTTGCTGGGCACCGTTTTTCATCGTGCAGATGTGGTCTGTGTGGGATGAAAACTTCCAGTGGGATGGTGAGTGCTGTATAAATGAACACAATACTTATTAAGTGTCACACTTTTAATCGTTCTAAAAAAATGTTGAGAATTGCAGGGGGAGAAAAGTAACAGAAACTTAAGAATCGCGTTGCGCAAGGAAAAAAAATCCACGAATCGCGCGCCTTTACGCACGAACGTATTTGACAAACAAAACCAAAATGTGTAAACATACAAATTTAAAACCTATACAGCTTCAAACCTTTCACGCGCACACACGCACACCCACAACTACATTTCACCAAATAAATTAAATCTTATGCTCCGTGCGTCTCTATTTGCCGAATTTTAGGTTTTGAAACCCTGAGTTTTCCACGGAGATTTAGGAAGTAAAATATCCTACATCTGCATTTTGAGACGTTAAGTGGCCAAATGTTACGGGAACCGCTTTGGAACCGTGTATGGAAATAATTTGACAAAATCAGATTACATCATTTTTTTAAAAAAAGTTGTAAGTCACATTAGCAAAACCTGTTTTATACAATTTATATGGTACTAATACAACAATACTATATTATTGCACTAATCAGCAAATGCCCTACTTTGCCTTACTTGAAGTATTTCAACCTGTTAAAAATGAATTCAGAGAAGAATATTTCAGCCTTTTGTTCAAAGTTTATCATTCTGACTGTGGATCAGTGGAATTAATTATTGCTGACTAGCTGATAAGTTAATTCAGTTCTTGGCTGAATCAATTGTTAACTTTTGGTGACAGTGTTGGGATGGGTGGGCTTGGGGTAAATGTTAAGAATTAAAATTTACTAGTAAAATTCTTAGGTTAGCTGTATCACTTTTAATTATTATCTCTGGTGTTTTGAAATAAAGGTTTTGAAGTCCTAGTGAGATGGATAATTCCAACAACTCAAACAAAAACAATGACAACTGTAATTAGATGATAAAGTCAGATATTGTGGCAGTTAGCTGGAAGGCCAAGGCCCACAAACAATTGGGCCCAAAGGAAAATTTACAGATGATTCACAGTTACACATTTTCAGATTCTGGTTTCTAAAAAGGCACCATGGTAGTTTTTGTTGTTGTTGTTGTTATATATGTCCTCAACCTGCGAAGGATTGCAGGTAAAAAAACAAAACAAAAATAAAACATTTATATAGCTCTATAAACTCAAGTCTCAAGGTGCTAATTAATATATATGGACCTACTATATTGGCAGCTGATGAAACAAATTCCTCCCAGATTTGGACCACTGTTTATAGCTTTCCTCGTCTTCATTACAGATTTTTTTCCTTATAATTTTAGGCACCAAAATTTCTTGTCTTGGCTTAGAAAATGATCGTGGCTGCAGTGAAAACAGACCCTGTTTTTTTTTAAATGTGTTAATTTATCGTCGCTTCCTTTGATACTAGTGTGAGGAACTCTGTGACAGTGATCACATTATCCTCCAATTAAAGTGTTTCAGATGTAGGAAGAGAGAAGGAATTTATACTTAAATCTATCTGACTAAGTGTCAGCGTATGAGGAGGTGGATTACCGCCTTTTGCTTATATTATGAAAATTACATTCTATTCCAAAAGTCTTAAAACTAGTTGGATCTGCAACAGAGATTTCTTCTAACTTTGGCACACCTTTGTAACTTTCAGAGTTTGTGTATCTGGCACATTTAGGCAGCATTTAGACACCAGAGGCATTGAGTTAAACAGGCATTTCTACAGCCTGTACCAGATGTTTTGCGAATTAATCATCCTTTTCCTCCTTCCTCTCTCTGTTCTCCAGATTCAGAGAACACAGCAGTGTCTCTGTCTGCACTCCTTGCCAGTCTCAACAGCTGCTGTAACCCGTGGATATACATGATCTTCAGCGGCCACCTCCTCCAGGATTTTGTGCAGTGCTTCTCGTGTTGCCGCAAAGTCAACACCGACTTCAAGAAAGAAGATTCAGATAGTAGCCTCCGCAGAACGACTTTGCTGACTAAGATGACCAATCGGAGCCCAACAGGTAGTACCGGCTACTGGAGAGAGCTGGATAATTCCTCCAAGTCCTCTATTCAAGCAGAGTAAACACATGTTTGGCAGTGGCACCAAATGGCATGAATGACAGGAACTGCAATTTCTGAAAATTATACAGAGAATCAAGCTTTTTTTTTAGTGTGAAAAAAAACATGAAGCAGGGTGATGCGAGGTTCACAGAAGCAGAAAATATGGACACATTAGGGAACGTGCATACATCTTCTTTCTTTCTTTAGATAACCTCAGCAGAAACGTTAGAAAAATAATGAGAAAAAAGCGTGCACAGGCTTTAAGTTGTTCTCTTAAATGTAATCATAAATCTTCAATATTCAGTGTTTTGCAGATTCCTGCATGAGTTCTTCTGAGTGTTTTCTTTCTTTTTTTTCTTTAGCGAGAACCTTTTTTTCCAGGAATCCTGATGCTTTCAAAGGTTGTTGTGCCTCCCCGCAGTGCTGCCGAACACCCTTTCCTGTTAAAGTGTTTACAAAGATAAAACCCATATAGCAGCCGAGATGTGTGTAGTGATGGTGAAAACGACTCTTCCAGACCACTCGTCTCCAAGTAACCAAGGCAGTCACCTCATCCTTTGTGTTTAGCTTTCCATTTTTCTTGTTTTTCTTAGAACCACATTTTAGTGGCTTGTAAATTTGATTCGAACCTTTTGCTTTGACCTGAGGGAAAAAAAGTAAAATAAAATATAAAAAAAGGGAAGCATGTGGAGTTACATTTATCAACCAGATTTTTGTGGTTATGTGCACTTTTATGATTTGTTGAAGGAATTGTTTCACGTTGCACAAGACAGTCCTAAATTTGATGGCTTTCATTTCTGCTCAGCATTGGTAAATGAGATCTCCTTCAAGTTTTATGGACACACACACACACACGCACACATACACTCACAGATAGAAAGCAGGGGGCTCTGATGAAGTGAGACTGACCACTGCTGGATAAGTCAGCCCACCTTCTCACAAACTGTTCCCATGTCTTTCATAAAATCTTGGGAAGAAGCTCACACATTCCACACACAACACGTCAGCACACTTCCTGATTTTCCTCGGACATCCTGCACCACTGGAGGTTCTGTGTTTTGGCTTCATTTGCACTCATGATAAACAATTTCCTGGAAATCAATGTGATATGTGACACCGTAATGGTTGTCGGATTAAAATTAATCCCCCCCACCCCCAAAAAAGCTATATTGAATCAAGATTGTACATAGATGTTGTGTATATATGTGTGCACTGTGTATCAAAGTATGTAAATATCAATTCAAATGTTGCATATTTGTATATTAAAAGCACTTAAATGTCTGTAAATAGGAGTAATATATGTAAATCTATTGGGCATGAGTTGCTGGTCTGTAATGGCTTGTGCAAATCTTTAAGAAGTAACTTACTGTAACACCTTATGTTGAAATATACACGCCAATGTACTAAATATTACGTTGTCTTTGTTCCTGTTTTTACTACATGGAACATTTCATAGTTTGTGCTTCATGAAGCTGGTGCACAACCACGGAAATTTATGTGTGTTATTTCTGTTGAAAATGAAGTGCTTTGTGAAGTCATGTCTCTTGCCAATCTAAGCACTTGAAGCTTGCCAAGCTCTGGGATTATGCAACTGCTTGACCTTTCAATTGAAAACGTGTGAATGGGAAATTCTGCTAATGAGCAGCCTTTTGTCAACATGTTGTCCACCCCCATACTGATGGATAATATATGTCCCAATAGAACGAATAGCACCTTGTAATAAAGTGATAAATCATTGCATTAAAAGGTCATTTTACCGATTCAACTGAGTAAAGATTTTTTTACTGTTTATTTTCAGCAGGAGGAGGTTTTGAGATACATCCATCTGTAGGATTTCTTTAGTAGAAAAATGGGCAATGGAAAAATGGAAAATGTCCAGGTAATTTTGTCCGTTTTTTCATAAAGGGTCAAATTCAACATGCGGTTAAAAACAATAGGGGGAAAAAGTCTAACAAGAAAAATCCCTTCATAGTAAAACCGTACTGTATTTTTACAGATTTGACTGTGTTATGTGCCACAGTTTTCCAGGGTTTTGATGCAAAGTAGTTGTTGCTTTGAGTTTGCCAGCTGTTGGCAACTCTAGCTGATTAAAAGGAGATTTAATGAGTCATAACTTTTTAATAGATTCTGTTATCATTACAACAAAGACAGACTAGCCCAATGTTTATGATAAACCAAGCTAACCAGTTGTGAGCAGTAGCATCACATTTATCATACAGACTATCTCAACACAAGAAACCAGATGAGCACACTTCCCCAAACACCAGACCATTGCTTTAATCCATCCAAAAACCATAGTTCCCAACAGGCTTCACAAAACAGAGTGTTAATAGTTTTCAGAGGGCCAGGTTGTTGTTCCAGATTCTGGTAAGATTTGTATTGTTTTTTATTGTCTTCATCCATTAAATCAAAATTCTACAAATCTCAGAGACAAATCCTTAAAATCCAGACACATGAAACCAGCGTTGTGAGAAAACATGTTTCCTATTTAAGCTGACCCTTCAGTCATCCATTAAATTCCATCAGAAATGCAATTTCATTTCATTTAATAATAGTGGTAATACTGTAATATAATAATAATACTGTATGATTGTGTAACACATCATATTATTGCATTATTCAGTTTCACAATAACCAAAATGTCTTACTCCTCTCATTTAAACCTAATTGTGTAATGAAGTACTTCAGTGGAAAACAACATTTGCTTTAACACATTTGAGCAATATGCTAAGGTTTCCTTGGCATTTACTTTAGCAGCCACGCCACACTGCTGCTTAGCATTTGGAACAAGAATGATATCTGCTGTTGCTTAGTGCATCTGTTGATAATGACCCTTTTTGGAGTTCCTCCTTTGCAGTATCTAAAACCTTTCAACCCCACTATGTCCTCTATGGTATAATTTATCACCAACCATGTGATTTAAAGAATACAAGGGTCTGTTGGCTGTGTCATAGATGGATGACAGAGGAACTTGTTACAGGAAATGATGACTCCTTCAAATAGCGCTGAGTACATCAAGTTCTGACTGGTTTTGGAGAGACAGTTATTTTAGATATGGTGAACATAGCTCAAATTCCTCACCTAGCATACACTCTGAATCTCATTACAAAATGCCAACCATGAAGAACGCTGGCCATGAGCCAGGGATAGGGGGACAGGGTCTGCAGTCAGAGTCTAGACTTAGAAAATAATAACTGAGCTTCATTAGAGACTTCGAACAACTAGGACTCCAACTTAGAAATTCAGAAAACAGACATCTTAGGATAAGGACTTCAAAATTAGGAGCATATCCACAGAATAAGTCCACAACCCAAGGTTTTCTATATTTGTGTTGGAAACATGGAGCAATGTGATTTGTACAAAACCAAAACCACAAATGCAGGTGAGATGGCCAGAGATGTCTATCAGGAGAGGTGAACCCTACAGCGTCTAGTCAGGGGTGTCAAACTCCAGTCCTTGAGGGCCAGCAGCATCCTGCTTGTTTTTCAGATATCCCTGCCCTACCTGCTACTGATTACCTGGATCAGGTGTGCTTTGCCGATAAGAAGCTACAAGGGCAGGTTAGTTGGAAAACAAGCAGAACAGCGGCCATCAAGGCTTGGAGTTCGACACCTGTGGTCTAGGTGAAGCCAACTGCCAGTCAAAGTGGATACATCTGTAACTTGAAGCCTTAAAAAAATTAAACAGCTAAAAAATATTTATCCCCTAGATTTGTTATGAAGTAGTTTATTACCTATAGAAACCAGAGCATTTTGTATCAGGCTGTGATCATGCCTTATTCTGATGGTCTTTTTACATAGAAGTTCGTGGAGAAAGGCTTTTTCTTTCTTATTTTTGCAAATTACTTTCAGCATACAGTCATTCATTCACCCTGAGCTGCTTGGGAGATGAACAAAAAAAGGATAAATGGATCTCACAGGAGTGCAGGGGTCTGTGAAGAGCGACAGCATCAAAGACTTTTATATCTTTTGTGTGCCGCATCTATGGATACCTCAGGCAAAGACAGAGGTGGAGGGATGTCAGTAAGGGGGCTGAAAAATGCAGAGATATGAGCTGCAGATGCATATGAAGGTCTTTGCTCGCTGGCACCCTTCTGAAGAGCGACTTCACACCGACTTCGCTCCAAAATCTCAAAGCCATGAAACATGATTTTTCAAGCACCACTTTGCTCTTTCTTGGAAATCCTTTACCTTCTCCTTCAGCATTTAAGTTCATGCCACAGAATTCAGCACAAGAATTCCTAATAATATCCAATCTGTCATATTCTTTAGCCTAAAAAACATTGATCCCGCATTGTTCGGGAATCATGCCAAGAAGACTCATACTCCCTTTCTTAATGACTAAACAACTCGTGTTTTTCTAGCAGGAACCAAGTCCTGTTTTCTGTTATGATCTGGACAATTGTGTCCACAGCTGCCTTCCCTCCACCTGACACCCTGGCCTTTCCTCAACCCGGTACAGAGATTCTTGCTTGCATGCTAATGTAAACGAAACAGGCTTTACAAAATGTTTAGAAAGTCAATAATCTGACAGAAGTGTTCATTTTAACAAATGGGGGATACAGATTTCTTTCTTCTTTTTTTGGCTGAATTAGACTGCAATTGGTTAATGGTAACATAACAAAGCAGATGTGTTGCTTCTAAGTGGATCCGACTTGAAAGAGTTTCAAATACAGGAAGTTCTTTCACCTCTGATGAGAGTTAAATGAGAAGAGGGTCTGTCAGAGTGGCAGCATATTTGCCTCGGTTACATAGAAGCCTCTGTCTTCCTGCTCCATTGTTCTCCTTCTGTTGTCCATGAAAATAACACATATTTCTATTTACCATTGTGTTCTTTAATCACCCCCCAGAGATCAATCAATCTATTCAAACAGGTTGATCTAAAAAAAAATAATGCTAGTATGCAAAATCTGGAAAAGAAAGCATTATAGTTCAGGTATTCACATCCGTCCAGACAAGGCTTGCATAACTAACTTTTTTTCTGTTATTCATGTTCTGTGTTACCAAACAAATTTCCTTCACATAGATTGTGGACAGCATGTCTATTGTTTACTTTTAGTCTCAGCTGTCAGCAAATTTCTTAGGCCAGATGACCGACTGTAAGTTATTGTTTCCTAGTTGCAACAGAATTTATTTAGTTCAGATTGTTGAATGAGTGGAATTTGATTACTTATAAAATCATTATGTTAAGGTGGGATTTTCTTAAAGAAATACAACATTAAACTAAAGTGAAACTAAACAAAATTAAATAAAGAAGCAGCATTAAGTTGATATCAAAATAATAAAACTGGTATGGACAGCTTAATAGTAGTAATGATCAACTTATTATTAAAACAAATTTCTCAAATATGTAGTACACAACAACACAACAAAAATAGTTTGCCACAGAAAAATTCAAAAGATGAAGAATCTGGATGTGTTTTTGGTAAAAAGTCCAGGTAGACTGGTTGGTTTGGACCGTTCTGACTTGACAAGCTGAGTACTTTTGTAGGTGACAATGAGCTAAACAAACTACAAATAATTAATATGGTGATGATCAAGATGTACTGTATGATGGAGGGTAGCTCAGCTGGTTTAAGCTCTAAAACCACTCTGGGAATGTGCATTGCTTCATTAACCACAGACTGTATAAAAAGGAGAACACGGGTATATTGGGACTAGAGCCTGGGGTGCTAAGTTATCAGCTAATATGAGCATTCTTAGTTAGCAAGATGCATTCAGAGACTGTATGCATACTTGAACAGTTGCTAATTAGACGTCCTCCTTTTGTACAATTACCAAATATCAATTTTAAAAAATGGGGGGTTTTTTTAAATATAAATGTATGGATACTTTCTCACTTATATAACTGCTATGAAGTGGCCGTGTCATTAGAATTTTCTTTTCCTTTCTTTTTTTTGTTTTGCACTTGTGTATTGACCTTTAAAAACCCTGGATGTTGCCACTTTGGTTGTACTAAATTTGTGAATTAGAGTTGTGTGTTATTTAATTAGATGTGACATTTGCTACTTATATTAAGTTGTTGTAACAGACATTACTTACATTAATTTGCTACTCCTTACACTAATTTGTGGGTAGATGCTACTTACATTAATTTGTTATTACTTGTGCTGATTTGTTGTTACACACATTAATTACATTAACTTGTTGTTACATGTGTTACTTACGTTAATTTGTTACATTTTTGGATGAAATGATTATTACATATAGTAAGATAGAAGATAGTTTCGGTCATGTGTTTCATCTTATCCACTGTGCAGAAAATTTAAAGCCAAAGCATGCTAAAGCTAATTTGTTCATTCAACATCAGCTGAGGCTCAAAGTGATTATAGCAGTTCTTTACAGCTGCACCCAAAGCAGGGTAACTGCCCTACTACAGCACAGAGGGGCAAGATGTGTTAATCTGTGAAAGATGAGCGACGATGGCAACTTTGTTCAGTAGAATCCCCTGTTGAAAGTATTAGTAGTATAGCTGTTTTTGTTTGTTTGTTTGTTTGTCTGTTTTTTATCCACCCAAGTGACAAAACAGGTGTGTAAATAAGGAAACAAGAATGCTTTTCATACACTTTCTTAACTGTACACACCCAGTATGTTGTGGGTGTAAATGTGATGATTTTTTACTTTGAGAAAGATCCAAAAACTACGGTACAAAAACTTCATTCTAAAGGTTATAAGGGTGGAGGTTTAAGACATAAGTCACACATTTCATACAGAGACCTTTCAGTAATGTGACCTTCTCTCTGTTGCCACTGCTACATGAGTGAAATGTGGCAACTATGACTTCACTGAAAACATCACATGTTTTCAAAAATAAATGTTCTTTAATACAGCCAGCAGGTTTTTTTTCTAGATAGGCATTTCGTGCTTTTAGCATGCACCTAAGCAACCTCTCTGTCTCATTTCTCAAAGAGAAGGAAAGGTCACATGTTTAGATTTTATTAATCAAAACAGGTGCTTTGATGTGCCATGGGATCACAGCGCAGGGTTGTATGTAGTCTGCATTTAGATTACAGACTTGTGTAAAAACAGAACCCAGGCGGAAATCAAAGGCAGAGCACGAGAGGCAAAATGACAGGCTGCTGGACATGTTATTCATTAGTTCACCAGCCCCTGCATTACAAACAGAATATACAAAACATAATTAAATTCTTTACTGAAGAATTTGGTAACATAATTAAATTATGATGATAAAACATCACAGTATATTGCTCTATAGGTGTTTATTACTAGTCTGGGGTATATTTTGCACAAAAATGTGGAGCATGTAATGGCCAGAACCTGAGAGGAGAGTGATACCTTCATAGCAGAGTTGTTGCTTAGACACCAGTAGCAGGTCAAACTGTTTTTGTGGACAATGATTAACAAAGTGTCAGCTCAATGGATTTCATTGCTTATGCACACAGGTCAGAGAATCTTGACCCTCGTTAATTATGAAAGCCTTCTCTGTGGTCACTAGAAGGGCAGAGATGAGGTATTGCATGGTTGCTTGATCGATGTCTTTTCCAGTAGCTGACAAGCACAATCTGTTACCTTCTTAGACATGTGTTCCCCGAGAATTCCTGAGAATCGTTAGGCTATGTTGAGGACCAAAACCAGAGGAATCACAATATTTCTTTTATAAATGAAAACAGACTTTATGTAAACTTGTTAATGTGTACTGCTCACTTTTCTGGACATTATAAAAAGGAGGATGGGCCAAGAGTCTTTAAAACATGTAGCTTTATAACTTTTTTTTCTATATTAGCTCCTAAGCTCAAGAAGTTTAACTACACATCTGGTGCAATTTCAACAATATCTATGTCTCTTTGGGCTTAGATGATAAAAGGTAAATGTGTGTAAAATTACTGAAATCTATATTTAAATTACTTTGGTGTATTGTGCATAGCCATGGGGGAGTTTTTTATCAATAGGAAAAACTTTTTAAAACACAGTTAAAAGTCAGAAATGTATATGTCCTCTTTTACTTTCCAAAGTCATCCAGTGGGCCAGATTGGAGTCTTCACCAGGCTGATTCTGGCCCCCAGTCCTTATGTTTGACGCCCTTGTGCTAAAGAAAGGCTGTAGGTAGATAGGGTAGGTCATACATTAGGAAAAGAAATAGACTTGAACTACAAAAAATATGAGAAATTTCCTGGATATCTACAAAATGCAACAAGGCAACTGGCAAGGTAATTAAACATAGGCCTATATACTGGGATGATAATATACTTTGATTATAGACAGGTGAGGCAGAAAATTGTTAAAGCAAACAAAACAAGACAAAATGTAGAGAGTAAAAGTAAAGTGCCCACAAATGTCTGTGATTTCAAAATATGACAGGATATTACTAAATAAAACAGAAATTCAATCATTATGATTGTGTTTTTGACAGCCTGTTAAGCTATAACCAAAATACCTAAATGTAAGTGTACAATAACAGTTGATTGTTGACTGTATAAATAGCAGTCTGAGATATTTATCCCAAAGAAAGGCCCCATTATTAGACCATACCAGAACTTGTCATATTGTTAGCATTGTTTTTTGAATGTAAATATACCATTCTTAATCCATAGGCTTTAATGTTCCACTATAACAGCTTCATCTCTTCTGGGAAAAGAATTCCACAGACACAGATGAGAAGACCTGGCTTGCAGTCTTGGCTCTAATTCATCCCAAAGCTGTTCTGACAGGTTGAAGTCAGGATTCTGTGGAGGCGAGTCAAGTTCTTCCACATCAAGCTCGCTCTTCTATGTCTTTATGGACCTTGCTTTTTGCACTGGTGTACTGGTACAGTGCAGTGTACTGCATCCAATGCTTTGCACTGCACTTAGTAATGTCAGGCTTGGTTGCATTGCCCATGGAAACTCATTCTATGAGGCTTTCTAAGTACTGTTTTTGAGATAATCTGAATGCCACGTGAAGTTTGGACATCAGCAGTGATTGACTCTGCAGAAAGTCATGACCATGGCACACTATGCACCTCATCAACTGTTGAACCTGCTGTGTGATTTCACATGGTCTACCACTTCATGGCTAAGTTGCTGTCATTCCCAATCCCTTCCACTTTGTTATAATACCACTAACCAGTGGTTGACTGCAAAATACTTAGGAGTGAGGAAGTTTCACAAAATTTTGTTCCTTGTTAACCACCACGATGTGTGATTGGTTTGCCAGCAGCTGGAACTGAAAATTTCACAGTACTGTTCTCAGCAGCTTTGGTGGCGTCTCCCATCAGCATATTTGGACTTGTAGTCCATATGCAGTACAGATGTTCCTGTATACTTTTCCAGCCAGTTGGTGGTCCACGATAGATCCTCTTCCTGTTCTGCATCACCATCTGTCTTGAGCTGGCTGAGGCATTCTGGGAGCAGCTCATCTCATTCTTTATGTATTCTTGGATGCTCTGTGTTTCCTCCTGGATCGTTGCTCTGACACTCACCAGCCCTCACCCTCCCTTTCCATTGCTCGTGGACCCTCAGGATGCTGGACTCCAGGCAGAGACCTCCATGTATTGTGAAGAATTTTTTAGTTTTGACATAAGTGGCATCTATCTCTCCTCCCGTGGCTAGCTTTGATTCTGCCTGGGATTCTGATGATTGGTAGGGCATATGTTTTAATGGCTTCAATCTTTTTTACATCATTTACCTATCTGATCATCTTCATCAGGGTTTTTGTTGGTCTGTGGGATACCCAGGTACTGTCTTGTATTTCAGCTATTAAGGTGGCTGATGGTCACTCTACTCCTGAATCTATATCCACATAAACACTTAGTTATACGTTAGCTCAGGGGATGAGGCCCATGCAGAACATCAGTGTAGCACCTTGACTTGTGTAATTGCCTTGGAGTTGGCCTTCAGTGCTGTCTTCTATAGTCCCACTGAGTTCTTGATCAATGTTATTAGTCCACTATGAGCCTTGTACAGTGCCATCCATGTATGGAGTCGTGCACTTTCTTGTAGTTAATCCCTGCAGCGCTGAGATTGGTCCATCTGGTCTTGGCGATCTACTGTACTGTTCTCTCGAGTTGGTGCTTTGGCATTCTGGTGTTTTTTCCAGTGACTTTCTGAGCTGTGCTCATGTATTAACTGTTATGATGCCTGATAGGAGCGTCCATGTTGTGAAGAGGTATGTAATTGGATGATAGTTTTATGTTGTTGTACCCTTGAGATCCTTCATGATCAGGATTGTTCAGCCCTGTGTTAGTCAGTCTGGATGAGTACCTGAGTCTGCCAGCAGGAAAGTAAATATCTTGTCCGTGGATTTTCTTCACTCTCATGCATTGAACCTAATAAACTAGTGATTTATAGTAAGACTAGGGGTTAAAAACTCCACTTCTGCTAGTCACGGACAATAAAACCACATTCCCCGTCAAGCGTGTTATTTTTGCATAAATTTGATTTTATGGTGTCATTAAAGCCACATCCCTTTTAAAACATTGACTCATCAGCATTATGATGTCAGTGGGTCATCTGGCTACCAGTTTGTTCGACTAAATGTACGAGAAGAAAAGCAGTTAAGGTTTTATTATGACCGTTATGGGATATTGCACCATTCCCTGGGGCACAATTTGATGGTAAAACGTAGCGATGTGTTGGTATGAGTTTCCATTAATTAAGTGTAATACACAGAATACAAATATTAGTATATGAAATAAATGCAACTGATATGTTTGAATATTTTCTTAATATGATGTAGCCTAAACTGCAAAATCAGTAGTGAAAAAAACATGATCCATTTAGTTGTAAGTCACATGTCAAAAAGTTTTTTCAATTGTAATTGACATGTATTTATAAAGCAATAAAAAGCACCATTTCACATTATGTCCTCTGCTTGTATGTGTTTATTTATATGCTTACACACACAGTAACATGAGATTTAGCTAGAGGCTGCAAATTATCTCTCTGGCACACTAAAGCAAGAGAGTTGGTTTTTGTTTTTTTTAATGTGATGTCATTCTTAATTACTAAACACTGATATGGCACTGTCACTGAATATGTTCCTAACACCTCTCCAAAAACAACAGCAACCCAGACTTTTTCTTCTTCTTTTTCTTTTGACAGTCTCTCCAGTTAACTCTGCATGGGGGAGATGTTGTTTAGCAAAGAGTGAAAAAAAGCAGTAACACACACAGACCCAGCCCGCTCAGTCCAGGCTCACCCTGTGGGGAATCTGACCACCCCGAGCTTATCTTTGTGACTGCAGAGATGGGAAAAGAATCTGGGCTCAATAACAGCTATAAATAACACACATTCATCTCTTATAGTCTGAGGCTGGTGTGATATTAGTCCCCTCCTTGTATCACATAAAAAAAAACAGTATACGTTCCGGTATTTTAGTAAGGAAAGCACAACAACATCCAGCCAGACACGCCACGTGATATGTGGTTTTCATAAACGTCAAAGGAACTCCCTCGAACATTTTCAGTAAGCTGATGACATCTACTGGTCAGAGAATAAAACAACAGGGTACACACAGAATAAATTAGCTGGTAGTATCGGGGTGCATTTTACATTTCTGTAGAGACTTCGCAAAGGTATGTAAAAAAAAAAATATTAAAGGGCTTGGGATGTCGGTTGTTAACATAAAAACTAGTAACACACAAATTTTGAAATCAAGATTTCATCCAATATAGAACAAAGCTAAAGTGCAACATTAAAACACAGCCTGGAAGCTTTTATTCCATGTCTCCAAAGTCTGAGCTTTAGACTCCTGTTTTGATTTCTTTATTTGTCATTCTGAGTCTGTTTCCTCAAGAAGTAAGTGAATCTTTGATTTGATTTTCCAAGTATGTTTCGGTTCATAATTTCTTTGTTATCTTAGTATTTTGAACTATTTTCTTAATACACTATATCATCTCTGGTTCCTTCCTAGCTTTTCCTGAGTTATGGATACCTGTTTATATAATTATCTGTTTAGATTACTCATATATTTTGTTTCCTCTGTGTTTCATTGTTTTCCTCTTTGTATTAATGTGAGTCTCTTATGTTTGCATTTAGTATCTGCCTTTTGGTTACCTCCATTTAACACATAGACAGAGACAACCGTTCATGCTGACATTCACTCCTGTGGAGCTATTACCCTATCCCCACTAAGTGCATGTCTTTAGACTGTGGGAGAAAGCTGGAGTACCCAGAGAGATCCCACGCAAACCATGCAAACTCCAAACAGAAAGACCCCAGCCTGATGGTGGAATTGAAGTCAGAAACTTCTTGCTGTGAGGCAACAGTGCTAACCACTAAGCCACCGCGTGTAACTAATTATGGGACGTAACGACTTGTTAATCAGTCATTCCCTCACCAGCACTCTGTGTATAAATAGTCCTGTCTTCCTGCTTGTTTTTGTTACAGTTTTTGTTCCCTATCTGCAGACCTACTATAGTACTTGGTTCATGTTTTTGGATTATTGTTTGTACACTTTCTGTTAAGAGCCCATTTTAATTTTTTATCTGTTGACAGTTCAAGAGTCTCTAGCGGTTGCCATGGCTTAATTGCCAATTGTCTACACCTGTCATAGTGTGGATAAAGGCATGCCTGAGGCACATTTGTGGGTTTTTCTTTTTGCCTTCATGCTGTGTGGGCTGTTTTTAGTTGGGGTTATTACAGGATTTAAAATAACATTTATGTTCCAAGAAACTCTCCTTTATTTTGTAGTTTTTGAGCAGGGTCATAACACAATGAATAGTCTTTGGAAGAGATTAAATATCAGCGGTTCTCTTGGTGGGGTGAGTGATGGTTTACGTAAGGTGTTCGCTGCGACTGAGCAGACTCTCTTTAGTGTTTCCGCTGGGTGTCTGTGCTGCCCTCCCGCTGAAGGACTTGTTTGTTATTTTGCTTTGTTTTAGTTTGTGTTTGGAGTTTGCCTCAGGTGGTGGTTATACTTTGGAGTTTGGCAGTGAATGACATCTGTGATGTGTCTGTTTGAGTTTAGCATTGAAATGTGCCTTAGGGCTATCATGCTATTGAAAACCAGGTATGCAAAGTTTTCTTTGTGTGTTATGTTGAAAGTTGCTCAAAGTTCAAGATGCTTTGCCATTATGCAAGCACAGCAAAATTAAAGCAATAATCTAAAATAACATAAATATACTGAAATATTATAAATATGACATACAATATTTAAATACAACTTACTGACATGTATTAAATTGAAGTGTTTGTACATTTATACCATGCCTACCCATCTAGTAACACTGGGATGTAAGAATATTGCACACTTAAACTAAACGCGTGTAATCTACATATTATAAGACGTACATGAGGAGCCATGTCCCGATGGGTAGGATGTGGAATTGGGCAGAAGAATATTGCACATGGTGGTTCTCCATAGTTACTGTGGGACTGAGGTCAGCAGTGCTTGGGGAAGAAGCTGTTTCGGTCTGTTAAACCAGTTACACTGAAGTTGAACTGAAGAGTCTGAAATCTTACTAGTTACGGCCCTGTGCTTGTGTCAGGTAAGCCTTTAGCAAGTTGGCATGTGGTGTCTAGTTTCAGCTTTGTGTGGAGACGCGTGTGTACGTGTACATCTGCAGCAGTGTTTATGGATGACTAATGAGAAGGTGAGTGTTTTGTGCAGCGACCTTCAGTGTTGTGGCGAGGTCGGCCGACTTGTGGTGGATGACTTGTGAATGTTGCTGGCCACGTGACTGCATTAACTGTGCTGCTGAGCCAACCTTGTGATAATTATGTGGGTATAGTTCTCACTTGTGAATAGCAACTTGTTGTGGTGTGGGGTCATTTGGTATGTGACTTTGTTTTGTGGGCACAAAAGATCGCTTCTGGTTGAGATTAGTGGTTATTTTTGGTTGTGTGGTAGTAATTTTGTTTGTTTAATCCTTTCAGTTTGTGGTTCTTGTACTCATTTGGGTTGATCACATGTTATGATTTTCATTATTGCAACTTGTGGGATTCTCATGTTGGAGAATCCCTGTATATTTGGCATCTTGCACTTAAAATGGAGTTTGTGTTGTGTAGTGGTCTGATACCTGCATGATGCACTTCAGCAACTGAGTATTCTTTGCAGGGTTGCTTATTGTTTCATTAGAAGATTTTTAACAAATGAGTACATTTTCCCTGTTGGAAAGCGCACCTGATGGCTTGCTTTCCCCAGTGGTTTTCAAGTTTGGGTGAGTCCAGGAGTTCTATTTGGGGCTTTTGGAGTGACCCTTTTGACAGGAACTGTTTAAGTCTTCTTCAACCTGTACTTGTGAAAGTCTCTGGGTGTTGCCAGGATTTAATTGCCAACTATCTACAGGGTGTGGATAAAGTAAGGCTGGCTAGGGGAGATGTCACCACTTGCCTTCATACTGTATGAGGTGTTTTTGAGCAATGTTGAAGTATGTTTATGTCTGTGTTTAATGTTATCTCTCAGATTAAACTGAGAAAAATATTAACTTAGAATTTGATGGCAGTAATACATCTCAAAGTTGGGACAGGGCCATGTTCACTATACCTCTTTGTCTTAGGATTCTAGCTGCTCCTGGGCCTTTTCAATATTTAATTTTTGAAGTGGACAGAGTTAAACAGTTTCTTGCTTAGATATGCAAAGTCATTCCCACAATATTCCATGGATGGGCGCACATGTTGCTCTTAAACCTCTAAAGCAGGGGTGTCGAATCCAGGCCTCAAGGGCCGGTGTCCTGCAGGTTTCAGATATCACCCTGGATCAAGACACCTGAATCAAATGATTAGTTCATTACCAGGCCTCTGGAGAACTTCAAGACATGTTGAGGAGGTAATTTAGCCATTTGAATCAGATGTGTTGGATCTAAAACCTGCAGGACACCGGCCCTCGAGGCCTGGTGTTCGACACCTGTGCTCTAAAGTATTAATGCTACCTTTCCAGCTGTGCAAGCTCTCAATTCCATTTCATTAATGTACCATCAGAGATGCAAGTCACTCACATATTGGCTTCTTCTTTACATGACAGAGCTTTAACTTCTTGAGCCCATGCCATGATTTCATGTCAGAATCACGTCTGTCTTTAATGCAGTGTTCTCTGAGGGCTCTTAGCTCATAGGATCCAATAATGACTTTGGCCTTGTCCCTCGCACACAGATTTCCACAGAACGCTGATGCTGTGTGACATTGACGACCAGATATTCAAAGTCTTTGCAATTTCACATTGAGGACCATGATTCTGAAATTGTTTGCAAATTGCAGACTGAACCTCTGCCCATCTCGAATTCTGAGAAACGCTGCCTCTCTGAGATGCTTTTTATACACAGTCATGTTATGGTCCTGTTGCCAGTTAACTTCGTTTAATTGGTTACAAAGTGTTCCACCAGCTGTTTCTTGTTAGTGCCACTTGTCTAGTTTTTTGTTGTTCTTATCCCAGTGCTTTTGAGATATGTTGCTGCCATCTCAGCATTCTTAGAATTGGGTTTGTATGTTTGCAATAAAATGGAAAGGAAACAGATGGGCAGTAATAACACTAATCACCACTAGTAGTAGTTTATCATTTTTCCATTGTCTTATTTATATTGCTCCAAATCACAACAACAGTTGTCCCAATATGCTGCAAGGTACAGAACAAATGATATCAGAGATGAATAATCACAACAAGTAATGGAAAATGTCTCCCTTTCAACAGGAACTGATATGTTTGCATATTTTCTTAATATGATGTAGCCTAAACTGCAAAATCAGTAGTGGGGGAAAAAAACACTCCCTTTCAACAGGAAGAAACCTCCAGTAAAACCAGGCTCGGGGAGGGGCAGCCATCTGCTGCGACCAGTTGGGGGTGAGGGGAAACAAAAGGAGAGCAGAGGGAGATGGAGACAAAACACGGGAAGAAAAAAAAAAAACTGCATACAGCGGTGTTATAGAAACACCTGGAGTGAAAAGAGGTGTATAGCAAAAATGCTTAGTGTATCACAGACAGTCCTACAGCAGCCTATGCAGCATAAAAGTGATGCTTCAAGGTCACCTTATCCAGCCCTAACTGTAAGATTCTGAGCTCAGATATTACAGTCAGGATTTGAAAATAATTATTTTATTCTGACTTCAAAAATGACACTTTTACTCATTGCTGACTTTAGGTTTGTAGAATTTTCTCTCTTTGCAAAATAACAAGTCTTTGCCGTGATCCATGCTTATATGTGAGTTCCCTGTCTCCACATTACCCCATGCTGCAAGTATGCATGTGTGCCATCTCTATCCATCTGTGAGTCAGTCATCAGTTCAAGTAGCAGACTGATTACAGAAATGCAAACACATTCTTCAAGCCATCCTGACCCTGCCGTCACCGTCATAATCCTGAGAAGAATAACAAGGAGCTGAAGACAGAGCAAAGAAGGGAAAAGCTTAGCAGATTATTTGAAAACTGTAGTTTTCAAACTATGCAATGTAGCAAGGGGAGAGATACACAGTTGATGTTATTGCTTGCATCTCTTCTGGGACTCAAGGTGGTTTCAGGATTCAAAAATAACTTTTTCTGATGACGCTTTATTCTGGGGGATCAGCTGAGGTTTGCACCAATATGATACACATTGCATTACAAATCTGTGGACTATGCAGCCTTCCCTCTTCTGGATGTGCTTTCCATTATTACTTTTGGCAGTAGGAATTTTTGCTCCCATAAGGCCACAAGATTATTAGTAAGGTCAGCTACTGATGTTACAAGATAAGGCCTCACCAGTCAGTTCGCCTTAAAGATGTCTCTCTGCAGACAAATCAACCCATTTAACTGGAAAATGAGTGCTGTTCAAAGGTCTTGAACCAGCCTTCATTTTGTCATATTTTTCTTCCAAGCCAGACTTTTCTTTTGTTTAAGGTGGTCTTGAGCAATAGTTCAAGACATGCATAAACAAGGTACATGTCTACGCCCAACTTGGCAAAGAAACAATTTTCAATTTGTATCTTTAGGCACTTTGTAGCAGCCCGTCACAAAACTGAGTTTGTTCTGATTTCTTTAGTTGAATATATGAAAATGCCAAAGATAACAGTTTGACAGGCATAAAATAGTCAACGAGGTGATTCCCAAAGAGCAATTTACTGTAAACTTGGCATGTCTTGACATGACGTGCAGTGTGTGGTTAAAAATTTGAAGAAACTGGACAAGTGGAGGACAAAAGAAATCATGACAGGCGTAAAATCTCTGTTGCAGGCAAACATCTGAAAAGTCGTACTTAAGACAGAGAAAATCCAGCAAAAAAACCTGAGAGATTCATCTGATCCTTTAGTTGATTCATCTATTGTTCACTGAAGCCTGATCAGAAATGGTCGCAGTGGAAAGCTGACTGTCAAGAGGCCATTCTTAAGGAGGGGGGGGGGGGCAAGGTATGATAGATTACACATTAACATGACTGAAAATCAGTGGAAACGGATTTTATGGCATGATGAATCCAAACATAATCGTTTACACATCATACATATTTAACATATCATTCAAACACAACAGTATCTACAGCCATGTGTAAAACACGGTAGAGGCTCTGTCATGATTTGATGCTACATTTCAACCTGTGGTGTTGGTCTTAATCTGCCAGATAACAACATTAAACATACTTCAACATGGCTCAAAAACCACAACATAAAGTTAAGACTTACATCGGAGTCCAGATAAGGTTTAATTTATTTATTTATATTTTAAATTACTCCACACCTTCAGTTAAAAAAAAGAAAGAAAAGAAAAGACATTGATGGAATTGTGAATGCAGAAAAAAACCATCAGATTTTATTTTACCACTACCATCTGGAAAACACCTGATTGGCCACAGCTTTATTTTTTAGCACAACAACAATTTCAAACACACTGCTGATATAGAAAAGCACACAAGGAAAATTATCAGTGATGGATTGGCCTCCCCAGAGCTCAGATGTCAACATAACTGAAGCAGTGTGGGTTAATCTTGATAGAGAACAGAAACCGAAGAGAGCCAAAACTGTGAAGTATAAAGGACAATCATACCAAATATTGACTTTCAAGCTTCTTAGAAGTGTACAAACTGTTTTTCCTTACATACTGTAATAAATCACTGCAACTATTTCCCATCTTCCTAGAAAATGATAGAGAAAGGCTGTACACTCCTTCATGAACCACAATGGCACATTCTGTGAAGATGAAACAGTAAGAAGACTTCAGAATTTGACTATAAATGTGTTAGTGAAACATTAGTTTATTTCATGAAAGGCAAGCAAGGTGGGGCCCTGTTTTGATACCACAGTGCATCAAGTTAACCCTGGAGAACCCAAGAACCATTGTCTTCTTTGGAAAATTATGAACTACGCATTAAATGACTTATATAAGTTCACTGAACACCAAAATATCCACTTTTTCAATATTAACCCTTTATTCCCTGATTTAGGATTTGGGTCAAATTTGACCCATTGGGCTTTAGGCATATCATTTTAAAAAAAATCACAATAACAAACACTGTCAATGTAAACTATTTTAAAGTTAGGTAAATAAATCAACCACACAGCTACATTTAACAAGGTTTTTTTTTTTTGTTTTTTTGTTTTTTTATTTGTTGCATGTCAGAACTGGATTCAGTTTGAAACAAAAGAACACGAGGCACAGTTTTCACAGTCACTGCATATTAGTTTTGAGGTCCTTGCACACAGTTCAGTGATGGCAATGTTCCTTCTTGACAGGCCAATGGGCGATTTGGTCGAAACGAACATCTGCACTCTTGTAAACTCGAACAAATTTTTGTGGTGGCGGGGAGGAGAGGCCAGAAGTTGTTGGCCTACCCCGACTTCTTGCTGTTCCAACTTGAACCAAGCCTTCAGCAACCAAACCCTGAAACTTGCCAAGTTTGAGTACTTTCGATGTTGGGATTCCCTGGGCCTCACAGTCACGCTGGTAAAGAAGCCATGCGTTGATCACCACAACAGACAAAAAATGCCAGAAAAGTATCATATACCAGCGACGGGTCCTGATGGGAAACTTAGAGCGTGCAAGATGTTCATCCAGCATGTCAACTCCTCCCATGGAAGCGTTGTACTCCTTGATGATGTTTGGCTGATCAATGTTGATGTACTCTTTTTTTGGACTTGTCTCAGCGACAGGCTTTTCCCAAAGGCTCTGGTCCAGCATATGTTGACATCAAAGTGACTGCTTTTGTGTCTTGCCATTTCAAACACACAGTATTGGTGTTGGACTCGATTCGATGATCATATGATCCACGGCCTTTCTTGGACAGGTCTTTGTCTGTCATCAGGGTGCACTTTGACATGCGTTTTTTTTTTTCTAACAGTTCCTGTGTAGTAGATTCCCTTTGCCAATAATTTCTCAATGAGGGGCATTGAAGTGAAGAAATTGTCAGCAAAAATCAGGAAACGTACGTTCTCTGCAAGCGAGTCGCATAGCTTCACCACAATGTCTCCACCAACTCCCAACTGACTCTTCCCTTTTTGCTCATTGGCACCTCCTTTTCCTTGATATATATATATATCAAAATCGTGCAGGAAGCCAGTGACACAGCAGCGCCCCCACACTTTGAATCCCCACGGATGTGGCTTCCCTTTGATGTACTGCCTTATGCCACCAAATTTTCCTTTGTATGGCACCATCATCTCATCGATGGACTGTTTTTGGCGAGGCGCAATAGTCAAACATTGTCTCTGAAAAGAATCCAAAAACGGTCTTAGTTTCCACAGTCGATCCTTTTTTACTTCTTCACTGGCCATTTCATTGTCTACAAAGTGAATGACAGAGAGTAGCTGGCTGAATCGGTTGTGACTCATTATGTCTGCCACAGGCCCATAACGAACTTCGTTTTCCCAGTACTGACGTACTCCAGACATTTGAACTAATCCCATCCTGAGATACAGTCCAAGAACTTGTCCTATCTCTTTTACTGAAGTGTCAACACATTTCCCATGCTTTTGAATACTGTATTGATTGGTGTGCTCAACAATATTTTCCAACATATCAAGGGAAACAAAGCGCCGAAAGTAAACCAGTGGCGTGTCTGTTGTGGCATCCTGGTACGACTCAACTTGTTCACCAAGAAAGTTCACATCAGGCAACTCAAAGCCTTTCTTTCGCCATTTATATGTTTTTGCGGCACGATTTGGCTCCATCTGTACGCTAGCAGTCTCAGCAAATGGCACATCTTCATCGCTGGACAAGTGATTGGATGAGTCACTGTCTTCGGCAGAGGATTCACCACCATCGCTTTCATGCGGTTGATACAATTCATCAGAATCGCTGTCGCTGTCCAGCTCAGGGCCAAAGTCACTATCATCAGCTTCGAGTAGATCCAATACTTGTTGTGCAGTGAACTTTCTCTGGTGCTTTCCCTGCCCTGAAAAGGGAGCAGCCATACTCTCTGAAAAGATATATTTACTTTATTAGTCTCTGACCCTGTACTACTTAGGTAACTTAGTAAAATGTATTATACAAATTAATTTATTTCGAGGCTTTTGTCAAATACAGGACTGTAACCATTCTCCATCTACAATGTCACTCAAAGAACCACAGGGTCATTTTTGACCCGACAATTTTTAACCCATACACCCGGCGGGTCATTTTTGACCCATCGTTTTTTTTTTTTAACTAGCTCAGAGTGGCTAATTTTTACAAAAAGAACATAAAACATTGTTCTAGGCATTCTGCAACTTATTACAAAGTAGATTTAAAAAATAAAACACAATTTTACCAACATTTGATTTGCTACAAAGACTATTTTTTGGGGGGGAAAGTTTCCAGCTCAACAAAACAGCATGTGGTCAGCCATCTTCTAACTACCACTCTGGCTCATGTCAGTTCAATATGCATCCACTAGATGTGTCTATGCAGGGGTCAGAAGTGGCACTTTGGGATTTAGAAGATTTGACCCTTTTTTTTGTTTGTTTGTTTTGTTTTTTTTTCTTTGTACATTTTGAGCAGCAGCAATTAACAGTGGCCAAATTTGAGCCCATGGGTTCTCTAGATGTTTCACAGATGAAGTCTTAATGACTTTGGTGATGCTTCACTTTTCATCTTGTACACCAACAGATCAAATGAACGAATGTCTGCCTCAGCTGTTGCTAAAAAGCACGCATGCTGAACACATGGTTTCCATTAAATAATTGTTGTCATTTGGAAGATTTGAATAGTTTATCACTTCAAAAGAATGTATGTGAGGTCTCCTGGGAAATGAGCTTATCTTTGTGCATATTGTCAGTTTATGGGGTATAATTAGCACAGAAAAGACAAGAGCTACACCCACTGTTCTGGTTAATTTTTTACCAGCTATCCTTGATTGAAAATCCAGTCGCATGTAGAGTATATCATCTTCTGCATCCTGCTCACAGACTGTTTGCTTTTCCTGTGTAATTAGGTCAGTAGAACTCTTTGCTGCCAAGCTCATGAATTATTGATTTACTATAGTCTGCCAATTTCCCAACTTCACTTTCATCAGACTTTACTCATTTTCACTGGAGACATTCTGTATAACAAGCGTGCTCACAATTTTAATTGGCCCGCAAGATTTAAGAGATAATGTGTCTGAGTGTTCCTCAATATAAACCATAAGCTTTTCTTTTAATCATCAGAGTTCATGCTGTATTTTACAGGATTCTCAAGAAAAAAAATCACTCCCATCAAAAAATTTAAAAATAAAATAAAATCATGCACTCCATATTCAGTGTTTATTGCTTATAAAGCAATTTTGCACAAACCCATTATCCATCCATTTTCTTCTGCTTTTCCTATTTAGGGTCATGGGGTGCCTTAAGATTATCCCAGCTGACATAGGGTAAGAGGCAGACAGGTCACATGTCAGGGCTGACACAGACAGCCAAACATGCAAACTCACATTTACACCTATGGCCAAATAATAGGTGGGAAGATTCAAATATCAGTAATATTGATACCAGTGCTGGTATTGGCATTGGATTGATACTGGCACATATGGATCAATACTTTGTTTCTGTCATCAAAGTTCAGTTTGTAGCTCACTGAAGCCCCCCCCCTTTTTTTTTTTTTTTTTTTTTTTTTTTTTAACATTCACTATTTAAAAAAAAAAAAATGTCTGAAGCTTTTTGTGTCTATTTCATTTCTAGTCTGTAGCACATTTTTGACCCAAAGTGCTTTAGAGACAGGCACATTCCAGGTCTCCAAACAACAACAAAAAAGAAGCAGTTTCAAAATAAAGCTGAAAGGTAAGGTAACCAATTATTGTGGAAAGTAAAAACCACAACAATCTGAATGTATTGAGAATTTGCAAACTGATGATCATTCATCTCATAAAGCTCATAAATTGCATAAATCATGACACATTGCTCTGTCCTACATAAGCTGCCTTCATGGGTTAAAAATATCAGTGTTGGTTTCGGCAATACCGATCCTGCTGTATTTGCAGAACTACCAGTTAACCCAACCCCTACTAAACCACATGTCTTTATATTATGAGAGAAAGTCACACCGACCAGAAAAACATGCAAACTCCACACAGAAACTGTACATTACAAGTACAGTGTTAAAAAAATATCTTTCATAGTGGTTTTCAAAATAAAACAGAAAGCAACTATACAGTTGTCACAGTGAAACCAGTGAAGAGATTGGGGAACTGGAACCGGTTTTAGAAAGCGGCCCTGCGTCCACACCTAGTTTTAGTTTTGTGCTGAAAGAGGGCCATTCTGTTTAAAAAAGAAAAAATATGCAGGTTAACTGTAAGTTTAATCAGTTCTGTCCTACAGCACTGGATGACACGGGTGTTTGAGTTTGGATGCTGGTAGGTTGAAGCAAACTTTTGCATGTGACTCTTGACAAGAAACCCAAACCACATTAGTGTTTGTCAAATAAGTGGAATTTTATTATAAAGAGCATGACTTAGATAATAGGTGATGAAGTGATTAAGAGCAGATTTGCCATTTGCATTTAAAGTGAAGGTAAAGACTAGAAATAATACCATATGTCAGTTTGGCTTGGGATTTTGGGACTCTGACATGAAATGCTCACATTTCAAGGCATGTCTGTGCTCAGTAAACGGAAGCTGAAAGAACTGACTGCGTCCACACGGCTTTTTGTTTCCTCGGTGAACTTTTGGGATTGAATATGGATCATGAGCAGATCATGTGAAGTCATTTTGTTGCATCGCCCTCACCTTTCAACGCTGAAGAAACAGCTGAGTACGATTCTGTGGTTTGGTCGTTCTGCAGACTGCGGTTTTCTTATGACATATCATTTAGTAGGGTTCACTTCTCCAAAATGGAGCTTTGTTGACAGAGTAAGTCCATAAATTCTAGACAGACATCCTGCTGGGTTGGCTTAACGCCCAGCCAGTAAGATTTGAACGACTCTTGGAAGAGAAAGAAAAAATGCAATCAGAAGGTGGTAACGCAATATGCCACTAGACACTGAAAGGCTCCCAGTAAGTGCCATATTTGAAACAACCGCTCTGGTTTTTACTGCATATCTGTGTTGACTAGAGCCCTTTCTTGTGGACATTAGCTTCAAATTGCAAAACTGCCTTTTTGATAAAAGAATATTACACATGGAGCCTTGATTTCTGTGCCTAAGTTTTAGCCTACAATTTTGATCTGTTGTGGGCATTGACCTTTAATAACCACATTTTCCCCAATGACTGTAATTCCAATCTTTTGATAAAGAAAATTGTAGAAAGATGGAAACAAATCAGCTGGGTTTTTTTTTTTTTTTTTTTTTTTTTAACACAGCTGTGGCGTCTGTGGGACGCAAACCACACCTTGTCAAGAAAAAACAAAGACTAGACGACTGCAGATGTCCATAAAAGAGTCACTGAAACCCTCACGGCTGGTTTATTGTGTGTTGTTCAGTCAGTGTGGCTTCATTTATATGTATATGTGTATATATATGTATTTGGGTCACCGCCTTTTTCTCGGGCTTCAAAGCCTTGTGTTGCACCTTGTTCGGGAGGTAATCGTCACATCGGGATTACGCACCTTTGACCTCCAGCACTGTCAACAGTAAGCGGCTCACTGAGATAGGCTACCAGCGACCAAATCCACCAGCAGCAACCGGTTTGTCACATGACTGCTGTGCAGCTCAGTCTGGCTCTGTGTGTGTGTGTGAGAGAGAGAGAGAGAGTCTGTTCAGCTTTTATTTCCGTGTTCGCAGAGGGATCGCTGTGCCGAATGACTTTCCGCGGATCCTGAGTGTTTGCTTTCTTCCACGCCGCGAATCTGCGTCGGGATCTGCCAGGGAGACGGGAAGAGGGGGGTTGCGTGTGGGGTGGGGTGGCATTCACGCAATCGCATTGCCTGGACCCACGCCGCAGCAGGACCATGCTCACGCGGGTGAAGTCGGCGGTAGCCAATTTCATGGGAGGTATGATGGCCGGTGGCTCCAACGGAGACCATCCCAGCGTCTCCGATCTGCCGCTGAAATTCCCGTACACCCGACCGGACTTCCTGGGACTGTCGCCAGACGAGATCGAGTGTTCGGCGGATCACATCGCAAGACCGATCCTCATCCTGAAGGAGACCAAGCGGCTGCCGTGGTCCACCGGCTATGCAGAGTGAGTATAACCTGTATGCGTCCATCTTTTCTTCCACGCAGCATCCTTTGGAAGTGATCTTCCTGGACCACTGAGAGCACTCACAGAGGCGTAAACAGAAAACACCAGCCCCTCTCTTTATTCTTATTATTATGACCTACTTCACGTGTGTTTCAGATGATAAACAGGCTCAAGTACAGCTGATGGCTCCATAATGCACTATGCCAAATATTATAAACATCAAGGTTTCCTATAATTCCAAGACATAAAAAATACCTCCACCAAGCTGAAGGTCGTTGTGATCTGTCCCCTGTAACCAGATAAGAATGCTTTATTTTTCAAATGGTGTGTTTTTAAAAAAAAAAAAAAAAAAAAAAAAAAAAAAGAAAGATACCATAAAGCAGGTTATAACGAGGCCAGTTAAGCTGCATAACACAAGGTCACAGGCCTTTGATATTGTATGAGATAAGCAGTGCACTCATAGATAAGATCTGACTAACTGTCTCCAGGTTCATCTCTGTACTCGGTTCACTCATTCCCACTGTGAAAAATCTCATTTCAATAGTTTTTCTCAGTTAATCTGTTTAAAGCTGGGGAATTACCTCGAATGTATCTTATGTTACACTCCCGTGATCCTCTTACATGATAACTTGAGACCAAAATTGCAACTGGACCTGAGATCATCTGCTGTATTATTGATATCACATCTTCTGTTTAGGCATACATTTGGCTCTCACGAATCTTCCTTCCGAGGCTGCAGTAAAGTGCAATACAAACTGCGATGTATTCTTAATGGACGTACTGCTTTATAAACAGCGTTTAGTGCAGCTGCTGGAGTCATAAAAAGCCAAGTTCTGACTTGGCGTTTGGTCAGCAAGGAACACAGCTGAATTAAAATGGCAGAACATGATAAAATACATGGTGAATTATTCGACCTGTTTCTAAAGCCTACACACTGGAGGGGAAACAAATGAGTCATTGAGATTTACATGCTTAAAAATAATCACTTCATCACCATGTTCCATTTACATTTGATGTACACAGCTCAAGTAATCTGGGAATGTCTCGTTATTATCTGCTTCCTGAGAGTGCAGAGTCACAGTCCCTCCTACTCATGCAGTCCCACAAAAAGTCAGTGAGGTTGTGTCCTGTCCTAAAAATCCTAAACCTTCACAGTGCGTGACAGCCCCACGCCCCAGTTCAGTCTTATCTTCGCACTGTTCCTCTATAAAGACGTTTCTCTTTCCTTATTTGATCGAATACATTTAGTAAGAGCACTAGGATGGAAATGTAATATTTCCAGTTTAGCAGTCCTGCTAGGAAGCCAGTTTAGTTGTGCAAGCGAATGTCATCTCAAGTCAGCGAGGTTTTCTTGCTGTAGCACTCTTTTCTTAAGACTGCTTGAGCAGCATAGAGACAAAGGCCTGAAAGAGCACTTTGGCTTATCAGTTGACCTGATCTTTTGTTAATGTTTCCTCTTGCTTTATGCAGTAAAAACATTAAACTATAGCAGGAAATGATCCGAATCATTTCCAAGAGCTCAGTGTGATCTGGCAATACTGGTTATTTTGAAAATCATTACTTCCTAAATCCTGAATTTTTAGAAGTTGGAAAAAGAGAATTAAAAAAACATCTCTTGCTGTCTTGCTTAAATACAGCAGATTATTGTTGTTATTTTTTGCTGATCAGCTAGTTGATAAATTGATTGTTTCAATACTGCAAGAGCTATCTGCTGTCTGCTTCATGTAGATTATACAGTGAAATTGTGGGAGTCGCCCTTATTTATTTATTTTAACTAATCTACCATAGTGAATTTTTAATCTCAAGACATAAAAGAGCAGATTAGGACTGGCTTTTGTTTTTAGAAGCCATCGACTATTTTTATGATCAAAGTTTCCATTAAAATACAGATTTTTGTGGAGATTCTGTGGTCATTGTTATTCATCATCATTGCGTCACAAGGTTTCTGTGGCTATAAAAATCAACATATTTAAATGGGATGCATAATTCTGCAGGATCAGTTCAACAGTCCTGCTTAACACATTCAGCTGATACTCCCGCCAGCAGTGTGTGTGTGTGCTTGGCATAGAATCAACCAGAACCGAGACATACGTCATACCAGGGATTTGTCAACAGCTGGCTGACCAGCAGGCTTTGTTGTCATGAAATATCACTGCCAGCTGAGAAAACCTGAGCCCATCTGAGAAGTGGCGATCCATTGCAGGTCTACTCAGAAGGCGTAACGGAGTCAATGGATCACTTTGATAAACCAAAAAACCTCAAGACTGCTGTTTGTTTGGGGGGGGGGTTTCTACATAAGTGGCTCATGTTTGTTGCACTTTTTGCTTTTTCAACATTATGAATATTTAATCCCTCTTGTAGGTTTGATTGAAACATTTGATCACTGGCGGTGGAAAGTAAAAGTCAGCGTGGGCTTAGGCTGGGTGAGCTGCACAACCTTGTTTTTCTCCTTCTTGCTCCTGCTCTTCTGAGTAGTCCTTGCTGAGCTTTCCGAGGTTATCCTGGGTTATTTCGTGGCTTCCAGTAGAGAAAGAATGAGCAGTTCGCCTTCACGAGGAGGATTCTGATGCACCGTCTCTGAGTGGGTGCACTGTCTGCTCCAGTGAACGCGGACATTTGAATGGATCACTGAGTATTGCTCACTCCAATTGTGTCACTGTCTCTTTGCAGCACGCTCGCATGCCTCACTTTTGCAGAAAGGTAACACTTACAGCAGCTCTTCCCCAGTGTTATGTTTTTCTTCCCCTAAACACAAAGACCACTAACTTCTCGTGTGATCATTTTATTGTTTGGGTGTAGTACTGTCATGCTATGTGTTGCTTGACTTTACCAGAATTGAGAAGCTGAGGGGAGTTTATCTACCTCTTAAAAGACTCGGTTAGTCTTTTATGTGGTCAAAAAATAAAGAACAGTATGGAAGAAAGGAATAAGTCCATGGCTTATTTAACAGAAATATACTTGCAGAACAACAGGGAAGTTTCGCAGCTAGTATGCAAGTTAGCAAGCCATAACAGGTTTCTATGTATAAAAGAGAGTGGTCAATCGTGTTAAATTTTAGGGGTGGGGGGACAAATCAGTATATATTATCATGATATATTGCGTGGCAATATTGTATCGATCCAGGGACACCAAATATCGATATATTTTATTAAATACGTTAAAATAATCTAGGAAAACTATGGGCTCATCTCATGTGCCACTATCCTGAGATAATGTTAGCCAAGCAAAATTACATTAAATCAAATCAACTGAAAAACCATCCAACACTGGACACACGACCTCCTAATTCAAAGCAAACTAATGCTCTGAATTAGTCACACAAGTAAAAATAGGACAGTGTGGGTTTATATTGTTTGCCCCGAACCACTGGTGGTGTACACTCATCACCACTTTTGATTGCAAGGTGATTGCACAGGTCGCCAGACAGGAGGCAACCTTTCTGCAAACAGTTGCAGTCTGACTTGAACTGACTCACTCAGAGAAATTGTCAAAAGTTTGTAAATAACTACTGTTTAATTTATAAATCCAGAGCTAGTGAGCATAACTCAACTCAGTTGGCTGTCAGCTGCTTGTACTCGTATGAAACAGGAAGGTTGTTGAAAAATGATGTAATAATTAAATTTCTGTCAAATGGGAATTCATATGTAGACAGAGGCATAAAAGTAATTTTTTTTGATGATTCATCAGTTTCATTTCATTGCCTGTGACTGCCAACATGACCTCATTCAATCAGCAGACTGACTCCATCTTATTGCAACATTTATGGCAGGTTTTAGTGTCAGTGTTGTTCTGCTTGACAACCTCATTGTGCAGCATAAATACAATAAATTAAGTAAGATAACGTTATCTTATTGGATAAAACAGTTACTGAAGAATTGTGACTTTGAGATTTAATTCGCAGCTGGAAAAAAGTGATAAATCACAACATATGTCATTGCAATCTTCAGCATATCACATAATGTTAAAAATCGCAATAGTATTGTATGGTGAGCGAAATATTGCAATAATATCGTATTATGGGGAATCTGGTGATTCTAATCTTTATTAAACAGATTTCTTAGACTTTGGCTTTTGGTTTTTGTAAAGGCAGTTAATCTTACCTACTAATATTTGCTAAAGTATGACTGAAATTTGTTTTTTGGGGAAGGCCAAATGCTTGTGTTGACCTCCACCCACTCATTCAATCACTCACTGCCTCACTGACCCAGTGGACACTGCAGCCTCAGCAGTACAATCAATACTCAATCAATATGCGTGTCTGTAAGGTAAACACTAGTCCCACCACTGCACACTGTATGTTTTATCTGCAGGTCTGCTGGCATTCATATGTGAGGGCATGCCAGTGAGTTGATCCAATCTGTTTTAACAGAACAGAGGTGAGAAAGTGGGCGCTCCAGGGTGCTTGACAGCTAGGGTGTGTTCAGCTAACATTTCCAAGGTAACAAAAGATAACATTTTTTTCAAGCAGCACAAACATGTGGCATAGTAAATGTGGATGAGCATTATCGGTCTTTCCGGTATCCTACGTAGTTTATCATTCCCATGGGAAAGAAGATGCATAAAGTAAATGTCAGGCCCAACTGTGGAGAGGAGGCACATGAGCAGCACCTCATACATACAGTGTTTCCCAGTGCTTGCTCAGTCACATGGTGCAGCACATGGTCTTTTTGCTTCTGATGCTTATACACATCGCTCAGAGGCGGGAATGACGTAAACCTGATTAATCTGTATCTTAAGTATGAGTAACTGTTGAACAAAACACGTGTTGCACTTCCTTAATCAAGTTATCATGATTGATATCATAGTATTATTATTCTGCAGAAGAAGTGACAGGAAGCTGTAACAGCATATAACCACAAAAGTAGAAAGAATTACCCAAACATGCATAACATAGGAATGTTTGTCCTTTAAGTTAGTTTAAATGTAAGTCTGAATATTTACAACAATCAGCAGCAATAATGTGGGAGTTTCAGTAAAGCACAGGAATGGGCAATTCATTTTCCCCAGGGTCAACATGAGAAACTAGGACTGTTGTGGAGGGCCGGACCAAGAACGGATAAAAATCAACATTGAGCAGAACTGAGTACTACTATTACTACTGCTTCTTCTTCTTCTGCTTCTTCTGCTTCTGCTGCTTCTGCTGCTTCTGCTTCTGCTGCTTCTGCTACTTCTGCTTCTTCTTCTTCGCTCCAGCGCCAGTTTCTTATGTTGTCTCTTGGGAAAACTCACTGTCCACCCCTGCTGTAGCAAATATGCAGACATGTGCCATTGCACTAAAAAATGCTAAAGTTGCATACAGACAACAACATACATGTACAAGTAAAGGACTTATTAAAGTGTCTAGGAGAAATGAGGGAACAGACATGGATACGCTACAATCATTATAGTAAGATTATAAAACTTTGAAAAACACAAAGCATTGAAATAGGTGGGTTGATGTTCAGCATCTATTAGCTAACATGAAAAGCTATAATTATGTGTTCATTGCCTCAAGGTTAGTTTTGTTGTTTTTTTTCTATAACTTGGCATCACTTCTGTGAGGTTTTGTCTGGACTTGTATTTTTGGAAAGGAGGAGATAATGATGTCTATTTACGGTCCCAGTGTCAAGCCTGTGGGTCTTAGTCTTTGTCTCCATGGTTATCTTACATACGGTGTTACTTTGATAGTCTCCTGGCTTGTGTGTTACATATTCAGTTTTGCTTCCCTTGTCTAATTTTTCTAGATTAGTGTCATCTGTGTTCCCACCTGTGGCCTGTTCTCTCATTACCCCTTGTGTGTAAATTCAATTTAGAAATGCAACCAAAATCCATCTTTGTTGTTGATAATTCAAAATAAGAATTTCTAAAATGAAAAATGTAAATGCTCCAGTAATCAGTTTTTTCAATATTAGTTGTATCTGTGTTTCTGTGTTAGTTTTCTGGCAGTATATATGGTGGATGAGTCTCAAAGCATTTATCTGAAATTTTAATTTGATAGTGACAACTTAACTGAAACAAGAAACTGACTTACTGCTCATAGCTATTGCTAATTTCCAGTCATTGTCCCTAGTTGGGCTTTTACATCCATAATACACATGTAAAATTTTACAGTATCCAATTATACAGATACAAAACTACAATAAATGTACGTTAACAAGAAAAAACAAATTATTACAAAATAAAATAAGTTCCTTTAAACCAAAGAAGGAATATAGTTATGTAGATCACACATCTGACAGGATAATTAAGGTCATGACATTGTCTCTAATATGAAGAACTGAAATGAAGTAAGTGAATATGACAGCCCTCTTCTCGGACACAGTTCATGCCTCCGGGTGTGGATGGCTTTTCCTGTCATATAAGAGATGAAAGGATTGGAACCTCAACTGTTGTTAATCTTGTGATTATGTGTATTTTAAGGTCAATTGAACGTCGGGCCTCACAGTGCTTTGGCCTCAGTCATGCATGATGGTGTATGAAGAGTTGGAGTTAGTGGCCTTCGAGTGGTGTGCTTCTGAAATTGTAGGGCGAGCCGGACTGAAGAGGAATAGAGCTACAGGAGATAAACAAGATAAGCGAGTGAACGTTGAGTGAAAGTGATTTATGTAAGGAAAAGTACTTTTTTTTTTTTTTTTTTTTTTGTTAAAGCTATGATGCTGCATAAAGTGTAAACAATATACAATATACAGTTCCTGTAAGCTCATGGTTTTTTCACAGCAGAACATGAAATGCATAGCAAATGTTTACACTGAGAAAATGGATCATTTCAAGAAAAAAAATTAGCTCGTTTTGAATTTGATGTCAACAGCGCATTTCAAAAGTTGGGGCGGGGCCATGTTTACCACTGTTTAGCATCCCCTCTTTTTTCTTCTTGTGATAGCTTCAGCCAGCATTTGTGAATGTCACTGAGAACTATGCTTACAGACAGTGACTTCTCAAAGTGTTCCTCAGCCCATGCAGTGATTTTCTTGATAGAATCGATCCCGTTTTAATGGAGTGCTACCAGAGGTAGGAATTGTGGTTGTCCAATAATGCTTTTTGCCCTTGTCCCTTGTGCACAGAGATTTCTCTAAATCTGAGATGTGATTATGTACTGTAGATTGTACTGTAGTCTTAATTTTTGTTTAGGAACATTGTTCTGGAACTATTCCACAATTTGACTGGTGAACCTTTTTGGGTAACCTCTGCTCATCTTCATTCCTGAGAAACTGCCTCTCTAAGATGCTCTTTTTATACACAGTCATGTTACTCACCTGCTGCCGTTAAAAACTGATCAATTGCAAAATGCTGCTTCAGCTATTTCTTTTTTAACTACAACTTAATTTACCAGCCTTTTGTTATATGCCTTTTAAATTCAAAATGAGCTTATATTTTTCATCAGTGCAGAGTAAAATGCTTTGTAGTAGCTTGAAAATTAAAAAAAAAAAACTAATGGTGAAACTTTGTGAGTCACCTACATTAATAAAATCTTTCTATCCACACTTTGTGGAAAATAGTTCTGAACCCCCTACACTATACACCTACAATATACACTACACTTTCTATACAAACTCTATGGAAATCCATGCCATGAAACTCCTGGCGCACCGTTTGTGTACTGATGTTAATGCCAGAGGAAGTTTGGAACAGTCCGATCATGGAGTCTTCAGAGCATTGGTGACTTTCACACACCATGTGTCATACCACTTGGAGACCCTCCTCTGTAGCTTTGTGGTCTGCCGCTTCGTGGCTGATTGCTGTGCTTTCACTTTGCATTAATAACACTTGCTCATTGTAGAAGATCTTGGAGGGAAAAAATTTAACAGACTGTATTGGAAATTGTAAACTACAAAACGGAAATTGTAGTTTTCGATAGCCATATTCCTAGAACCTAACAGGTTCACTTGGGCCGTTTGCTACCTTTCTTTCTGACTTTCTTACTGTAAGCAACCTGTGCATTCTCTTAGACAGTTCTTTTAAACTTGACAAACAAGTGTCCACTGTAGTTAAATCTAGCTTTTACCAACTACACCAAATTGACAAGGCCAAGCCTTACATACCATGTAAGTTTCTCAAGATCCTTATCTATGCCTTTATCGCCTCTAGATTAGACTACTGTAACTCTCTCTATATTGGCCTCCATTCTACCCTTCTCCGCAGACTGCAGCTCGTTCAAAATGCGGCGGCACGCCTCTTAATGGGAACCGGCAGGTTTGATCCTATCACCCCTATCCTCGCTGACTTGCATTGGCTTCCCATCAAATACCGCATTGATTTTAAAATTCTATTGCTTACCTTTAAAATTATAAATAACATTGCTCCTAGCTATCTTACTGAACTTCTCAGCTTGTACTCTCCTAGGAGATCACTGAGATCAACGGCCCAACTGCTCTTAGTGCAACCTAGGTCATGCCTGAAGACCAGAGGTGATCGTGCTTTTGCCATAGCTGCACCCAACCTCTGTTATAATCTTCCTACTGCTATTCGTGCATCTGAATCGATTCAATCTTTTAAATCGTGATTGAAAACCCATTTATTCAATCTAGCTTTCCCTACTTAGTGCCTGTATCCTGCAAATGTTCCCTTATGTAGCTTTGATCATTTTACTTTATTGCTGAATAACCTCTTAGTCGAGTTGTGTTTTGTATTTTCTTTTACTTACTTACACTGTGCTGTGGCTAATTAGTGCTCTCCACCTGTTGGTGTATTTATACCCTGTTATTGTTCCCATCTCTAATTTATTGCATTACTGTGAAGCACTTTGGTGTACCGCTGGTTTTTAAATGTGCTATACAGATAAAGTTGTGTTGTATTGTATTGTATTGTTGCCGTGGTGGCATCCTATTGTAGTACCAGACTCGAATTAAGTGAACTCTTTACAACCTGCATGGCTAGGTTCTTGATTTTACAGACCTGTGGCAATAGGCTTAAAAAACTTGAATTCACAGATTAAGAGTTCTGGCCCATGACTATGTCACCAAATGGTTATTGGTGTCCTTGACACACATTGTTCCTATTGTGTTTTTTGGGGTGGGGAAGCAGTGAATAGCTCACTGTGTAGGTCAGCAATAATAATATCCTATAAATATCCTGTCAGTTTTATGGCTCAGTGTTTTCTTAGCTGGAGACAGAGGATCTCGACTCTGCATGTTCATTCTCATGGTTTGTTTACAAAGGATTCTCCTTTGGGAAATAATCATGACTGCCTCTCATATCAACATGTAGCCATATCACTTGTCATTTATTTGGTCTAATTTCCCCTTGGACACATAAGATCTAAAATAGCTTAATGCTTTTAAGGATAGTAGGAAATATTAAAGGGTCTTTGTTATGGTTCTAGCTAAAGGGAAAAAAAAGTGGCATAATTTCTATAAATTTACATTCCTGTTTCGTATGTTGGCTCTTTTTCTCTTGTGGTCTGATCTTAAAAATGATACACATAGTTTGAAAAGCCCCCTGTAGACTGACTTCACTTCACTTGACTAGACTTCACTGTGGCTAAAATGAGAATGCCTGGAGTGGTGTTAAGCAGCGTGTGCTTGTCAATGTCTACACAGCAGCTCGCAGCAGCAGCACACCATCTGCCAGGTGTTGTATAATGCAGTATTTATGTGTCTTTCTGTCCTTTGGCCTACATGTGTGGGGCTTAAATAGAAATGTGTATTTAAAGTGTACTTGTTGATGTTATTTCTTAACGTTTCGCTGTCAAAATGGGTGTCACGCAAACTGTTTCACAGAAATGGTGTTTTTGGAAGGTTTTACAGTCCTAAAAACATCACTGGGTTGACAGACTACACAGCTTCCATCTCGTACATCTGCAGCCATGTGCTGAGCAAGAAACTTTAAACATGTAGAACATTCGTGTCTGTGTGACTGCGCTAAAGGCACAGTCACAGACCACAGCTGTTATTGAAATCTTTTTTTTGCCTGGTAGAAGGATGTACTTGAAGTGATTTGAGCAAAGATGACAACTGATGTCTTATATATAGTTCCCTCAAAAATGTGTTTACAAATCCTATTTTTAATATTATGCAATTAGTGTATTTATTTCTTGGAAGGATTTTTGTTTTTAAATGGAGCTGCTGGATATTTGAATTTATTTAAAGTACCTATTCTATATTGATACTATACCACAGAACCATACTGTAAACACAGTATAGCATGTCTGTTAAACATTTTTGTTCTGTACCAGACTATATAATATACATTTCTTTTACACAAATATTTAATTTTTTACATTAATTTAAAGATTCTTATGCCATTGCAATGTGTATAGTGTATAAATGATAGTTTCATATATGGAATTTCTTAAATATCTCTGTCCAGGGTAATCAATGCAGGGAAAAGCACATTAAATGAAGATCAGGCTTGCTGTGAGGTCCTGGTTGTTAAAGGGAGACCTGCAGGAAGCCTCGCGCCTAACCGAACCCCCACGACCCGCAGGAGATCGTCCCTGCCTAATGGTGAGAGTCTGGGCCTCAGGGAGAACCTGGTAAGTCAAAGTGGAGGGTTTGTTTCTATTTCTCTCCCCCCGCCACCACATCCACTTTCACGGACATTCTGCAGATACATTTTCACGACAGGAAAGGATGACAGAGAAGGATACAGTACAAACTGTGCTGTGATCTATTGCATTTCTTCTCCATTTGTTATCTTTAGAAATAGCACGCTGCCTGGATGGATAAACATGTGCGCAGCCAAAATAATTATTTGCACTGAAGTAAAAAGAATGAAAAAAGGAAAAGTCTTTTGGTGAAGTCGGGTGGAAAGTTAAAAAAGGATCACTGAGCAAGTGAAACGGTGTTCTACGAGATAATCTTATATTTGCAGACTAAACATTTTACAGAATTTAGCAGATGATCATGCATGAGTTTAAGGGCTATAATGCCTCCTGTCTTTCTAGAAAAATGCCATGGCCGACTGAAGCCTTTACATTTTAGCTTTACTGATGAAGGTAATGCAGGTAGAATGAGTTCAGTCAGTGAATGCCCCTGGGGCCTGTTGGTGAGACCCAGCAGTTTATTGGAGCGGACAGCTTAGCGTCCTTCACACTCCACAGTAGCCTTCATAGTGACTCTTCACACACTTGACTTTAAAGTCACCCTTGTTTGCTTTCACAAGAACATTGTGTCAGATGGAGTACTAAAGAAAACTGTATCATTATACCAAAATGCAGTGTGACTGCGCTACTGTCACAACATATTGACACACTTAACTCAATCGCTTGCAATTTATCCCGTTCCCTACGAGGCAGAGAAAAGATGAAAAGCACAAAATGTTTATCAGCTCTTTTAAAGTCCTTTGTGATTACAGTATACTAATACTGCTCATAAAATTTCCTCTCAGCTCACCAGTACTTTACTCAGGCCCAGCCGGAGCCTACAGCAAACTCATGCAAGTATCTCATGACTGACTTTCGCAGTGATGTAGCGTTAGAGCCTTTTTAGTGCTCTTTGCCTGCCTCGTAGACTCGCGCTGTAGAATTTGCCTGCGCCATATATAGAAAATCAGAGGCTTACTTTGCGCAGCAAAATGTGATGTATGCAACAGCAACTCTGTGGCTATGTGACTTCATTACTGAGAGGGGAGCTGTGCCGATATATAACAGACTTTAAACAGAAATTAGGCCATTGATTTTTTTTTTTTTTGTTTTTGTTTTTTGTGAAGACCAAAAACTCAAAGGTGAGCAATGAATCAGCCAGATCACAAAGCATTTTGAATCTTATGTGGGAGGTGAGACTTTGTAGATCAACACAGAGGACGCGGTGTGCGGTTTCAGAGCACAAACTGCATCATACCGCACCTACTAATACCTGCAGATTTAAGCGAAAGCAAACATTAACACCAGGTTCATCCACTTATGGGCATTGTGCATCCCTGTGGGGAGGTTTGAGCTCAGATCAGATTACGAAGCCTTCTCGCTGAAGACCGACGGGATGAATTTGAATGCTGTGTAGAAAGGCGCTCTCACCCACCAACTGTGAGCAGTGCAATTTACATAGTACAGCTTCCTGTTTGTGTCTGAGAGCTGTACTTTGAGTTCAACTGGTTCCGGTTTGGTATTAAAAAGGTCACTTTTTTCTCTCTGTACACCATTATCCTGATATTACATCAGTGGTTCCTAAATGTCACGACCCTTTGCCCATCAGGCTGTACTTCACATACTTCCACCTTTGATATTCAGTAGATTTTCGGCATGCAGTTCATAGATCAGTATGAATGCAAAGTCAGATGAAGTTCCTCCTCTCGCATTTTGCATACTTAATGTTGACACATTTTTATTTACTTTGATTCTTATCTGTTTCCAGGACAACTCTGAAGACCTAACTTTACACTACTGGGCGTTGTTCGATGGCCACGCTGGCTCCGGGGCAGCTGTAATGGCCTCTCGTCTTCTCCACCACCACATTGCCCTGCACCTACAGGAGGTGATGGAGATCCTCTGTACTCCTAACCTCGTGCCGCCCACGTGCCTGGGTGAGGAAGCTATCAATCACCACCTCACCCCTTCATCTCAGCGTGTCCTTACAAGGGCTGCATCGCTCCGGGGTGCCGCAGGGGCTCCGGGTTCCCCCAGTACCCCACCGACACGCTTCTTCACAGAGAAGAAGGTGTCGCAGGAGAGCCTGGTGATTGGAGCCATTGAGAATGCCTTCAAAGACATGGTAAGAGGCACGTGCATGATCTGTAGTTGTCTTTTGACCTGTAAACGTCCCATGTCAAATGTATAGACTGTATATAAAAGATGGGTTTAGCCACGGTGCCGTCAGATTGATTTGTAGGATACCATCCAGAAGGCTCGAGAGGAGCATTTTGGTTCTATGGCACTTTTTGGCCTTTCATTAAAGTCAGATGGTGTATCTCTAAGCAGAACACTTTACTGCTCACACCCACACCTGTTTTTATGCACTAGTTAAAAAAAATGCTGTAACAATGAAAAGAATACAAAGAAAAGCTTCTCCGCTCTTAATAAAATGAAGCTTTTCCAGCTGTTTTGCCTGGAAGCAGGGCGTTGCTGGAAATGAAAAGATTAACTGTATTCTGTTAAGCTAAGCTACAAACTCATAACCGTATAATACCTTTTGATCACTGCACACACCTTTAGCTGTCATACACATACAGGGAATTTCCAAACTACTGTTCTTTTGCATCCCATGCTCCACTTCATCACTGCCTGTGCACATACTATAAAATTAATAATCTTCACATCTGTTAGCCTCTAACTGCTATCAGTAAATGCTGATTTGTCATGATTAGACAGTCAAGCCAATTGCACATAAGCCTCCTAATTTCCTGCTGGAGTGCAAAGGTAAGCGCATACACACACACACACACAGCACACAATATATTCTGTTGTTTACAGTAACCATTGCAACCATTATCTGAGCATATATTTTAGTTTCTGTTTATCAAAGATCCATTCTCTAATGGTCTGACTGTTACAAAGAAAAGTGTTGTTTGTGTTCACGGTGCCTGAATGGTCATTTACATTTTATTGCTGTATGTTTGCTGGCGGTTTTCGTTGGGGTTTTTTTTTTTTTTTAAACCGTGTAGAAACTACCCGAGCTACCCTTTCTGCTGCTAATTTGCTCAGTATGTTCAGTTATACAGCTGTAAAATGATTACATGCTACACTGTTAAATGACTTTGTCCATTAGAGCCTACAATGTATTAGTATTTCAAAACTTAAAGGTACAGTAAGTCACTGTTTGAGATTATTCAAAAGAAAAAAAATGTTGTACTCATAAATATACATTGATTAGACTCCAACTACGTCGCTCCACAAATTGATGCATTTTCATAAACTTGAATTAATCCATTAAAAATACACAGGAGCAGGCTTGTGGAAACTGCCATGTTGCTCCACCCTCTTAAATACAGTGGCTGAGATGGGTTCACAGTTCTAATTGCATTAGAAGCTCCTTTGAATTTAAACATCACAAATGGCTCTTTCAAACTCTGTATGACCATTTAACATTTGCACATGCATATTTTCATCATCTCTTTCTCATTACATCTTTGTCTTCTTCATCTGCTTCCTCTACCACTGCTCTCTCTTCTCCCTAATTTCCATGCAATCCTCTTCCACCTCACCTGCTGATGCAAAGTCGGGGCTCTAACACATGAAATCATCCATAAACATGCTTATTTTTTCCCAATATTGTGACACTTACTTATTGTCAGCAGATTAGACGTGGAACCCTACTGTCTCCCGAAAGCTGCCAATGAGGTGGCTACGTAGCAACAATCATAAGCTAACATTTTGCCAGCTAATATTACGCTCCTAAAAGACACAATCTCCCTCTGATAAACAGTTTCTCACATTGTATGAGAGTTTCTTTACTAAGTGTCTGAGTCCAGCAGTGTTAGATCAAAGGAAGTTTCACCAACACTGGCTAACAGCAGCTAACCAGTGCAAAAAGAGCCAACTGCTGCCATCCAGTGGTGAGATTTTCCACATTGTACCTTTTAAATTGACTGTTTCTTTATTAACAGGGCTGCAAATTATAATGAGTTTGTCTCGAGCATCTTCCTCCAGCAGTTTAGAGAGGAGATTATGCGTCTCTGACAGCTGGTTAAAGGTGATAAGGTACTTATGGTGTGATCACGCGCTGTAAACTTTACCAGAGGCCTGTCAGACAGCAAGTAGCAGAGCCAGGAGAAGTAATGTACTTTCGCCACAAGCTGCTGCAGGTCACAAGCACTCACCATTTGGCTGCGCTTTAAGTGGATGCTTGAGATTTAACCCGTGGGATCAAGAGCAGAGCTAATCAAAACAGTGCTAGCCTGTGTGATTGAGGGGTCAAAGTTCGCTTTTTCAGTTTCACCTTTAGGCTCTCTGTTTTTGATTGTTTGTAATGATCCTATGCACGCCTGTATAGGGAGATTAAATTCTTCTTAAGTCAAAGAGGGTTTCATTCGCAGTCATTCAAAGTTTCCCTTGTAAACAGTATAATGCCTGTCAGCCAGTTTACTGAATCAAAAATGTTTAAGTATGTTCAGAATTCCAGTAAAACAGGTGAGAACTAACTGCTGATGCACCTGTACCTCAAACATGGAATTACTAATGATTAAAGCTGGAATCATTTTGTCCCTTAGCCCTTAACGTGTGTTTCCTGGGAACGTTACTTTGGCCTTCTGTGTTATACACAAGAGGTCACCACATCTTTGATTTGGAAGATTTTTAGGTGATATGTTCTTCATAACACAACCCAATGTGTGTCTCCTTGTGTAAACTACACATCCCCATGTTTAGACTAATGTCTGTGTAGTAGATGTAAACCCCCTCCTGTAATAGGCTAGGCCTGACACTGAATTCTCCTTTAATAAAATGCCGACCCATGATTGCAAAATCATAAATTCTAACTATAAAAACACAGGTTGGATATTGGTGAATGGCAGTGTGGACCAGTCTGGAGAAATCAGTGCTTAATGCCGTCTAGTGCTTCCATTTGTTGACCACTAGGTGGTAGTGTGCGGTTAGTAATGTTTAAGAAGCCGCACTGCACTGCCAACCAATGGGAAATTGTGGACTGGTGCTCTTCTGTCTTTGTAGGTACAGCAATGCTTTTTGCAGGATTAGTTAACTAAAACTTCATCTGTGAATTGTTGATTATTGAACTGCTGATTCGAAGTTTTGAGGGATGTTTTTTTAAAACCTTCAGGGTGATTACTGAAACACATTCGGAGTGTGTTGTGTAATGTCAGGCTAACATTTGTTGAACATTGTGGCATTAATTAGTAGAAATCAGGATTCGGGTTCAATTCAGTGTTTCACCGAAAAGGCAGCACATTCTCTGTGGTGTCCTCTTCCGCTGGCTGAGTCCTCCTTACTCTTTTTTTCTACTTGAAACCAACATTGGCTTCTTCTCCTCCCGAACTTGCCCTTGAAAGAGCTATTTTTAAAGCATATATTTTAAAGCACATACGGTGTATTTTAGGTTCATTGTTCAGTGCTACACTAATTTGTTTCTTCAGGTGGTCACAGCGTGTTTTTTCTTACAACACAATGGGTTCTAATTACAGTACTTACTCTCCTCCCGAGCTGTCACTTATTTTAATTTCAGTAATCATTTTTCCGTAAAATTAGATGCAGTTTGGTTCAAATGGCACACATTTCGTCTTGGAACAAAACGCTGTCAGCTCTGCTCCTGCTCAGAAACTTCCCCAAAGCTGATTTTGGCAGAGTCTCACCCCTCAAAGCATCTAGTCCTGTTTTTGTTCAAAGAAGCTCGTTTTTACCCCCCCAGAAAGAAAGAAAGAAAGAAAGAAAGAAAGAAAGAAAGAAAGAAAATGGAAAGTGTCAGGGAGTCTTGGAAAGGTTTGGTATCATAAAAAAATCTCACTCTATCTCTGTATCTTATCAGCAGGCTCCACCTTCAGTTCTGGCACACATCCCTATTGGAAATAGAGGGACTGTTGAAGCCTGATAAACCCTGTGTAAATATCAAAACCAGTGTTAGCTGATAGACGGAGGTGTATCAGCTGAGCTGTATCTTAAGCCAGGGCAGAAAATATGTCAGTGCTCACTCACCTTTTATCCCCCTTTGTCCAATTTATTTGTAGATCATATCATTTATACACTTCGTACTATGTATACATCGTATAATCGAGTTTAGCCATAATAATGCTGTCTTTGTACATTTTACCACTATTTTTGAACTGTAGGGCTTGGTCTCTGATTTGTAAGCTTACATTAGAACTACATTTTCAAAAGCTACAACATGCTTATTGACTTTTTAAACTAGCCTATTAGCTTGCATAACAGAGAGACTGGAACCAAGGTTAGCTTAATTAGCTTAATTGGCTGAAATACCAGCTCATCAGTTATAAATACCCAAGAGTGAGAACGAGAGAAATATGCTTACATGTTATAGACACAGGTTATTTGAAAGTGTTGTGGCCCGAGCTTTAAAATAGTTTTGCACATAACCTCTCATGTGACAGTGTAACATTTTGATTTATAGTTATAGCCTGTACTGAGCTAACAAGCTGCTTACTGTAGCTGTATATTTATCAAGCAGACACAAAAATAGTATTTATCACGAAACTCTTGGAAAGAAAGTTTGGGAAACGTATTTTGCTTCTTTACAGGTGGTTTTGTGTGTTTACAGTAGTCTACTGTGCAAATGTCTTGACTCATCCCTCATATCCTCATATCATTCACTTGAGTCCCTCCACCAGGACTGCATACAGTCATTTGAAAACATTGTTTTTCATACAGCCATAGTATAGCAGTAGTAAGCAGTAGGTACCTGTCAAACAGACTTGTAGCTGTGTGAGTGTGTTTGATGCCAGGAGTGTTTTTCTAATTTGCAAAACGATTTCACCCAAAGGTCTTTTTCTGCATTCAAAACCAACTGATAGTTACTGCTGTCGCTAATTAGTTCAAAATGATTAATTCCGTTAATTACCTGCCACACTGTCGATCATGAGAGCTCTCTTGCCTGACATTAATCCTCTTTTTCTGTTGTGACTGTCCTGAGTTATTTCTTTTCATTTCCTGCTTTTAGACCTAATAGCTTTGGGCTCTCTCACTGATTCAGTAAACTCACTAAATGATAAGGCTGGTCTGAGCAGCGCTGTGGCCTTCCTGACTGGAAGACCAACACACAAAAAGCTGTTGGTCTTCGAAAATGCAGTCACACAAAATGTGAGTCTACCTTGTGTCCATTTTTGACTTTTAGAGCAACTTAAAGATTTTTTTTTAAAACAGCAGCATCCAAATTATTCATGGGCACACTATACATAAAAAATCTAATTCAGTTAAGTTTTATTTATATAGCACCAAATCACAACAACAGTGAGCTCAAGCTGCTTTATGTTGTAAGGTAAAGACCCTACAATAATACAGATAACACCCCAACAATCAGAGGGACCTCCTGTGCAACCAATTGGTGACACTGGGAAGGAAAAACTTCATTTTAATAGGAAGAAATCCGGCAGAACCAGGTAGTCATCTTCCATACCGAACATGGGTGATGGGTTGATTGGTTGATGGGTGCGTACAGCTAAAAGATTTTTTTAATGAAATTTTTTCCCAGTTGTGTTTCACTGAGTTGAGATTCAGCTGTCTGATGCGATATAGGCGTGAATCATACGATACCTTTTGTGTATACTTGCTTACTTTGAAGTGGGAAACAATCGCTTAATTGTGGTTGGACTCTCCTTGTTAGAATGTCAGATTAAATTTGTTTTAATTCACCTAATGTCCCTTTAATTGTTGGTATGTTGGCTAGTTTGTTGATATGTTGCACGACTGATGTGACACTGAGGGATGTCAGACCTACCAGTATTACTTGATGGTATTTTTCTTCCTTCCAGGAAACAAAGATGCAGGGCTGTGCAAAACGCGCTTCGGCATTTATAGTAGTTTGGTATAAAGAGATGAGCATGTATGAGCGTTCAACTGCTCTACCTCTTTTTCTTTTTTTTCTTTTTTTTTTGTCTGCCTTCTGGTTTAAAGCTCAGTTGCTTCTTCCTGGCTCAGGCGCACAGGAGAAAGGTGTAGATGTTTATGCAGACATTTTCATTATTGAAGACTTGCCTGCAGCAAGAGGTATTGGATACAGCAAGGATAAATATGCATAGCTCGCTATGGATTCATAATTCATCCAGGGTGAAGGACACATTTGTTCACCCCTCCTATCCTCCAACCCCTTCCTTCAGCCCCCTACCCCCAGGAGTGTCTGCTGGAGTGCAACCCACACGCGCGCACTCAGATTCACACTTAATGCATCTTACATCTGGACACAAACACATAGTTATGCACACAGAGTGCGCACACGCTGCATTCCACTGCTGCTTATTCAGATGGAGGGCGTCGGCGGCAGAGCAGAGGGCGATACGCTTTAGTAAGGGGTGACATCCCTCATGGGAAAAACGTGCTGGGGATGGACTTGCTGCAAATGTGTTTGCCAACATTATCGGCCCCACTCAGTCTGTTGATAGTAACGCCGAGATGGGAATGAGGTGCCTGATGGGGTCACTCGTTTCCCTGAAATATCTTTCCGCTTCTGTAGTGCGATTTAAAAAAAAAAAAAAACTCAGAGGAGCCGTTACTAGCAGACTAGCAGACGGACACGGAGAGCACAAAAAAAGGGTTAAATGCAGTCTGAGCGGCTTGGTTCAAATTTACGTTAGTGCTTTGATTAATTCAGTGACAGGTTAATTATTCATCTAATGAATGAACTGACGGCACGGTTTTCTTCAAATCATTTTTGGTTTAATTAGCACCAAATTAATCTGGGCTAATTAGCTGGTGTAATAATCAGTGGGCCCCTCCAAACTTTCTCATCTGTCCTTTTTGGTTTCCATTATTTTTTATTGCTCCTTGACTTATGGCACTCTTGATAAATGAATTCATTATGGTGCTATAATTAATAATGGCATCATGGCAGGATTTAAGTATCAAGGCAATATTTTACTCAGTATCAGTTTTAAGCTGTATGGGGAAAAACAGTTCTTCAAAGCTGTGGTGATTAGAAACACGATGGTGTGCGGAGGATCGGTTGTGGATTATGTGTCCTCATCATCAGAAGAGTAATCTGTCTGTGTCTCTGTGTGTTTTGTCTTTTTTTAGGATTCACAGATAGAAAAGGAGAAGGCGGTCTACAACATCTCAGGTGGCTGCACAGCGCTGGTGGTCGTCTATTTACTCGGCAACCTCTATGTGGGGAATGCTGGGGACAGCAGGTGTGATACGCATGCAATGAGTGTATATGTAAGATACAGTGGGGGGGGAATGATTATTTGATCCCCTGCTGAGTTTGTGAGGTTGCTCGCTTGGATGTGAGGAACAGTCTCTAATGTTTATGCTGGTTTTATTTTAATGGAGAGACAGAATATCAACCAAAAATCCAGAAAAAACACATTGCATAAAAATATACATTGATTTGTGTGTCACTGAGTAAAATAAGTATCCCCAAGCAAAACACGAACAAAGCATAATGCTTCCACCTCTATGCGGATGGTCATCTTTGGGTCATCTTTGGTGACTGCGGTCCAACTCCCTTCAGCTCATTTACAAGCTCCTGCTGTGTAGTTTTGGGCTGATCCACCACTTTTCTCATGATCATCTTCACCCAATGAGGTGAGATCTTACAACGGAGCTCCAGACCAAGAGAGATTGTTTTTTCCGAATAATCACACCAACAGTGGTCAGCTTCACATGACGCTTCTTGTTAATGGTCTAACGGCTATCCCCTCCACTGTGGGAATTAAACTGATTCTGTGGGCAGGTGTCTGTGGACATAATGAGCTATAATCAGGAGTATCTCTAATTGCTTGGTTGATTGTAATCTGGTCGTGTGCTTGTGTGGCACACAATGTGTAGCAGCAGATTGTAGTGGATCAAACACTTACTTCCCTTAATAATATTCAAATTAATTTAGAACTTTTATGTAACGTGTTTATTTGTTCTGGATTTTTGGTTAATATTCTGTCCCTTTTCATTAAAATGTTGTCTATTTGTATGTGAGAAAACTAACAAATTCGAAAGAGGTTCAATCATCTTTGTTTTTGTCTCTGTGTTTCTCGCTCACCTCCTTGTGCCCTTTAGCCTACAGGAACAACTGTGTCCCTTCCTGGATGAATAGAGTTTTGCTTTGTCTGCTCCTCTCCCTCAGAGCTATCATTATCCGGTCTGGGGAAGTCATTCCCATGTCAGCAGAGTTCACACCAGAGTCAGAGAGGCAGCGACTGCAGTTCTTGGTAAGAAAGAACCTTTCTCAGCTCCTTTCTAGCAAGCACAGCTGTCAGATATTAGCAGAGCTGGCCTCCCCTCCTGTTGAGACACCAGCTATGCTTAGCTCTGTCTCTCTTACACGGCCTGCTCTCTTTGCCAGCTTAATAGACTATGGAATTGTTTTTCCTATCCCTAGGGCACGTCAATCTTCTTCTCTTTCTGTTTTTTTTCTCTTTTCATATCAAAGGCCTACATGCAGCCCCACTTATTAGGGAATGAGTTTACACATCTGGAATTCCCAAGGAGAGTGCAGAGGAAGGAGGTGGGGAAGAGGATGCTGTATCGTGACTTCACCATGTCAGGATGGTGGGTTAACTAATACTTTTTTTTTTTTTTTTTTTTTTTTTTTTTAAATTACTGATTGAATGTATGTCAGTGTCCAGTATCCACCTGGGAGGATAACAGTTTGTTTTCTGCACTCAAGTCCTTCACATTTGTTAGAAATGCTATCAATGTTATTTAGCCACATATCTGGTTGAATGCATTTATGAGCCTTCTGAGAGAAATCTCTGCAGCCTAGACTATTATTTACATTCGATAGATGTTTGTGCAATGTACCCTATAAAAAAGATTATCTGTGTCCCATTCACTGAGTAATTCAGTTCAAATGTATTTGCACTCCACAATCATCTTGGGAACTTTAGATTGTAAGGTCAGTACTTAATTATTAACAATTCCCACTGGCCACAATGGGGAGAAGAAACTTTACTTAAAAAAAGCCATTCAAGTCATCAGTTGTCATAAAGAGGTCAGCAATTGTCCTTGGTATTTCTTCTTTTGCGTGTTAGCAGGCAAAGCAAAGGCCTAGCTCTGTGTCCTAAAGTGAAGAGAAAAATATAAAATGAACAGATGGAGAGAAAAGGAGGGAAATAGAAAAAATGTATAAACACTAAGAATTGACAAACAGAAAAAGCTGAGACCAGGGCACCAAAGAAGCGGAGGCAGGGAAGGTTATATATATTGTATAAACATTGTGTTTACATTTTCTTGGTGTAGAAATGGGTTCAAGGATAGATCATTTAATTTTGTAGGACTACTAAAGCTTTTAGCTATCTCTGCTGAATCTTCAGCTTTTGCCATGGCTGGAAAAAGTAAAAAAATCTATTAAACTAGCATTACTGCAATTCAAAAACACTCAGAAATAAAGTAAGGTCTTCATCACTACCTTTACGATTAAAAAGCTAATTTAGCATATTTACCCAGGTAACTTAACACAAGATGGATGACAAAATTAAACATATAGAACAGTGCAAAGCTCTATAAATGAAAAAAAATGGAAATTGTGTTACTGATTTATTAAAAATACGTGCAAACACAACACTCCTTATATTAATAATGTTGAGGTCTTCATTCTGCTGAGGCTAGCCTATGAGATTAGCTATTCAGGTATGATTTTACAGCACTGACAGTGTGTTCGGGTTCATTGCCATGCTGATAAATTTAGCCAATCAGATGCTTTCCAAATGGTGTTGCATTGTGAATCAAAATTTAGACTAGCCAAAAACCATGACAGAGCCTCCGCCATGTTTTACAGATGGCTACAGACACTCAGTGTTTTACCTCTCAGCTGACTTCCTCCTTACATCCTGATAACGATTTGACCGCTTTTAAAGCTTGAATAATTCATAAGTCAGTTTAAGTGTTTCAACAAGGGGGAAAAAAACATTCTTCTAAAAATGCTCAGGTGCAAGGATGGGGTTGAAAATGAGTGAAAAAGCAGCCAATATCCAAATAAAATCTTTGAAAGACTTTCAGAGAGCCTTTCATGAAGTTTGTGGATATGACTGTATTATTATTAACTAATGACTCATGCATGCAAGCACACACAGACACACGTAAAGAGAGAAGGGTGAGAAAAGAATAACGCTCGAAACCAGATGCTTGTTTCGAAATGCAGGTGTATTATTATTATTCTTATTATTATTCACGTATCTGGTTCGTGGCGGTGGACCACAGTCAGTATTGGTGCTCTACTTGAGGTGTGACTACTTCTTAGAAAAGACTCACTGTTTTAGGAAATTGAACTGGTAACCTCTGCTGACACTGAGAGGGTGTGATATAGTTAAATATAGTTTAAAAACAGTTTTTATCCACTATTAATAATTACAGATCATTTAAGTTGATATATAGAACGATCCCTTATTAAAAATCCCAAAACTATAGAGTGGAAAAGGCATTTCAGTTTAGAAAGCCTGGTTTTTAATGTGATTCCAATCAGACTTCTACATCTCAGTCAGGATGCTCTGGGCTCTTAAATAGGATTTCAATGCCGTTTGCGTCACTTGCACTGCGACACACGTTGGCAGCATTCAATCCAGAGCTGGCTGAGCTACTAAGCAGAATCCATGCAGTGACTGGCAGAGCTAATTATTGTGTCTTTTATGTTTTGTAATGTTTCTAGAAAACTACACGTGTTGCTATGCAGGCCCATTTACAGGAGAGACACTTCTATCGAAGGAAAGAGTGAACTGAGGATGAAGTGGGTGACTGACGAGAGTTGAGCAGTATATATTTTTTTGACTCCACCTCCATGCAGTTGTGTTTTATGGCTCTGCTCAGTTGAAACAGATGTAGGTCAGTCAGTGGCTGCACTTCTTATTGGGCCCAAAACTCTCACTCAGTCTGCCTGCTTACTGTCTGAGCAGCAGAGACAGCCTGTGATGTATTTTTAATCAGGTTCTACCCATAACCCAGTTATGGCTCAATTTCACCCGGACTAAGTCTGGGTCTTAAATTAGTACCCTGTCAGCTGCTGTAGCTAATTGATCTGAAGTGCATGGCTCTGACTTAACTGTGTCATCGTCTATAGGTGCAGATTATATGCTGTATAGGGAGAGAGGATCTATCTTTTTTTTCTTTTTTTTTAATCTTTCTTCAGCTTTCTCTCTGTGCATGTATATGTGTATGTGCAGCCTGTGTGCCCACATGCTGTGAGCGCGTGGGCGTACGCTGGCGTCCAATTCCCTCAAAGGCATCCGTGATCAAGGCTGCAGTCTAATGAAGGCATACAGGCCTGCAGCCCACCTCTCTGTCTCCCTCCCTCGCTTTCTTTACCTCCCCTCCCTCAGCCAGTTGGACCAGATTGAGGTTCTGGCGTTGGCATCGTAGGCTGTAATAGTGGTCATTGGCCGGCATGGCAGGCTGTTTTATTTGCACAGAATGATGGATGTTGAGCAGTCGGCCGTGTTCGCCGTGATGTAGAAGCTGCGGTAACACAGGCGGGCAGGTGGAGGGAGGGAAGGAGGTTGGGGAAGAGGGGTGGGAGGGTGGGTGGCTGGAGTGAGGAAAAAGAAAGAGAAGTAAGTGGATTGAGGTAAGATGTAAAGATCGATAAACAGATGAAGGAAGGATGATCGGTATGTTGTGTTGGTCACAAAGGAGGGAAGGGATGAATGACAGTGAATGGTTGTGAAGCACAAACAGTCGTATCAGTGGCTCACTCAAAAGTCTGATGTGAATAGTCTTCATGTGATACTTTTCTTCTTACAGAGTGTTGTATGTAAGAAGAAAAAGAAAGTACCATGGTCAGCCTTGAAAACAATACCAGGTTCTTGTGGGCAAACACTTTTTTCAAGGTACTTGGCAAATAGATTTTTCCAGGCATCTCGGGAAAACGCGCCTCGTTTCATCTGCTTCTCTCTCTTCATGTAATCCCACACTGACTCCAAGACGCTGAGATCGGGGCTCTGTGGGGGCCAGACCATCTGTTGCAGGCCTCCTTGTTGCTAGAGATGGTTTTTCATGACTGTGGATGCATGTTTTGGGTTGTTGTCAAGCTGCAGAATGAATGAATTTGGGGGCTGATTAGATATCTCCCTGATTATAGCGTGCGATGCGTCTAAACGGCCATAGTGCTGAAAACTTCACAAAGTGCTGTATTAATTTCGCCCGCCTGGAATCTCTCTGTCTTCCAGCCCTCCATCTGCTCTTTCTTTCTTTTTCCATTATGGCTTTGTATTGGTATGACTGATGCCTACAGCTTGCATTAGAGGAGTCGCTGGGTCACTGCCATTTTCTCTGGCCTTGCTTCGCTCTTGAAAGCACCACTCAATCTATCAAGGTTGGCCAAAAAGTTTTTTTTTTTTTTAAACCAACTGTCAATTGCACTAATTTGTGTGACTCATCCAGTGCTGACACAGGCCCGTTACAATGTCACCTCAGTATCTGTTGACAGGTGTGTATATATAGCAGTGTGCAAGCAAGTTATGACGCAGCGCGTGCACTGCCAATGTTTTTCTGTCACCCCCTCTTTGCAGCGGGTGGAGGTGACACCACCTTCTTCCTCCTGTCCACCTTTTAGTCACCTGCAGGGAAAACATGACACAACCCCTTCTGCCCTCCTTCCCTGGTGTACCCGCCCCCCTTTTAGTCACATGCTGCAATGTATCAGGCGACCAAACATCCTGCGGTGCTTTGCAATACTGCAAATTTTCATACTGATCCAATACCAAGCAAATACAGGGTCAATAAAAGGCAGGTCATGTAGGGGAGATTGATGACATGAATCATCATTAATTTGCCAATTCTGAACCCATTTTCACCACTAAATCACTGATTTTTATTTTTACTTTACATTTCATGTATTTTGATTTGGGTTTTTTGACAATCTGGAGTGTAAATGTACCTGCCTCTACGGCACTGTACTGTAGGTTATAAATAAAATAGACGTGCCCAATTGATCTGATACCAATACAAGCGTTGGCATTGACACTATCAATGGTTCGATTCGCCCACCTCTAACATCCCCTGAGCTGGGAAGCTGTCGGTGTGGTCAAACAGCGCGGCCCCTGAACAACTTTCTCTGCCGTTTTTAGAACTCCGTGTCCCAGAGCAAGGAGCAGGTATCATAACAGGATTAATGTGCATCTTTCTCATTCTGTCACACTCTTGTTATCTCAAGTCAGACAGGCTGGATTCGCTGTAAACACTCGTCTCGAGGGGGAGGCCGTCCCTGACAGCGGGCTCTGGGGATTTTATCCAAGACATCTTTGAAATAATGACAGAAATGCGTGTCTCTGTTTCGTAGTTTTTGTTTGTTGTTTTTTTCAGGAGATTTAACAAATCTTGAAGGTGAAATGGTAAAACAAAAGAAGTTTTGAGTGACACAGCAGAAGTAGCACCTCTTCTTCTTCTTCTTTTTTATTTTTTAACAGAAACTGTGAACCCTCTCTCGGTAGTTGGTTTTAAGTTTCGTATCATCGGTCCTGCTATTTTAGATCTAAGAAACTGATGAGGAAATCCTTCTGAAGGCTCTTATTTGGTAATACAGCTCTCCTCGCTTAGACGAGGCTGTAGACTGTATTCCTGTGTTTGTGGGCTGTGTTCTCTGTGATAGTTCTTGCTTTTCACAGTTAAAAAAAAAAAAGTGCTGAGTGGAGCAGTGTAGCGCTCGCCTAAGGTGGAAACATATGGTCTCTCTGAGTGAAACCAGCAGTAATGTAGAAACCATCCTGGTCCCTGCTAATCTGAAGTACATGGACTGTGGTGTGCTGGGCAGACTTGGGTCACATTCACAAATGAAACATTTGTCTTTTTAGCAGCATGTTTTCAAACTAAACGTTTATTTTCAGGAACTTTCCCTACATGAAAAGCATCCCCCGATCCACATTAAGCCGCTTTTATGACAGTTCTGAATATTCTTTTCCTCGCTCCCTGTGATCTGACGGCTAAAATAAAGAGAAACCTGTGTTTCTAATTGTATTTTCATCCAGGTCAGCGCTTGCTCAAGAGCCAGAATTTTATTCGCAGCACCTGGTGCGAGTTCTGAATGGAAAACTCTGACCTGGCAGCTCTCGTGGAAATTGGCTGGGTTTTGTTATGTATCTGGTACAGTAAAGTTACACAGCTGCTCCTGTGAAGTACAGCTGCTCGCAGATGAGTAGGAGCACACGCATCACGAGCAAGAGTGCTGGGTTTCTTCACTTCGACTTTCCGAGCTGTAAAGGTGAAAAGTGTATCTCTTAGATCTGAGATGAATACAGCGAGTATTGTACAGTCTTCCTCCTCACAGCACAGCTCTGTCTGGTCCCAGTGTGAAAATGGTAAATTATTCATTACCGGTAGTTCGCGGGGGGAGTTTAAAGAGTGCTCTGAGAACAGGAGGATGGAAAGTGTGGATTCTCTTGCATCATTTTAGCTGCTTTACTTTCAGACCTTCAGAGGCGTACATGCGCAGGCGCCGCAGACGGTTGCAGAAAACCAACAGTGCACCTAGACTGTCTCATGCAGGCGTCTTCTTTGTCGCTAGGGATACCTTCACAGGATCAGTTAGAAATGGGGGAAAAAGAAAGTAAGAGAATTAAGCTAAGGATCTCTGTGTGTGTGTGTGTGTGTGTGTGTGTGTGTGTGTGTGTGTGTGTGTGTGTGTGTGTGTGTGTGTGTGTGTGTGTGTGTGTGTGTGTGTGTGTGTGTGTGTGTGTGTGTGTGTGTGTGTGTGTGTGTGTGTGTGTGTGTGTGTGTGTGTGTGTGTGTGTGTGAATTTTTAACTCTGCCTTTTCTCTCTCTGTGCCAGTCCCCTCATGGCAGCAGCAGGGCCTGTGGGAAGGAGAGGGGGTGGAGGGGGTATGGAAGTGAAGTATCTCTAGGGCACGTGTATGCTTCCTGCTATAAAGAGGAAAAAGAAACATGAATGTGTTCTATATTCTCTGTGCAGGGCGTATAAAACCATAGAGGAAGATGACCTAAAGTTTCCCCTGATCTATGGCGAAGGGAAGAAGGTAAGAAGTGCTTCCACAGCCTCGTGTGCCATGCATGTAATCAAAGCTCACCGGGGCATCATTGGTACACCCCACCTCACATCACCCAAATAACTGTGTAGAGACATTCCTGCCCTCTTTCAATCCTGCACAACCTGTAGCACAGACAAGCTCTCCAAGGACTTATTATTATGTCTTTAAGCCAATTTAAAAACAAAAAAAGAAAAAAAAAATAGGCAAAGGTGTAAGGTGATGGTCTTATCTGAGTCGTGTGTTAGATGGATCTGATGAAGGGTAACATATGTTAATTGAATATATCAATACTGAAACACTGACTTATACTAACAAAATCTTGTCATTGCTGAAAAAAGGGAAATGACACAGAAGAAAAGGTCAAGAGTTTCCCCCTTATTCAGTTACACTGTACATGCAGTGGTGTATAGAAACCTTTCTCTCTTTTTTTTTTTTTTTTTTTTTTTTTTTTTTGACTTGAAAAGGTCAAAGGAGCAGTGTGATAGACCTGAATATGCTCTCGCCGTGCTCTTCTCCAGTTTTCACTTCCGTACATACAGACAGTACATTTGCGTTCGACTGACAGCAGGGGAAAGATGTCACCCCTACAGTATTCTGTGTGCCCGCAACCGCATTCAGACTCATCCCGGCGCAGCTGCCGGTGCCCACGTCGTGTCCTCTCCCTTTGAAGTGAGGAGCGGAGATGGATGGCTAGATAGAGTGAGAGAGAGGAACGCCAGAACACTTCAAAGCCCCGGTGCGCAGCCCTCTGGGCCCCGGCGCTCTACAATTAATCCCAGGATGTTTTACCCCTTTCTCTGCTGGAGGAACCTTTCCGCCACTTTAAAACACTCTCCCTGCGTCGTTCTGCATACTGATCCAAGCTCAGTCCTACTCGGCTCTGCTTGTGCCTAAAAGTCCTTTCTCTGTACAGTAGAGATTTCCAGACAATATGAATCAGCTTCAGGGAGGATCAAACAATCAGTATGTGATTGAAGTGCAGACTTTCAGCTTTAATTGCAGGATTTAAAAAAAAAAAAAAAAAAGCGTAGCACGGTGGTACAGTGGTTAGCACTGTTGCCTCACAGCAACAAGGTCCTGGGTTTGAACCCACCATCTGTTGCTGTGAGGCATGTTCTCTCCAGGTATTCCAGCTTCCTCCCAGAGACCAAAGACATGTAGTTAGTGGAGTTAGTTTAACTAGTTCTGAATTAGCTCTAGATGCCTAATGGCTGTCTGTCTCTCAGTGGATGGATCAAAAGTGCTACATTTACTTTTTTTATACAGAATCCCACATTTTCAGAGGCTCAAAAGTAATTGAGCAAACTAACATAATTTAAAATCTAAGGGCTGTTTTTAATACTTTGCAGTCAGTGCCTGAAGTCTAAAACCCACAGACATAATTAAACAAACCCAAATGTTAACCACATGTTCCAAATATTTGGAAAAATTATAATGAATGGTAGAATTATTACCACAGGCTGATGTTGTTGACATCTATCTTCCTGGTTTATGTGCGACCTGCTCTACACATGGTGGTTTAGGCAAGATTTTAGATGTAAGATTTTCCTAAAAGCAAAGCGATTCAAATAATCAAAACTTTTGGCTCGTTTCTAAACTGTTCACCAGTCATGGTGTCATCAGGTTCTCCGATCTCTGCAATTTGTAACGAAGAGCAGAAATGACGACCAAGCTTCAAAACGGAGACCCGAGTTTAAAAAGGCTTCCACTGTGGCCTTCTAGATACCATTCCTTGCTTCTCCTTTCACAGTCCAACTATCTCACTCATTATAAGACATCGGTCATGGGCAGAAATGAAAATGCCTTTCGTAGAGTTTGTTGCTGCTTTGTTTGACTCATACGGAGGCTGTGCTTTAAATGCCTCTGATCTTTTCCAGGCTCGCGTACTGGCGACCATCGGGGTCACGAGAGGCCTCGGAGACCACAGTCTCAAAGTGCACGACTCCAACATTTACATTAAGCCCTTCCTGTCCTGCTGCCCAGAGGTACGCTCCAGTTTTACATTTGTGTCCTTCTCTATGTCTGTCTTGGTCATGTTGTTAGAATTGTTGCCTTACAGCAAAGAAGGAAAAAGGATTCAAGTCCTTTCTGTTCGACCTGTCCAGTGGGTTTGGGCCTCTCGCCAAGTATTGACAAGAACAGGCTCTACCACCCTTTAGGCTCTCAAGGATATGCAGTCATGTGAAAAAATAAGTACATCCCATGGGAGGTTGTTGGCTTTTATGGCTTATCTGAACAACCAAACATTTGACAATCGTTGAAATACTGGCTATAGATAATGGCGATATTAACAAACACAACCACAGCAAATATGCAAAAATAGTCGAGATGGTGAGCGCGCTATTTTTGTTTCCATCTTTTTCAGTTTCAAAATAACAAAGTTACAGGGTCAAAGCAAAGACTGGCCACACACTGCACGGGCCGTCCTTTGGCAAACTATTACAGATTACAAAAGCATTTTGTAAACAGCAGTCTTTCAGTTCTTTCTGTGGATTTTCTCCTGTAATTCTTATCTATAGGTTACTAATTCTGTGAAACTCTTGGGCCGTTTTGTATGTACGACATATATAAAGGTTTCCGATAATGTGTGTTTCGGGGGACTATGGGGGCCACAGTGAAACCTTCAAACTTGAATGCCTTAAGCTTTTGTGGCTTTTGAGGTTTGTTTTGCATCATCATATCCTCTTTCATCTTCAGTTTCTCTCTCTTTTTTCGTACAGATGGTTTTCTTTTTGAAACAGCTGGTATTCAGTTGAATCTATTCTTCCCTAAAATAAAACGCTTCCCCCGGCCACTGGCCTCAGCACAAGTTGAAGGCCTTATCGATCCTCCTTCCTTGTGCTCAACAGTTAGAGAGGTGCTCTTTTAATGAAATTGCGTACCCTTGCTCTGCAGATGGCCTTGTGTTATCTCCCAACACTCTTAGATATGGTGCGGAATACATATTTGAATCAATGACTGCAATGTGCCCAGTATCTGAGGCAGCGAAGCAACCTCCAAAATACAACATTTCTATCAGTGTCCTTCATAGCTTGTATGAGGTTTTTCTCCCACAGAGCTGCCTATGTCTCACCAAGCAGGTCTAATGTTACTGTGGCCAGACAATATCTTTAATTCATCTACTACACTTTAGGATGTTTGAATCTATGGCAACAAATCTGAAAATGTACCTACTTATTTTAAAGCCACTTAAAAAATAGGAATCGTCTACAAAATATGAATTTTGTGTGCCATTCTCTTGAGTTTATAACCTGCCTTAATAGGAACGATTTCTGTGAGTTACACTTTTTCACATGACTGTATCAAATGCAATGATTACATCGTCTGTCACAAAGCGGAAGAAGAAAAACCTGGATGTTAGCAGTTGTAATGTACTTGTTTTTTACCTTCTCACTCTTCTTAAACAGTCACCTCCATCAGTCACTTCACAGCATCTATCCTCCGTCAGGTTACATAAAGTTGTTGCTATAAAACAGTGGGTGTTTGGGTACACAAATACAGAATGATGAAAGCAGAGCACTCTTGTGGCACATACATCGCTTGGACTGTTAGTGAGGAAATCTGTGCCTACTCCTTTTTGGCCTTGTTGCTGCGTAACTGCTGAATGACTAAAAACTGAGAGATATGTTAAGTTATTCTGGGGGAGGGAGCCGAAGTCTGGGTTAGGGTTTAAAATCCTTTGCATTTGAGCATGTGTCAGGAGGGGAGGAGAGAAAACTGAATAAAAGGAAAAGTCACAACAAGAGTGGCAGTATGTTAACAGTAGTGCAGTGTTTTAGAGGGGCTCTTTAGTTTTATATTACCCTCATTGTGTCAGCAGCCTGATGTAACGAGAGCGCAGAGGTAACAGCTGACAGCCAGCAACAGGCGGCACTGTGAACTGTGCGGTCAACGTGTGTGTTGACGGTCCCTGCTTCGCTCTCTGATGAGAGTGCAGTGGATTGCAAGGAATCCACTGCACATGATTGCAGTAGGCATGAAAACCTCCACATTCTCTTGATCTTTAATTCATTGCACTCAAAGTTCAGTCATAGTTCAGCCTCCTTTTTTGATGTTCCTATAAGATGAGTGTAGTCAAGGTTTTTCCAGATAAAACATAAAAACATTATTTCTATATGAAAGACGTGGTATTCCTGAGCATTAAGGGGCCATAATAGCCTCTTTTAAGAAAAATAATAACAATACAAATAAACATCGGCTTAAGGGTAAAGTCACAGAGGGTCACTGTGAAAGGCATGACTATTGTCAGAGTGCTGTGCACAAGCAACAGGGATGACTGCAGCATTCAGAGAATTGTTAAGAAAAGTAAATTCAACAAACTGGGAGAGTTTCACAAAGAGTGAATGGTGTCAGTGCATCAAGAGCCACCACACACAGATGGTCTTCAGGAAAGAGGCTACTGAAACGCTAATAAAAGCCTATGCCTTAACCAGAGAAGCATCTGACATGAGCTGAGGAAAGCAAGAAGTGGACTGTAGCTCAGAGGTCCAAAGTCTTCTCTTCAGATGAAAGTAAAATTAGCATTTTATGGGAAAATCAAGGTCCTACAGTCTTGAGGAAGAATAGAGAGAAAAGGTGTTTAAACTCCAGTCTTCAGCTTTTTCAGCTAATTCAGGGTAGCCTATCCCAGTCATAGGGTGAGAGGCAGGGTACACCTTGGATAGGCCACCGGTCTCTCAGAGAAGATATACAAACATTCTAAATTCAAAAAGAAAAACTTTTTCCTGATATTCACTTCTTTTGACATCCACTAGTGTATATGTTCAAAGAAATGTGTGGGAGAGTGCCCTGCAGGGAATGTGAAAACGTCCTGCGGGGACATGTTTTCCCTGCATACTGTCAAGTTAGAATTACAGACTTCTCTCAGGTTGTGAATAAAAAATAAATAAATAGAGCCTAATAAAACAGGCTGACCTTGGCAGTTTGAGTCATTTTGACATAGAATTTAGGTATTTGAGTAAAAATCAGAGGATCAGGTCCTTCCCTCTTCTTGACATACTTTGTTGCTGTTGAAATCTCCTTTGAGGTATTGACTTTAGCAAATGCTGCCTCATAGATTGATAGTCTCGCTGTGTTTCTCTCTTTCAAAGCCTGACTTACTGTTCATCTCAAGGTTCCCCATAACATGGAGTCTTGTGATCCACACAGAACTCATTTTAATAATCTTACAATGACTTTGGCTGCCTGCGTGTGGTGTTCTGTTTTTAAAGTAGCCTAAGTTGGTGTGTCTGCTGTGAATAGGCAACGCCTCCACAGTAGCAAAAGAATTACTTGAAGCAACCAAACAAAAGCCATCCAAGGCCACTGGGTATTATTTTTGCCTGCTGTTTCAGAGTATGCTTCTGTTCGCCCATAGTAATTTGAAAGACTGTGTCTCACCAGAGTTGCCACAGTAACACGAGTTTCCCTGCTTCAGAATGTCTTTGAAGGATTGAGACCATCAACATCGTTTAGACAAGTATATGGAGGTGGATGTGTTAAGAAAGTAGAGATTAAATGGAAAGATCATCTAAGTAATTTTTCTTCTGATACTTTGAGAGATTCGTGTAGAGATATCCACACTAAGAGACTTGTTACAGTACGGGTAATCCACAAAACAGTTTACATGGTGCTCTGTGGCTGCCATTGATTTTTTTTTTTTATAATCTCAGTAGCTTATGTCAATAAAAATGTTGGGTGGTCCGGCACTTTGGTCCAGAATTGCTTGAAGCACGACAATGAAATTGGAAATCCCTTGACTTGGCATGTAGCGCTAATGATAGATGAAAATTTTGGTTTCCAAGCTGTCAAATCTTTGAACAGTACCAGTGACTGTATAAAAGATGGCCAACGTGGCTCCACTCGGGGAGCTGTTCAGTCATCCATGTTTTCTTAAGTCACTGGTTAGTGACCCATTAGCAAACATTATGGTATACCCAGGAGATCGAGCAGGTCATCTTCTAATCGGAAGGTTGGTGGTTTGATCCCTGACTCCTCCACTCTGCATGAAAAAGTACCCTTGGGCAAGGTAGTAAATCCTGAGTTGCCCTCTGAGTGTTAATGTTAGACATAGAAAGCACTTAGGCGTAGAAAAACTGCTTGTATGAATGTGGGTGACTGAGGCTTGAAGCAAGAAGCACTTTGAGTGCTCAAGTAAAGTAGAAAAGTGCTATAGAAGAACCAGTCCATTTACCACTAAGATGGTGTACTTTAATCGAATGTTTCATTATTACGCCATTTCTAGCTTCTCCTCTGCTTGCCTTCTGTATTGCATTGTGGGAAAGCATTGTAACACTGAAAGCCAGCAGCAGGGAGAGCAGCAGCACAGAAAAGAGGCGTCAGTGACAACAGATATAACCCCGATTAAATCAGATGCAGGAAGAAAGAAAAACAGCTGGGATTGAGGCAGGTTGCAGAGCAGCCTGCAGAGGTACCGAAGCTATGTGTCCTGTATGAAACAGCCAAGACGGGTGGCTAAAGTACATACATTTGTCAGTTAAGCAGGAGTATACATACATACTTAGGTGCTGTATTCTGCAATCACAACTTATTAACATATTATAACATATTAACCCCTGAGTATAATGTAATGAATCATATGCACAGTAAGATTTGCAGTGAATCCTATTTGATAAGGACCAATGATGAATAAAAAAAACAATCAATGATTCCCAGAAAATGCATGAACCAAAAAATAACATGCCTGTACATGAATATGCAAGGAGTAAAAAACAGAGGTAATTGTGTTAAAGTGTGGAGAGTAAAAGTAAAAAGTTGTCAGAAAAATAAATACTCAAGTACAGTTACCTGAAAACTTTGCTCGAGTACAGTAATGAAGTGTCTGTGCTTCATTACTTCCCACCTTTGACAGGCAATATGTTGTATGTTGAGTATCAGCTGAGCCATCAGTTACTGAGATGAACTTCCAGGATTCACTCTGAGCCTCATGTACAGAGTAAATCGTGTGCTCTGTTAGTTTTGAAGTCTTGAAGTTGCATCCCGTTTGTCTTGAAATTATTAAATGCCTTTACTGCTGTAATTCAGATTCACCAACCTGGTATTAGGGTATAATCTGGGTCAGTTTACCCTTTCAAGATTAAAGATAACCACTAGGAGGCCATGGCTAAGGCTTAAGACTGTGTTGTCCACTAATTACAGAGTGAGCGTGTTGAACAGATGAACGTGCAGCACATTCTAAAGTGCTTTGCAGCAGCTTTTTAAGGTTAAACACTGCTAAAATGCACAATTTACCATCTATACAATGTTTTCAGTCTATAAAGCTGTAACAGGTGTATGAGGATCCTAGAAACAGCAAAGTTTTTCAATTCTTGCTCTTTCTTTCTTTTTTTTTCTTAACTTCAGGTCAAAGTTTATCCTTTAGCGCAGTGTGAGCATGGAGCCGATGACGTTCTGGTGCTGGGAACTGACGGACTGTGGGACGTCCTCTCCAACCAGGAAGTGGCTGAATCGGTCGGCTGTTTCCTGGCAAACTGCGACCCTGACGATCAGCACAGGCATGTTCACCCATCCCACACAGCTGCAGTCGCAGACAGGCTTGAACTTCCTCTCACCTCTGTCTTGTTTGGAGAGGGTGAACGTTGTTATTTTCTCACAATTACGCAAATTTCCAAACATTCAGATAATGATGTCAAAGAACAGCTCATTAACAGGATTCCCCGATTATTTCCTCAATGGTTTTACTTTTTTTACAATTATTTTTGCTTGTTTTCATCTGACTGTGGACAGAGGCACTTATTCAATGGCAGCACGTTGCCGTTATTCCCTGTTCTGATCATTATCTAGTTGAATATCACCGTGTGATGCTGACACCATAACTACTTCTCACTTTCGTTACCTCAGGTACACGATGGCAGCTCAAGACCTCATAATGAGAGCGAGGGGGGTGCTGAAGGATCGAGGCTGGAGGATAGCCAACGACAGATTAGGATCCGGAGATGACATCTCTGTCTACATCATTCCCCTCATGTATGGAAACAAGCAGAACTAGCCAAGCTACGAAACCGCAGCCGTCGCTGAAACACAACCCTGCCTTGACCTTTTAAACTTCACATTCGCAGTTTTACCTCATTCCTTGTTCTCCTTTTAAAAGTGCTTTTGTTTCTGCTCAGATCAAAACCTGATCTGTCTCAGTTTAACCCTGATTATTCTCAATCAGGGTGATCTCTCTCTCTCTCTCTCTTTTTTTTTATATTGAAAAGAAACAATCATAAGAGGAGCTGTTAATGATTACTGTTATTATTGTTTTTTAATTCTGGTGGAAGCCATCCTTAGCTGTGTTTCGGGGGGCAAACCTTGTAAACCTGGACTCTCGAATGAGATGACGACATCTCAGGACTGCTGTTACTAACTAATGCACAATATTTAATAATGTGAAAATGTAAATAACCCGAAACACAAGACATTGGTTAAGTGTGTTTGGCTGAACACCTGTACAGTGTTTAAAACCCTCCCAAAACCTAAAGACTGCTGTAAATATGAATCATTCCAGCTCTGTTCCATGCACGCTTTTAACTTAGCCAGGTTCAGCCATCCACTTTTCCACATCTCCCAGTGAAATGGGTGGGAAAAATGAGTTTCCTTCTGCTGACTTTCGGCTGTTTCTTCTAATGCTGCAGTTGCCATTTTTTGCTCATTTGTACCATTTCGATACTGCGTTCGCTACTAAGGAGAGATTTTTTTTTTATTTTATTTTTTTTATGAAGAGTACACTACCAGGTGGAGTGACACTTAAAAGATTTTGGCCCAATACATTTCACGCTCCTTATTTCTCTACTATTGTATTTATTTGAACATCAGTTGAGCTCTACAAAGGAAAACAAACATGTTTGAGACATGTTCCTCCTTAAGCTGTCGTTTACATGCTGTTTCAAGCGCGTCGTCACCTGCTGCATGTGCCATCATTAAGCTACGTAGTCATCCTTTACAGCAGGGCGTCAAACATAAGGCTCCAGGGCCAGAATCGGCCTGGCAAAGACTCCAATTTGGCCCACTGGATGGCTTTGGGATATGTGAAAGAGGACATAGCTTTTCCCCTTATGAAGATCTCCCTTATTGCCAATTATAAAACACCGGTAATAATGTAACAGATAAACAAAGATAAAAACAGAAAGGTTCCTGTTTTCTCACTCAACGTTTTTTTTTAATGAGTAAAAATAAAAATAAAAGAAGACATTTTCTATGAATTAACAAAAACCTTCAGTTTTTTAATTACAGGAGTGCGGGGGGTAATGAGCCACCAGAAGCTTTTTCTGTAATTTTTACACATTTATTTATTTGCACTGACAGATTTCTCTTATTTCCAACAGCAACAGTTCTTTATCATGTAGAAAAATTAAAAATTGCACTTCTTTTTCTTATAGTAATTGGGATTAAATGTGTAGTCAAATGTCTTTACACTGACAGAAGGAGAGGAGTATCGCTGGTTCAGTTCAAACCAACTTAAGATGAAAGTGGGCCGCATGTGGCCCATGATGTAAAAGGAGTTTGACATCCCTGCTTTACCTCATAGAACCTTTTCTCAGATTTATTGTTCTCATTTAAAAAAAAAAAATCAAAATGTATAAATAACAGGTACCTGTAACGACGCTCTGATGTTACAGATGTCCCTCAGAGCATAAATCTGACCCGTCATTGCTAAACTCGTGTGTCTGAGCAGTCAACACAGTTTTTACGTTAAGGAGTGGGTTTCCATATTTTAGTTCAAATTGTACTTTTTGTTTATTTTGAAGGTGAAAATGGTGAAACTGAGTAAATTTATTTAAATGTAAAAAATGTAAATAACCTTTTCCAGCCCTTCCTTTTACTGTAAGTCACGCATATCTTACCGAAACCAAAACACATGATTTGTACTGTTTTAGATCCCCATAGGAACAATAAAAAAAAATAAATGTTAAAGTTCATTTTTCTGCTCTATTAAAGTAATGAATCAACATTTGCCACAATTCTCTGCTGCCTCAGTGATTTCAAAAATAAATGGTGTTGATTGATCCTGGCTCTGGGATGCAGACAGCTCAGAGTATGGGGGAAAGCAGTGGCCTGGCCTCTTTGGTAACTGTATCAGATGAACTTTATGAAAGAAAAAAATGTTTTAAAAACGTGGTGATCTGATGTAACGCTGACGTAAATGACTCATCAGATACGATCGGATATAACGGATTATGCATCAAACACAAGAAATTTTCCTGGAACTTAGACTTTAATGGAGACAGCATCTGCACCACGTAAGACCATCACCGCTCTGACAAACTGTGTCAAGACAGTCTGGAAGCAAAAATGTGGATGAAGGGTATTAGTTTATACAATAGCCAAGCAGACTCAAGGAAGATTTCATGGTGGAGGCTGCTGCAAGCGAAGTAATCTGACTTTTTGAAAAGGATGTACGTGTACATTATACACGACAACTTGATTGCTTGACCAAAAAAAAGTACAAATTGTGGGCCATTTTTTTTTTCACCCAAAAATTCAGTCAATGCAAGTCAAACATCTGTGGAACTAAAACAAATATCTGCAGTATTTTTGCTGAGACTTGGGTCCTTCTCCGGTGATGTCATACTGAATACTTGAAATACCTGAGAGACCACGGATGTAAATGAAATTAACATGGCAGGAGACTTGAATAAAACATTCAATATGAGTCAGGAGGAAAAGTAAACCTGGCAAAACTAACCAAATGTTTAAAGTGAAAGTGTGTGTTAGTTTCTGGATTGGTTAATAGTAGTTAATTGGTTAATAGTGCCCCCACCCCCCCAGTTGTGACACTCAAAAGTCCCCAATATGGAGCCAAAATAACCCCCAAACAAACAAAAGAAAACAAATGTCTTTAAATATACATGCAGGAATATGAAAGGAGGATCGTGTCGAATGAAGCATTAGTGAGAACTGTCTTCTTGTGCACAGGAAGTTGGGGAGATTGGATTTCGTTTAGTTCTCAGACATCGGAGTTGTATCACTGACCGTGATCAGTAAGACCATTTGTTCCTGACATCCTTTCACAGGCACTGCTGCGTAATGCTGTTTAACATGGATGTGGAATTTTGAGCAAGGTCCTGCAGCCATTTCATCCGGATCTTTACGATTTTTTGTTGTTATTTAAACTTGTTCTTTTTACATGTTCAATTTTTATTGGTAAAATTTGTACTTTATAGTTCCTCAGTTAATCTACAGTAAATAAACACCTAGGATTATGTTTATGGAGCTGTAATTGCTGCTATAACCAATGTTATCCTTCCAACATGTCAATATTAGGATATTGCATACTTGATCACCTTTATGAAAGCATTTGGAACGCGCTCAGAAGATTTTTAAAGCGCTGTTGTGGGAATCTCACACTCTTGGGTCCTCTGCAGGAGCTGGAGGGCCATCTGGTCCCCACAGGCCAGCACCGCATCCTCCTCCAGTCAGGCCAGCTCGGATCTGGCACTCCACTCCTACTCTCCACACGTGTGTGCGTGTGTGGTCCAGATTGGATGACGACAATGATGACACAGTCATTCCTGTGGGTGGCTTGTTTTTCCAAGGTCACAGCACTCCCACCCCACCCATGGACAGATCTGAGGGAGATGCTGAGTGGGCTCGGAGTGCGATACTCATCTGTTGTAATAGAAGGTGATGCGTTACCTCGCTGCAGTGCCGCATGGGACAGTCGAGGGCACGGCCTTGAAAAACTCCTTTCGGAGGAGGATAAAGGTAGTAAATAACAGTTTTATTTATTAACCCAGCCCTTAAAAAAAGAGAAAAAAGTGCTGCCTTCCAAAAACGGCTGCATGTAATCAGTTTTTGTCAATGAAAGGCAAAAGGAGAGAGTTTTTGCTAAATATCAGTGTTTATTACTTCAACATTATACATTAAACAATATATTTATTATTTAAAAATAATTTTTTTTCAAACATGCTTCACAATCCATCTAATAATCATGCGAGCCTCCTACACACCAACACAGACAAGCTTTCAGAAACTGTTGATTTCAGTTATTTTTGAACACGTCTGCAAAGGTGCCAAACACTGTCACCTTCTTAAACGTGACAAACTGCTGGTTTTCTCAGTCTTTAAGTCCCCCCCCCCCCATTTACAATCATGCAGAGGGATCTGATAACGCAAAGGACACGCAAGGGTTGACTGTCCTGTCGGTGCACAAAGGTGTACCGCTTCATCTGTGCAGCTGTGATACCCATCTGAGCTGGCAGACTTTCCACAAAGGGGACTGTAATTTACTGCTTTAGGGCTTCGGCTGCCTGAAGTATGATTTATCTGCAGCCCAGCTCAAATGAGAGCTTCAGCATAAGATGGATGAGAAGGACACACTGTAGGCTGCCTCTGTGTTGCTCAGTGATCCATAGACCGGCTCCCTTTACAGTCAGGATATGATAAATGGTGTTTGGTTTTGCCCTCCAGGCTGGATTACTTGCATTTCTTACATGGGGGAGTTATTTGAATATATGCAACGCAAGCCTGTAGGACCTCTGCTCCACGGGCCTGATAACTACACCTCTCCACTGTGCTCCATTTACCAGTCAGAGGCTTTTGCAAACACAAGGCGCTCCTACTTTACAACCTACGTGTGTGTACGGCGAGTAGCCGGCGTAGAATTTATTGTGTAATGTCAGCACAGATGCTAGTGGGCAGAACTGTGGCCCAGGAAGAACATAACTCTATCATAACACACGATCCAGCGTGAACTCATAAATATTTCATGGGGAGTCTTCTTGGAAGGTCAAAGCAGAATTCAATCTTCAAGTCAGACAGTCGACTGAATGAGTGGCTCGCTCTCATCTCAGGATGTGTAGGGAGGGTGGTGGGGTGGGGGTTAATCGACCCAGGCTCCAAGCCAATCAAAGCTCATTACCCATTCTGGTCCACACCCCAATCACGAGACCCCTGACGGCTCGTAGTGATGTGTTACAGAGCAGAGCCAGATGCTGCTGGGCAGCTGAGGGAGGATTTCAAAGGTTAACTCGCAAGGCATGGCTGACATCCGCGAGGACACCGCTGCTCAACTGACTGTGTGGGGGGGGGGGTGGGGGGTCCGGATCATGTGGTGTGACTGTATGTGGACACCACAGAGGTTCACCATTCAGATTTAGCACGATAGGCAGAATACATGGAGAACACAGTGCACGTTTATGCCCTGCTTTTATATAGGAGAGATGTTCATGTACAGGAGAAGCACACACAGCCTTGATGGTATGCATTCTTATTAACAAAGAAGTCTGGGGAGAGCAATAAAGCCAGCTTGTGTGCATCAGAGCAGATGTACTGTAGGACACCTCTGTGGGCAGCAGCAGCCACGTCACTGCTCTCCTCATAGCAACAGTACTGTTGACCTACATGCTTCCTACATAGCCCACTCCGCCCGAGGTGGCGGAAAACTCTGCAAATCTATAGCATACACACTTCCTCGTGCATCTTAAAAAAAAGGAAAGAAAGAAAAAAAGGTGCATTTCTTTTTTTAAACTTGCTAATTATATTACTACACATGCCAGCTTTCTCACCCATTCTCCAAAAAATAATTCAAATCTCACACAATAAAAATTAAAAATACATCGACAAAAGTGCTCCCCCCTCCCCACAGTCATTGACTATTTTATTAGAAGAAGAAAAAAAACATGATACAGTAATTAAACTGCTTCAGCTTAGAAATCAACGGTAAGCAGATGTCCTTGTTTAAATTACAGCTTCAAATACACCACGAGAGGCTAGCCTGCATAGCTAGGTGTGCATTACCTGGAAAAACCGTCTAACAGCGCTGGGAGCTGGGCTTTTTTCCTCTCCCTCTCTCTCCTTCGGCTGGAGTGGAGGCACCAGCACTAGCAAGGCAGTAGCTTGCGCAGTCATCTCCATAGCGGGCAGTGTCTCAACCCAACCAACAGCACAAACTACTACCTCAGCCAGTACGTGGTAATGAGACGAAAACGAGGACAGAAACAGTACAAAAAATACCGTAAAGGGACAGAAATGCCCCGCTTCGCCGACGAAAGCAACATTCCCACGCAGCCGAAGACGCTCCGTCCTCTCTCCCGCTTCGCTCTTCTTCTGAATCTGTGCAGACTTGAAATAAGAGGGAAACCCCGCCCAAGCAGACTTACTCCCCTTTGCTCTCCTCCTCCTCCTTCCTCCGCCTGTTCAGTGCAAACCACAAAAAGGTCCTTTCCCCTCATATGACCCACTGCATAATCCCAAGCTAGGGCTCGAGGACCCCCAGGAGCACGTTGAGAGACAGCAGTGCGGCCCATCTTTAATGTAATGGTGGTTTGATTTGTAAAATCGTGGGTGACTGAAACTGTTTTAATATTTTTGTGTCTAAGACGCCTCTGCAAAAAACTATAACCCCACCTGTTGTACAGAATACACACATCACGACTCTCAATGCTCAAAAAGAAAAAAACATCTATTTAAAGCATTTGTAACGATATGTAAAATAATAAGTACAATCACTGTAAAAGATGTTATAATGGGATGGTGTAAAGAATTATGTGTTAACAAAAGGTTAATAATAGATACTTAAATAAAGACGTGTTGACCATATTGCAATATGACAGTCAAACTGCTCATTATTTTTCTCCTAATTTTGTCTAATTGTCAGGTGATAGAGAAAAATAGTTCAGGGTCTCAGTTTCAAATGTGAGCTTTTCTCCTGAAACCAGTAATTTATTTAGTTAAACAAGCTTGTTCCCTACATGCCAGGCTGTTATTTGGCTATCATCAGATGAGTTCTATATACGTATAAGGTCGCCACAGACTGTATATAAAAGATGGATATAGTCACAGGTCTGAAAACTGTGGCTTATGGATTCTTTCTAATAGCCAGCAGAGGGCAACTCTACATTTAAAAGAAACCCAAATGCTTCTCTTATATTTGCTTAACTTGATTTATGAGTTATGAGTAAAGATTTTATCTTGTTATTCTGTGATATTCATTGCTAGCTTCACACAATTTATGCAAATTATGTTCCAATTTAAAACACACTGTAAAACAGAGCACCAATGCAGGTCATAGAGGTGTAGATGTAACTGGCAGGTCACCACCTCGTAAGCGCGCTGCATCACTGGTTTCAGTCAGATCCACGTCTCACCTGTCGTGTCTCATTTCAAAAAACTTCCAAATTTCACTTTGCAAACTACAGTGGCTGTCTTCTTTTATATACAGTCTTTGACAGAGGGCTACAAGACAACAACACAGCAGGCCTTTAGACATCAACACTATCCACTTACAGGCCAAAGGTCTCAAACAATGTCAAGCCAGGATGACTCAGAAATATCATTTGTGTACAAAGTGGGATATCTGGGCTTAAAATGCATTTCCATCACATGCACTGTAATTGAGCACACTCAGAGCTGCTTGTAGAATTGTCCCATTTATTTTATACAGACACATACATCCCTTCTCCGATGGCTGGCTAAAGATGACATGGAATGTTACAGTAAGATTTGTTTTCTTGCATAAAATCCTCACTGTTGAAAATGTTGCAAAAGATTAAATGTTCATTTCTTTTTAAGATCAGTAAAGCCCCAGTTTTTTGTTGTTGTTTTTTTTTTTTTTTTGCATTTTTCTCTTAATAACATCATTAACACTTTCACCACACACTGTACACTGATGCAGTCTCTTCAGGAGAACAAAAACTAAACCCAGAGGCAACACTGCTGTTGTTTTTTTGTTTTTGTTTTTAATTCTCTGTAGCTAACAGGCAAGTGCAGCCAGTCTATATGAGTGTGAAAGCGGGGGGTTGGGGGCTGGCCCATTATCAGCTCACATGAAAAGCATATGAAAATGTGCATGAAGTTCGGGGTCAATGGTGCGGTCTGAGGCAGCCTCGATATCGCTGTTCACCGTGGGTTGCTTCATGTCACCGTAGAGTTCACATCCGTGCACTTGTGAAGTGCATGAGTCGAGTCGAGAAGACACCTTCGAGATTTCTTCATTTAGAAAGAAGACCAAAAAAACTAAACAAAAAAATGCCGGGTTGCGAGCGCGCCTGGTCAGGACTCTCCGTTCTGGACTTTGGAGATGGGTGGCTGCATAAAGTCTTTAAAGGGCCCCAGGGCCTCCTTCAGGGCTGAGCTCACCTCAGACGATGAGCACGTAATGCACTCGACCAGTGTGGGGTACAGGGCGATCACCTGAGCCCACGTGTTGCCATCCACTGCAGGAAGTAAACAAGAGAATATCAGAAAAGGAGGAGGGAAGAAGGAAGGGAATATGAGTTGTGAAAAGAAAGCAATCAAAGAAGCAATTTGCTCGATAAAATTCCTACAGGCACAGGGAAACAAGTTTTGTTCTGAATAAAGGCCGATGTAATGCAAATATGTGGAAGGGCACTTCACAAACACCATTTCACCATGTCTTACTTCAATCTGCTGCAGTTATAATAAATTGTATTTTCCCTTCTAACTGACCTTGCCAGAAACACAACCAACACTACAAAGAATGGGCAGAAAATGCATCTGAAACAGTCCCGACTGTACTCTGATACATTTATCTCAAATGACTGAATGACAGATATGGTGGCATTTTTGCATTTTTTTCCTTTATTATCTTTCCAAGACTTATTTATCCATTTTTATTGTTTGATACTCACCATTCTCTGGCTGTGTTTTTTTCAGGGAGTCCATCAAAGTGCTGATAGCTTTCAAGACAAAGATAATCTCTGTCACTTGTTGCCTAAAATGAAAAACAACAAAGGCCTTGCTTAGCTACAAAGGCACAGGAGTGAAAGAGGCAAACGGCGAGGGCGAGAGTCAATAACATATAGATAACACTATTTATTACATATCTACTTTTTACAGTGGTTTGTATATTTGTGCATTTTATATATTTTTTGTCTGTTAATACTGTTCATATGTATAAAGTGCTGCAGAACTGTGATTGTTGGTCAGTGAGCGACAGTTCTCTGGGTGAAAATGCAAAGGGTGAGAGGAGAATGGCTACACTGCTTAAACCTGATAAGAAAGAACCAGTAACTCTAAACAAAAATATTTTTAATTTTAAAATATAATTATTGTTGTTCTCCATGAATCTTCAAACTTTAGTTTTACAGCAAAAGAAGAAAAACATGGTAAAGTACATCGTTATTTTTAATTAAGATGTCATATTACAATTATTTACTTACTTAGTGGCTGAATGTTACGCTTGATTAATTTCTGACTTTTCAAGGTTCGTCCAGCGTGCCGGCTCAAAATTGAAAAAAATTAATTCAGGAATTTTTGGTTTTAAATAAGTGTTAGACAGATTTCTGAGATATTTGTGTTTTGCTGTTTTAATAGATGCTCTAATAGATTTGTTAAGCTCTGCATGTACTGTTTTATTGCAGGCCCTTTTTATTTAACCAACGTTGTATTTATACAGTAGACATAAGAATATAGTTTACTTCTCCCCTCTCTCCCTTTGTTATTTTCTCTGCTTGTGGTGCAGTTTACCCATGGGCATCTTTAACTTCCACAGAGTCTTGGAGAAATGTGGTAGAAGTATGGCGGTTTTACATTGTTTAGAAAGGGAAATAAGAGATAAATGAAGCCAGGGCTGGTCTTGGTTTTGCATTTGCTAAATCTCCCAGTGGTTAAAGTGTAGCATTACAGTCATCAGAATTGATGGCCTCTTGGAAAACATATAAAACAACACACACTAACAAAAGCACACACAAATAGATGCCCATGGTGGCTGGGTACCTTGGTAATGGGCAGCGTCCACTCAACCTCTCGTCCTCTACGTATCGTCGGAGAACATCCTGGGACCTCTTGAGGAGCACGGAGAGTGCCATACGAGAGATGTAACCCTCCTGCGGGGTGGAAACCTTGTTGCTGAAGGAAAACTGCAGCAGTGTCTCAAAACACACTTTGGAAAACTCCTCTCTCATCCGCACATCTATCTCTGCCTCTGTTGGAGGAAATATTTTCGATTGACAGTGAGAGGACTGACAGAGTTTGGCTGTACTGCTCAACACATGCACAGTTGTTACTGATAAGCCGCAAGAAAGACTCTGGCAACAAAACAAGGACCTAAATTATGATTCCAACACTTGGCCAGCATGCTGTTGCGCTAGTTTCAGGAATACACAACTGCTAAAACCAAAGCAACTTAGCTGCCAGAGCCACATATTACCTGTGAATGAGGGGGACTGTGAGTGAATGGATCCTTTATTCAGCATGGCCATAATCTGGCCAACAAAGTCTTTGGGGATGAAATTGGCAAATGGTAAGATTTCTGTGCTGATCAGCTGGACCACCTAAAATGAAGAGGGAACGATGATGCAAACTTGGGGAAAACTCACAAACTATTTGGAGATATATTATCAGAGTCTAGAAACAAGCACGTACCTCTACATCGATGGCTTCATTCTTCTGAAATTCCTGGATAGACACGTTATCTGGAGGAGTACTGTAACAGAACAACAGTTTTCTGCTTAGAACCTCTGAAAGTTGCACAATAAGCATGTGGGTGGGGGAAATCTCTACCTTTTGGTAAAAAGAAAGTCTTCAAAGGCATTAGCCAACTCTGGCCACATAGTGTCAAACTTCCCGGATGAGGCATGCTGCCGTGCCACAGGTAGTCCAATGGACAGCACCTTGAGCAGAGACGACACAGCGAGCTTCCAGGTGCTCTCTGACGGACAGGCGTACTTCAGACTCAAGGGCATTCTTAAAGTCTTGATAGCAAAAAACAAAAAAAGAAAGCTCATGAGATTGAAACACAAAGGAACACTTAAAATTAATCTCTACAGCGGTGCACGAAAACCTTTCACCCCTCTTCCTTTTAGACAAAAACAGACAGAGTTTATATAAGTGGAGAATGTAAAGACGCCTCATCAACCTCCAGAGAAAGTCAGCCACCGTCATTTTAACAAAGTCATCTTTTTTCCAAGAGCAGCTTGGCGCTCCTTACAATGACATTTCACAAATACCAGTGCCTTGCTTCTTGAGCATCTCTCTGGTAAACTGACTCATTTCAGTTTTGGGTTTCTAATAAATTCACTGAGAAGAAAAGAGCAGTTAAACACAGGTGTCAGAAGTAGGGGGGAAAAGGAAGACTGGCAGATTTGAGATAAGTTGGGGCTTTTTGATAGCTTACACTGACAGTATCCTTCAGTGTTTGATGGACTGAATTTGGAAAATTTTGAAAATACTGGGAACACTTTGCATCTGCCTGCTGATGTACAGTATGAACCCAATATTATGATCAATACAGTGAGGTCAAAGGGCAATCGAGTAAAATCTGCCCAGAGGCTGGAGGTCTCTCAGAATTAACAAACGATTTCAAAACTGAAGAGGCGTATTGCATAGTACTAAAGTTATGTTCCTCCACCCATTTTTGTAAACTGAATTTTCCAAATTTTCACACCAACTTGTTTGCCAGTTTAAAATCCTAAAAAGGTTGAGCAGGTCTGTAGGTCTAATAAAGAAAACTGTTTCAGTTTCAGGTCCCAATCAGCCCAAATAGCAAAGAGAAATTTAAAATGCATGCCATGAAAGAGTTCGGGTCTTAGGAGGTTAAAATGAAAGAAGCATTCTCGTGATATTCCACACTGGATGAATATGCAGGGTTCAAACATAATTGGGTGGTCAGCAGAAAGCAGCTCAACAGTAAATTTCGCTGCACTAAACAGGAACAGTGATAAAACACATCAAACATTTACTCTCTCACCATCACCAACAGCGAGTACACCACCCAGGGATAAATACCTTAATGATATTCTGCAGAACTTTTTCATTGATGACAGCTTTGTGGCAGGCTGTTTTATGGTACAGGTCCACCACCACCTCCAAGGAGCGCTCAGCAAAGGGCACATAGTTTAAGGCAACCCATTCTGCCTGTAGGGGTAAAGAAGATTTAACAAAAGAAAACCAAACAAAACAGGAATGGGCATTATGCTCGCCTTCTGGCAGTGCCACGGTGAAAGCATTTGTTTCCCAAAAAAAAAAAAAAAGACACACTTTGCATAAGTACGCAAGTAACACGCCATTTTATTTTTAAACTGCAGTCGCTATTAGTTGGCTTCAAGCTTTGTTAGGTTTACAGTACCACAACTGAAACGTTACAGCCAAACTAAAGATTTTATTCTACAAAGTGTGTCTTTAGGAAATAGAAAACAGAGCCACAAGTATGCATATGAACAAAAAAACAAAACAAAAAAAAAAAAACATCAAAAGTCACAAAATCAACTGAAAATGAACTCCACAGAGGGAGGTGGGGCTGTGCACACAGAGGCAAAACCACCAGTTAGTGACAGGCAGAGAAAGAGGGGAGCATGGAGTGAGTGAGAGACGCAGATGAGACGCGAGAGCCTACCATGCGGAGTGATATCTCATCTACCGCAGAGGGTAGGTCATCACCATTCAGCACAGCTTAGTACAATTACAGAGAGGGGGAGGGGGGGTGAGAGAGATGATGAAACTCACCGGCGCAAACAGCTGGATCTAAAATGGTTATCCAGTGAGTAGTTCGAAGAAACAGAATGAGACAAGATTGAAATTAAACCGATGTTTTATAGTTGTATCAAATCTAAAGTGCGTCTCTCAGCTACGCGAGATCCCAAAATCTGGGCCGAGGGAAAAGAGGGGAAAACAAAACAAAACAACCTCCCAGCAGCACTGAGGACATTTGAGGCAATCTGACATCAGGACTGAATAAAAGCCAAGAAGGCAATAAAAAGACCACCCATAATGGTGTTTGGCTGGGTGAGAATTTTGTTTGACCATCTAACTTAAACAATTTAAACAGATTCAGATCAACACAAATGTCCAGTTTACTGTACCTCGAATGCAAGACGGACACACGGCCAAGATTTAAAACAGGCAGGGTCAGGATTTAGACCGACTCCATCAGTCGTTCAGTATTTGATCGAGATGCAGGAATAATACTTGACGAGCTACGCTTTTCCAGAACTTCCAGGTTTCCAGAACAGCAAGGATTAAGACGACTCTGACGTCAGACTCATTTAAAAATACTCTGTTTTTGTCACTTCAATAGTCTTGCTCAACATTACTGGGTGCCTTGGAAACACTTCCTTTTTTTCCTTTTTTAAATGACTATGAACTGTGCTGGACTGAAGCATTTCTCTGGCAACCTCCCAGCAAAATGAATCATGAGGGAAGGAATTTGAGGAAGGAATGGTTTGGGGCTTCTAATGGGGGTCTAGAACAATCTGTCAATCTCGTGAAGAGGCGTGACAGAAGCCTTATAAAGACAAGACTGACGGCAGAGGGAGTGGAAGGGGGACTTCACGAGCATCAAAGAATAGATATGATCTTATTTAGAATGGCTGAAGAGAGGCGGGTGAATAACAATGTGCGTCATCCAACAGTCTAATGAAACAAACTGTAAAAGCAAATAAACTGCAATGAAAACCAAATATTTAGGTGTCCGTTTTTCATTTCCTACCTGGTTGTATTTGGCATTGGCCACGTGTTTGGTTTCCATCCTGCCGTACTGAGGCGGCTTGCAGGAGAACTCCACAAAAAGGAGCAGCTGTTCGAAGATGGCCGGGTACATGACCTGCAGGTTCTCCGTGCCCACACAGATGGCCTGCAGCAGGGAGGGAAGGGAGGAACAAACACTGCTGACTTCCACCACAGGACTGCATATTGCACAATTTAGCAGACTGACACTTTCTTTTCTTTCCTGGGCTGAATAGAAACGAATTGGGAGGAATTAACTTTAAGCTGAAAGGGCCTATGTTTGGTAGGCACGCTGAAAAAATTAAAGTAATTAATAAGGAAAGAACGAGATGCAACATGGGACCTTCTGCTGGATTTTAACATAGGATGGTTACATGGCACACATTTTACACTACTATGTTAACATGACCCCGCTCTTATCTTGATGCTACACTGTAGCACAAACCACCTCACATCAAACTGCTAAAAGCTTCACCGGTGGCAATATTCCTTCTCCCACCTTCTGCAAAACATCCAGAGCGGTGAGCACGGCTTCCTGCAGGTTGGTGAGCACTGCCTCAGTATATGAGGGGAGGATAAAGGGTGAGGCATCGCTGCTGATAGGCACGGAAACAGCCCCATGAAGGATGACCCCTAGCTTTTTTAGATCCTCCATACTAAAGTTGGCTTTGATGTGCTGGTAGAGTGCTGGAAAAATCTGGATCAATGCTGTGAGGAAGGGCTGGCTGGGGATAAAAGAGAGCTTCTCTGTTGGGCCACTAGGTGGCCTCGTGCTGTCCGTTCCCATTCGATACCACGTGTTCCATGCAGACCACCACAGTGCCGAGTCCTCCAAGGCCGACTCCTCCCCTGGCGGGGGCGCCTGCAGCTCGGCTCCGTTGTACCGTGTCAACCGTTCCAGTAGTGAATCTGAACGGACCAGGGGTCTGCCAGGACCGGACGCTGACAGCGGGTCAATGAGCACTGGAGGGACGCCCATTGCAGCAAGTGCGTCGCCCGCTTTGTCCGAGTCTTTAACAGGTGTAACGATCTGAAGGATTTCCTGAAAGCTCTTCAGGGCAGCCAGGGAGACCTCGTTGTTTTTGCTGAGGGCAGCTGACTGAATATGGTTCAGCAGCACCTCCCAGGCCTCAAAAAAATCACCTGCAGATACACAGCAGAAGATGGCAGCATGGAAACATTAGCCCTCTGATATTTGACACCATTTTCAAAGACGTCCTGAGCATTAATGGCTCAGAACATATTGACAGGTGTTGAAGCAGAAATGCACCAACTGCAATCTGCTGAATGTCACAGAGCATCACGTGTGGGCTCACCTAGCTGCTGAAGGAGATACCGCCTTGTGTTGAAAATGCGCGCCACGCCCGCTAGCGTCAGCACCCACGTCTCCGCCCACTGTTTCTCGGCTGTGTCGCGCGAGTGATGGATAAGGATGTTCCCACCGCCTGACTCGATCTTCTCCTTGTCTGCTGTGGTGGAGGACGTTCTCACACAGTCGAGCAGCTGGAACAGGACCTGGAGGTGACGAGTGACAAAACAATCACGTACTGTCAATTTTACATTTTTTCGTGTTTTTCTTTTTCCATCTTATATGGAGACGTTTCTGGGATTGTACCTTCCACACCACAATGTGCCACGTTGGCTGCTGGAGCAGGGTTCCGTGGGCAGCAATAGTGGAGAACAACGTCTGGCCGGCGCTCTTACGCACAGCAGGCCGCGGGTCCACGCACAGCTCCCCAAGCTTGGCATACAGACACAGCCACAGGCAGTCAAAGGGAGGGGCAGGGTGGAACGGCCTGTTGAGGGTCTCTCCTTTCTCCTGGGCCTGTTTCTGCAGCGCTTCCTCCTCCCTCTCTAGCTCCTGTGTGATGGCTTCTCCCCTTTGGAAGAAGTAGTCTGAAATGTTCCACTGTGGGTAAGAAAAAAAGAAAAAAAAGAAAAAAAAAGAAGGAAGTGGGGGTATAAATTAGAGAGAGAAAGCAGTAAGATGCTTCTGATAGTTCTGCTATCCATTACCATAAAGTAATCTCACAGGAACTGGCACACTCCAAGAGAAATAATCCGGCAAACCACAGATCAATAACAGGTTTTGTATGTCCTGAATCCTGCATAAAGCATCTATCTAATGTTATTAGAAGACTGTTGAGTTAGAAGAAAATAATACGACAAAAAATAAATAAATAAATAAATAAGAAGGTGGGGAACTGCAATTGTTTGATCATATAAAAAAAAAAAAAAAAAAAGGGGTTTCTATTTGAAAACTAGTGTTTGAAGAGTAAAGCCGTGGGCCACCTGTCACTCCTTCGCAAGCAAGAGTCGTCCTGCTTCTCCTTCACAGTTACAATCGCACTTGCTAATTCACCAGTTACATCACATTACTCTGCTAGTGGACTCTCAAAAAGCTTACTTGATTGTTTAATTACAGGTGCCATCTGACAGCAAAGCATGAAAAAAAAGTCTTGACTGATAATCCTTTATAATAACTACCACAGCTGTACACATCTGTAATCGTACCAGTAAGCCGATGGACGTGAGGCTGATGTTGAGCTCTTGGTTCTGAAGGCCAAAGCTGCCAGCTACATCCACTACAATCTGGAGGCACGTGCAAGGCATGGTGGGAAGGAAGTCTGTCACCACCAACTGCAGGCACTGGAAGGCGGTTCGGATCAATGACTCACTAATGACGGAACAAGACATGCGGCACCCATTAGTTTCATTAACTATGCTCAGAGTAACTGTGGACATAAAATCACTTTAAAATTCTTTTTTAATGATTTATTTTCACCAAGGCAGCTTGCTCTCTGGGCATCATTTACTTTTCAGGGAATAGCACTGCATAATATGAATAGTATTATTCCTTTGCATAGAATTTTTTATATAGATAAAGATATACAGCATTTTGTCATAACAAAGACAGCAGAATCTTAAGCATAGCTTTAAAGATAAAAGACATTTTATGAAAGTTTGACCTTGGTGAGGTTAGAGGTCAAATGCAACATAATGTTTTCTATATGTGGATAATAAACATCACACTGTTAAAAAAAATCACAGTTTTTTAGTTTTAAGACTTTTGGTCAATTTTGGACCAATACATCATTAAGCTGACCATAAAGACCTTGGTGGAAGGAAGACAAATTTTAATGGACTGCTGACACGACCACGCTCTACATCCCAACACATTTTTATCAAAATGCATTCAAAACTTTTCGAGCTATTGGGTTTACATACAGAATCACATGCACACATGTACACGCTACCGCCTCCTTGGTGGAGACAACAATCTCCCCCTCTATTACGCTCTTACCCTTGATCATTGCGAATGGCTCCTATAACACCCAATACGAGGGGCCATCCAGGCCCCAGGCTGTCGCCCTGACTCTGCAGGATCTGCAGGACACACTCGAGCTGTTTCTGCCGGATGTCTGCGTGCAGCACGTTGGACAACTCCTTCAGGGGGTTCAGCAACAGAAGCTGCAGCCGCTTAGGAATCAAGAAAAAGGAGATAGTGATTGACTTACCTCTAAAGTTTTCTATTCATAAATCTGTATTTTAAAAATTTAAAAGAGCAGAATTGTAAAGCTACATATAACATTCATATTGGAAGGGTAAACTAAAGGGTGAAGTACAAACTGTTTAAAGAAAGATGTGTTTGGACATTTTTTTCCTAATTGGCATTAAACTTTTTAACTCTGCATGTTTGAAAATGAAAAGATTAAGACTTACTGAATTTCCAAACGCAGTGTTTTGATGATGAGTCATTATGGTTAGTAATTTGTTTGGCAATAACAACATGAAGTAGTAAAAGCTTGTCCACATGCAAGGAAATGCTTTAAAAATATTGTTTCATTGGCTGTCATTTTTATTATTCATATAACCTCCACACATCCTCTTTTAGATAAGGCTTGTTATCAGTCTCACCAAGGTTAAGGTCACAGATTGTGTTTATTAATGACAAGATAAAGTGACTGTGACCTTTCTATCTTTCTGTCGTGGCTTACAGGATGAACATCAGCATCATATACAGGCAAGTATTGTGTTATTCATACACATTCTGCAGTATGTCGATCAGGCATAACATTAAGACCATCCGCCCAAATATTGTGTTGGTCCCCCTTTTCCTGGCAAAACAGCCCTGACCATTGAGATATAGACTCCACTAGACCCCTGAAGGTGTGCTTTGGTATCTGGCACCAAGATGTTAGTAACATATCCCTTACACATAGTAGTGTAAAAAGTCCTGATTGGACTTGTTTGTCTAGGACATCCAACAAATGCTCGACTTGACTGAGATCGACAGAACTTGGAGGTCAAGTAAACACCTGAAACCTGTTCTTTTCAAACCATTCCTGAACCTTTTTTGCTTTGTGGCAGGGAAGATTATCCTCCTGAAAGAGGCCACAGCTATCAGGGAATACTGTTTCCTATGAAAGGATGTGCATGGTCTGCATGATTTTTTGGTAGGTTTTATATGTCAAAGTAACATCCACATGGATGGCAGGACCCAAGGTTTCCCAACAGAACATTGCCCAAAGCATCACACTGCCTCCGCAGGCTTGCCTTCTTCCATGGTGCCAGGAGTTCCCCAGGTAGGCGACGCTCAGACGCCCAGCCATCCATGTGATATAAAAGAAAACAGGATTCATCAGACCGGGCCACCTTCTTCCACTGCTCCATGGGCCAGTTCTGATGCTCATGTGCCCATTGTTGGTGCTTTCAGTGGTGGACGGGGTCCGCATGGGCACCCAGACTGGTCTGCAGCTATGCAACCCCACACACAAACTGTAATGCTCCTTGTATTCTGACACCTTTCTACCAGAACCAGCATTAACTTTTTTTGACCAATTTGAGCTACAGTAGCTCGTCTGTCAGATCTGACCTAATGGGCCAGCCTTCACTCCCCACAGTGAGTCTTGGCCGCCCGAGACCCTGGTGCTGGTTCACCACTATTCCTTCATTGAAACACTTTTGATAGATACTGACCACAGCAGACTGGGAACAGCCCACAGGAGCTCCATTTTTGCAGATGCTCTGACCCAGTCATCTAGCCATCACAGTTTGGCCCTTTTGAAACTCACTCACATTCTCATGCTTGCCCATTTTTCCTGCTTCTAATGAGTCAACTTTGAGGACAAAATGTTCATTTGCTCCTTGATACATCCCACCCACTAACAGGTGCCAGGCTGAAAAGATAATCAGCATTATTCACTTCTATCAATGGTTGTAATCTTATGTCTGATCCGTGCACATCTGCTGTCATCTTTGTTTTTTTTCTTCTAAATAATAACCCATCGTGTCGTTGCCTACCTGATTTTGGGCCAGTGGAGGATCATGTTTGTAGGCAAGCCCAGCTTTGATAAGTGCCGTCAGTGCCTCGGCTCCCCATTCTCTCATTCTGGAGTTTGGATGCTGGCAGACCTGCAGGACACAACATTTACGGACAAATGCAGACACAAACAGGCGCAATGACAGATCTGATGCACAGGCGGTTCAGAACAGCGTTTCCCAGCAGTTTTCACAGTGGGTGGGTGTGAAACAAGTCGGTGAAATAAACCACAGACTGTGTGATAGAGACTGGGATCCCCCTGTGACAACAGATTATGCTGTGCTAGACAGTGTAATCATGAAAGCATAGATACACATGGAGAGACCAGGCTGAGCAAAGAAAAGTACACTATGTGGTACAAAACCTGAAGAATCTGAGAGAAAACATTTCCGTGTTTTCTGTGTTCCAAATCAGTCATCTTTGTTTATCTTTGTCAAACAAATCTTCTACTTTTATGGCATCAGACTTCTCGATTCTCAAGATTTACTGCTTCAAAACCCAGATGATCCATGTGCACCCTTTTGTATACTGTGCGGCTTTAAGTATCTACTTGAAGCCGCACATTTTTCATTATTATCGTTATCTGTATGAATAGTAGACAAAGTCGCAAAGAAAGATATTCAGCATTTTATCTAAGCACGTTTTTGCCAGTTTGCAGCTTTGGATTCTACATTGAGACAAATCAGGACTTCACATTGAAAAAGCTTTGCAAAATAACGTAGGATCAAACACTGATAACAGCACAAACATGTTGTGGACACTGTGGCATAGCGGCCTCTCAACTCCAGCATGTTTATGTCTGATTGAGAGGAGCAAAAAAACCAAAAAAAAAACAGATTGGAACCAAGAGGCAGAGAGGGAAGGAGAGATGGAAAAGTCAATGTTTACTGAGGAGAGGAGCTGAGCTTACCTTCTGCAAAACAAACGGGTGTGCAAAAGAAAAAGGAGATAGATAGAGAAAATGTGAAGAAAACCTCAAAACACAGATGTTTACAGATACATAGCAGGGATTTTCTGATGACAGCTGAAGAAATTACTAAAAGAAATGCAGTTTATCGCTCATATCGGTCCCTATATTGCATTACTGCTTTTGAAATGATAGGTCAACTTGCTGGTTGATATGACTTATGTGCTGCATTATTTACTACAACATACAGGTTTTACTCTGGGTATATAACACTAAGGAATAGTAGGCAGTATAGTGGAAATTTGGTGGTATTAAGACAAATACGTACTGGAAAAACAAACCTAATACCACCATTCACTGCGATTAAATCCTGTATAGTTTATTTAACAAAAAAAAAAAAAAGCCATTTTTTGGTCTAAGCTACTACATGAACTCATGTCTATATAATTAATCTACATTTCCAAAGACAAAGACTTTACCTTGAGTACCAATTTAACAGGTAAATTTATTTATTAAGCTAAAATGATGCAATATTTGATCAAAGAGGTACAGAAAAAATAGACTGTACCTCATTTAATATGAAATGTACGTGTAGGCTTCTGTTCTAAGTAGTCATTACCTCCAATAAGTGGCCTGTCAGGGGTCTCCACAGGATCTCTATGCGATCCATGTTGACCAAGCCGGTTTCAAGCAGCTTGGCGACTGCAAACAGAGACGGCTCCTGAAAAAAATAACACAAAACAGAAGGTGTAAAAAACCCAAAATAAAACACTGGATACGTTTCACAGGAGCACAAGTTCCTTATAAGATTTGAATCAAACTCAAATCTCTTCTTAAACATCAGTCAACTAGAGAAACAGTTTACCTTGTTGTTTCCATAAGCCATTTCCATCGCTTCCAGGGAGAGGGAACAGAGAGCATTGATCAGGTGATGCAGGGACACATCGTCCAGGTACCTAGATGACAGAAAAATACTTATTTCAGATAACATGTGCCTATTCTGCTTAGCATTAATAACTTAAAATTCTGATTTTGCAACAGGCAACACTACCCTGTCTGGCTAAGAAAATACTGTGCTCCTTCCCAGTCATATTTACTAACAAATGTTTATTGTACATATCCATTTTAAGATCATCAGGTAAGTAAGTAAAGTGTCTACATATGCTTAGACACACTGATCCTTACTGAGAGCTCTCGAACAGTCTGGACAGGATGTTGGAGATGACAGGCAGGTCTGTCATCACTGCTGTGGTCAGCACCTGTTTAGGTTGGAGACATACAATTAGCATGTAAGCCCATCACCTTCAACAATGAACTGGGAAACATAATGTGTATTACAAGTTCAATACAAAGGTTATGAAAAAAAACCAAAAACAAAACACTGACCGTACTGGGGCCCTCCACTGCTCGACCGGGCTTCAAGGCACCACCCACGCCTGGCTTAAGCCCGAGGATCCATACTAAGTGCTGGGAGAAAAAAGAAGGTTAAGGAGAGTTGAAAAAAAGAAGTTTATATCAGGTCTTGAAAAAGTACACCAACATGCTGAAAGACATTTATTTTTATGTAAATGTGCTAAGAATGATTCCACTTTCTCTCTGAGAGGTGCATAAAGCAGCACAATGCAGACAGTGCAAGAACAGGTTTGTGCATTTCTACATGCAATGGCTTTGTATGTGACGTCTAATTAGATGAGTGTGCACATACGTGTGTGGTTGCAAGTAAGTAAGTAAGCGTGTGGCTGTAGGTGGTTGTAGTACCTGGAGGGTAGCCAGTACCAGCTGCCAGGAGGTGCCCAGCACGGCTCCGTGGCAGTGAGCCAGGTTGAGCAGCGTTCGCATACACTGGATGTTTTTGGCAGTCAGCTGAAAGAGGGAGAGAGTAACGTTACAGTCAATTCTAAAGCACACTGTATATTACCAAGTGAGTCGCCTCTATAGAACAAATTATTATGACAGTATTCCATCTTACCACAGGCGATGAGAAGTGTGTTAACAAAAAGAAGGCGGCGGAAACATAGTGTAAAAGCAAAGGAAATAAAAACAATATGCTAACATTACTATAGGGAAAACTTTAAACTCTGCATGATTATTCCAGGTCAGGATCGAGGTCACTGTGCAGGTACGTTCAAATCTTTTTGCCCTCAAGAAACATTTCAGCGCACAAACATCGATGTCCCGCATCTATTAAGAACTACCAACCTGAACGAGGCCCTGACAAAGAAAAGCATCTTATTTCACATAGTCAATATTGGTGGAATATAATCTACTATGCACATTGATACTGGCGAGAAATATAATTAAGCAGTATTACCTGTTTTTGAGCTTTTTTTAAAAATTGATTCTGAACATATAATTCATATTTACCGAAAGTAACAACAAATTAAAACCATTTACTTTTACTTCACTCATAGTTCAGTGTTAGATGTATCAAACTTTATTTTTTGATCTTGATTGTTTAGGGCCCATTTGGACTCATCAAACTGCTGCTATTTGTTTATTTATTTATTTATTGTGGAAAAGCGGTTTTCCTGCCTTATCTGGATTTAACCCGCCCAACAGCAAGAGCTCCACTGCTATTGTCTCCATTATGGAAGATTATTGTTAATCTAACCTGTTTTGATAAAGAACACTTGTGAGCTTTGTTTTGGGAAAACTCCTACACAAATTAAAATGTGCAAATCTGTTACATTTATCGAGTATGTAACCACCAAGTCTTCCAAATGTGTGTGTCCTTACCACGACAGTGCCCTGGGGCTGGGCAGTTAGTGGCTGCCCCACAGCCACCACCTGCTGATGAGATTCACTGGAGGGGCTGATAATCTGCACATTCTGGCCCTGGATTGAATAAGCTGTGGAGAAAACGCACACACACAAACATATTGATACACACGCGCACATGTACAGGAGTCAAGGTTTTTGAGGGGATTTTGTAGCAAGCTTACAACATGCAAGAAAAGCTCTCTTAATTAACTCCAAGACAAACATCCCATCGTTGAGTCAAGACCCAATTTGCCGGCTTTATCTCTACAAGCTGATATGCAAATAGTGAGAGTCTGAGCGGCTGGCTTGAGAGCAGCTGTGTGTGGACGCCTACGTTCCCCAGGCACATTCTCCTTGGTGTGTCTAATTAGAAGCCACAGTGAAAACTTATGGATTAATGCAACAAGAGCAGGAGAACAGGGACAGGCAGAGTGCCAACAGTTTACATGTTGAGCACATCTTACCCATGTGGGAGATTAGACCTGCTCATTAAACACATGTGACCAGAGGCCATCCCTCAGGGCTTTACATGGGGACTTTTAATGGTTTGCAGTATAAAACATGTATTTTCTCTTGCATTTCTTGGTGTGTACAAGTGAATAACTACATGCCTGACATACTTGTACAACAAAAATAGAGGTTATATGAAACTTGAGTTCCCTTGAAAATGTGTTTTGTATTTATCTTTAGATGGCATTCTCAGTCACCCACCTTTGCTGGAGAGGGTGGCAGCGTTGCTGCTGAGGACAGTTAGGGCGTAGTGTGGGGGCAGAGAGGCCTTGCAGATGGCCGTTATAAAGGCATCACGAGGTGTCACCAGGCCGAGACGACCACACAGCGAGGCCATGGTCAGCTCTGCTTTCAAGATGTTCTCAGTCGCCGTCTCATCAGTGCTGAACACGCAAGACGTGAGAAAAGGAAGAAAGAGGACAGAAAAGTGAAACATAACACACTGCAGATTGTATTCCTTATTGTCTAATTTAATATTTATATCCTAGGAAATGCTGCCAAGGCTATATCAGACCTTTATTCATTATTAGAAGATGATAGGATATACACAGATAAAGGCAAAATTATTAAACCCAGCAATGAAATTTGAATTTCTTTCGAAGTCCTTTTATGACCATGTGAAGAATTTTCAACATAGCATGTCTAAACAGATTAGTCTTCTTTACAAACCATCAATTATTTCTGTTTGCACACAATAATAAAAATGAGCAGAGTCGCTGTTATTAGCAGCTGAAAAGCTGACCTTTTTATTGAGCCAAAGCGCAAATTGCTGCTTTGCAATGATGCATTTTAACTTTGTAATGCTCAAAACTTGTAAACTCAAGTTAAAACTAAGGGTTTTCTTCCAACTGACACACTGTTTGAGCTGTCACTTGAGAAAGCATCATGTCAAAAACAAGAAATCTCTTTAGACTTGAGAAAAAGAATTGCTAATGCTCACAAAGCAGGAGGTGGATATAGAAAGCTATCACAGCATCTCCAAGTGTCAAGAACTGTAGTGAGAAGTATCATTAAGAAATTCAAAGAGACCCACAGAGCCTGACAGAGGCAGGAAGCAAAATATTTCAAAGGCTGGAAAGAAAACTAGTGACAAATGTGTCTAAAGTCACAACTGCTAGTTACTTATTGAATCACTAGAATCCTGCACAGGAATGGGCTGAGAGGTTGCAGACCAAGAAAAACACAGGAAGAACAGACAGTGAAGTATGCTGAGGACAACCTGGACTGGAAGTGCGTCCTTTGATCAGGTGAGATAAAACTAGAGCTCTTTGGCCACAGAGACGCTGCTTATGTTTGGAGAAAGAAGGGAGAAACCTACAACCACAAGAACTCCATCCCCACAGTGAAACACAGGGCTAGGAATATTATGCTGTGGGGACCAGCAAAAAATGATGTTGGCATCAGGGGGGCTAATAATTCTGGGGTGCAACGATTCACATAATTTGATTATTGAAAATTCTCAACACGAATGCTTCTATACTTTGTTTAATGCACGGCTGTGTAGCGGGCTGTTGTGTTAAAAGATGTACACCCACATTTGCAACTTAAAACAGACCTGCACTACAAACGTATTTAGGAGCAGCGTATGAATAAAAAAGTCTGACAACCCTAAGTCCAGGCAGCCTCCAGTTTTTCACCAAAAACCCTGATAACACAACAGAAGCAGTGATGGTGACGCTGGCAAAGTTTAATGTGGAGCCGGAGTCTACGGCGTTTACACGCTGTGAACAGTAAATAGGCAGAGCCATTACTGAGACGGCGAACTCAGAGTAAAAGAAAACATGTTTCTAGCATCCAAAACAGCAGCACCAAAACATCTGATCACCATTAAAACCTTAACTGGGAAAAAGTGAGCGGGAGTCCTGTATCAGACCACCTGATCAACAAACTCAACAAACTGTGAAGAAAAGCAAACTCTGTAGCTGCTCCATCCACCGCTGTTTGTTTTACACCGAGAAAAATGTGCACAAGTTGTATTAAAATATGCAGATGAACAGTTAACTTAGTCTGACACCAGATACCAGACTGTTTAAATTATACAGCTCCGTGAAGGCTGAGGGCAGCCGTCCTATTTAACACGGGAGCGATACCTGCAGCTAACAGAGAAGTCTAAAGGGGAACATGACCGCATTAGAGACCATAATATGGTCACGCCATATTAATTTCAAGGCTTCTGTACCATTTTCCAGACTGTAAGTGAAATCATATAAAATATTGTTTTAATTAAATTGCATGACTACTTAAAAATATAAAAACACAGGCCAATAAAAGTATACATGGGCCATTAAACTCCAAGCCACTGACCTGAGGGTTGCTATGCTGGACACAAAGCTATTATTAATATTAATTAATAACTACAACATCATAATGTCTGTATTCAGCAGCACAAAAACTCACCCCCTATTAATGTCAGAAAGCCTTCCAAGAAGACAGTTCCATTCAAAATGTAACACAGGAAACAGCTCAAGTGCTATTTAACAAACACTTGAGCGGGAAATAAAATGTGTATTCATCTGTTAAGCATACATCGTGCATTTAAAGTGATCTTTAATGCGGTGCAATTTACAAATGACTAAAGCTTTAAAACGTTCCTGTCTGAATCACTGCTGTAAATATATAACATGTCTGCTGACTCCAGAATCCGTACCTGGCATCCAGCAGCAGAGACAGTGCAGCCAAGAGACCGCACCAGCAGGCGTTGACCATCTCCTCCCACACCAGGTGAGCCCCTGAGACAAACAAAACATTACAGGGTTTATTCCTAAATGGTATCACATCAGTCTGGACAGTCTCATGTTGGGGAAAAAGAAAAGAAATTGATCATCTCTATTTTTTTTCCACTTCTTATTTGAAATTATAAAGAGGTTCAGTTATAATTGTGGCCACTAGAGTTTGTTCAAGTGCTACCACCCAGAATCATGACAGGCTAGACCATTATACACACCCCTCCTCCTGCTTCCCCATTTCCAAATGTCTGCTTTCATATATTTTCAACTGATTAATATCCTTCTTGTCAGGGTGCATCATGAGAATAAAACACTCCAAAGAACATTTTTTCCTTCTGTACATTCTCACCAGGTTGCGGCTTCCACTCCTGGTCAGGGTGAGCTTCTCTAAATTCAGCAGCTGCCGCCTCCTCCGCGGCCAGTTCTCTTTCAATCATGGTGGTGATGCCCCTCACCAGGTCGAGCAGAGCACTGAAGGCCACTGACATGGCGTAGCCCTCTGGGATGGATGGGGGCTCAACCTTGTCCAGCATCTCTAAGCTGGGAGAGAGAGGGAAAAAGCGAAATGAGGTGAAGTACGTGAACTGAAGTTTCTGTCTGCAAGTTTGACGTATAAGCGCTGCCTCCTTTTCCAACGATCATTAACATGTTAGGCAGCCATTTCTTTTCAGCAAATAACTTTTGATCTGCTGTATCATTAACGTCAGACACAACATCTTTCAGAGAGTTTAGGGGGAAAAATAAATAAAAAAAATTACAAGCTTGTCTATATTTATGCCACTTTGCAGCACAAAGCTAGCCAGTCCTGGAACTGTTTACTTTCTGCATCTGTGACTGGAATTACATCCTTATAAACACACGAAGGAAAATAAATAAGGGGAGATTATTCAGTATGTACAAAAGAAATTCTTACTAGGTGGCCTTGGCGCTTCCCTGGACACTAACAGTCATAAGGGGGATCCAGGTACCACGGTATTCAAATGCAGCCTGGGTAGTCAGGGCGCCGCTGACCCCTCCTGTGCCTGGACCGCCTTGTGCTGTGCCTTGAGCACCTGAACCTGACCCACCTACAACAAAAGCCGGAGAGGAATGAGGTAAGGGGGTATAAGTGCAGTAAATCTGAATTTCAGGCCCATTCGAACACATCTCCTGTACATCAATAGAAATTCTAAATAAGGACAACTCAGTCAACTTACCAGCTGGCACGCCGACAGCAGCCACGTTTCCCGCATTGGGAACGATGAAGAGGGACTGGATGAAGGATCCCAGGGCATTGACAATGTCTCTGAACACTTTAGTGGAGTGCTGCTTCATGTCATAAGACTGGCAGAACGAACTGAAAAAGAGGAGCAGAGTGAGATTACAGCAGTGTGGGGTTGTATTAGGAAAAAAAAAAGAAAAAAGGACGCTTTAGACTTTGCCAAGTTTCATTAGGCCAAACTGCACTCTGAGACACAGTTAAACAACCTTAGGCACAAAAGGGTTTAATGAATGTAATTGCACAGAATCAGCTATATTTTTTTAAACTAAAGTAGGAAAAAAAACTTTAGTTTTCAGACCCTGTAACTAAAAATCTGTGTTGTTTTTAAAAGCTGCTTACCGTAACAAATGAGGCTGCACACACAGTCTGTGGACTGATTCCACAGCCACTGCTCTGAGCCACTGAGGCTTCTCCCCATCCAGAAATTTCACCAACAGAGACAAGAAGATCTCACACTCAGTCACCTGCAAACCAAGCACACACATATCAGACTGAAAGTGATGCAAAACCTTTGAATACCTTCTGGCTTTGTGGAAGTGGAACGCCTTTTTGATCAATTTGAGCAAAAAGAAAAAAATTAATTCCATCTCAAAAATTGAATAAATGCCACTGAATAAAAACAGCTGGAATGCTGAGTTATTCGATTGTAGTTAAGCTCATTAAAGTGCTTGGAGGAGAACTAAGACAAAACTACTGCTTGGGTAAGCCAATGCTAATCTGACTGGATCAATTAAGTGCATCAGCTCTGTGCTTAAGAAAATCCCTTAGACATAAAAAACAACCATCAGGCAACTGTTTTGATCACCAAACCATCGCAACAAATCGGTTACTTACCAGTAAGCTGTAGAAGTGCTTGATGAGGACGGAGACCACACGCAGCAACCTCATGCAGATGGGGAAGTAAGGTTTCTCAACAGGAGCTGGTGAAGCAGCGCTGCTGCTGCCCTGCCGGAACTTGATGTTAGGGGAGAAGAGCTTGATGACGAGGGGACAAACTCTTTCTTTTAGCAGGAAACTGAACTCCTGATGCTGGGTAGGAAACAAAGGGAGACCAAAACATCCTGTGAATTAATTTATTTTATTGTAGAATGTTTCATTAAGAATTTTATTTAAAGGAAAAGATGGATCAGATGGATCTAAACCTTTTAAAATAAAAAAGTTGGAACCTAACAATGAGCAGACTTTTCTCTTTTTTGCCACTTCTGGTCTGACACCTTTTTTTTGGTCTAGATGTTCACAAACTCGCTCTTTTTTCTCTCTTTACCTGCAGGAATACACCAGGGAAATCATTAAGAACAGACTCCAGCAGCTCAAGGCCAAATGTCCGCGTCATCTCTGTCATCCCCACCAGCCAGTAGGGGGCGTCAGCATTCACCAGCTGGCACAAGTCCTGCAGGAAGGTGAACAACAGCCTTCAAAACAATGCAGTGTTGTCCTACCCACATCACAGTGGCTGAAACAGGGCTTTGACTGAGCTCTGCCTGAAGAACAATCATCGTCACATGAAAGTGTAATGTGGGTGAAAGACTTCAAGACAACCGAATCGCTCTAAAAAAAATTCCCTTCATTTCAGAGATGAAAAGAAATATTTCTGAATTAGTTTTACTGGACCTCAATTTGAGGTTATAAGAAAGATCTCAAAATCAGCGTCTAACCAACTCTGACAAGAGAGCAGGACGGTCGATAGAAGGCTACCGCCCCCTGGTGGACAAACCTGAAACAGCATGTATGCATCCTTTGCACTGGGTCTCAGAGTGCTAACAGACCGACGGTTGGTGTTTCCCTGGACAGGAGGGGGCTGCTCCACAATGCCTTGAGATTAAATACAAAATATATTACAGAGTAAATTAGCTTGCAATTAAAAAGCATTTTATCTATTTTCTATTAAAATAGCTTAAGGTGTAAAGATGTACTTTTCAGTTTTTCACACATCTCCATAATATTAAGCATCTCAGAATTTTACTGCATCATCTTCCTACTTTCAGAACCAATGAACTCTAACCTTTAAAGCGCTCGTCCTCGGCCACCATCCTCTCAAACACCACGGTGACAACCTGTCTGACGGTGGCAGCCGCTGTGTTGTTGGTGATGTTGTCCTTGGTAAAGTGTAGACGAAAACACAGCACAATAGCCTGGGCACAGGGCAAAAAAACAAACTACTGCTACTATACTGTTCATCCTTAGACACACACAGTTTGTATGTATTATATGTTTTTACCTTGGATAGCACTTCATCATGTACAACTGTGTTGGTGGTCAACAGGACGAGGACTGTCTGTAAAAGTTTCAGCTCTTCCAAACCATTTTCCATCAGCTGCCACAACATGTTGATGATGTTCCCTGCTGCTGCCTGTTACACACAAACACACACAAAACTAAACCACTGATCTTTGTGAGAAATTCGTGCATACGCCTGCATCTGTGCACAAACGTACACAGCTGTACACAGCCACACTCGTAGCTGAATTTAGAAGGCAGTATCAGAGTTCCTAGCTGATAACAGGCCTTTGGCTTGCCCAAGGTAACAGCCATAAATAACAGACATGCACAAAAACACACTCTTGTGGGAGCAGATGGTTGTGCCTGCTTGGGGTTACATCACCCAGTTCAATAACACCAGATCTCACTGTCAGTTTCTGCTGATGCTGATAGTAAGTGACACTGCACGTCCTTTCTCGGGTCAAGCTATCCAAAATAAATCTACATGCATCCCCCTAACAGCTGCTTTTATGTGTAACTGGCTCAATTCACAAGATAACAAACAAACTCAATTTTCAAATATGAACGCGTTTTATGCTCTGCCACAGCCCTGCCTGAAGGCACTGCTTTGGAGTCGTCTCCTCTCCTCAATGCAATATCTCAGCAATGCCTCAAGGAACTTCTGCAAATTTGGCACAAATGTCCAGGTGGATTCAAGAATGAAATGATATGAATTTATTGCTGAGATCACCGTGAAAAGACAAGACATGCTTTTGGCCATAGCTCCGGGCCTCTGGAACAGGAGGGGAGATAGATGGGAACTAAATCTCAGCTGGTTTGGAGATGCCTGTACTTCTTCACCATCCTGTCTTTCTCCTATGTCCCGCCTACTTGGTGTGGTTCACCTGTCCTCTGCTCCTGCCTGCTTTTGTTAGAGACCACCGTTTTAGGGGAGCTACTCCTGCATTGTTTTGTTGTTTTGGGCATGGAGGTCAAGAAGTTTAGGATTTCTTTTTCTTTCTTTTTATGAAACAAAACAGCACAGGTTAGAAGCTGCTTTCTATTTTATTGGATTGACCTGCATCAACCTGTTCTCCTTGCTGTGCTGTTTTTGTGTGCAACCTTTTTGGTATTTGTAAAATAAAATACTAAATGCTTAAACTCTCAGTCTGTTTAACTAACATTACTACCCGTCTACTACTGGTGAGTGGGGGAAGTAATAACAAGGAATCTCAATTATTAAAAATGTATGATTTTTTTTAATTCACAGTTAAAATTCGCAGCTATTGTCAAGGATACAGCTTTAAGAAACAGCCTTTTTTCCTCTAGTCAGCAACAAGGGTTTAAATTCAGTTAACTGCCTTCTTGGATGTCCTGGGATTCAGAACATTTCAGTGTTTGAGGTAAACTGCTGCTTGGAAAGAGAGAGACAGAGCGTGAGAGCGAGATCTGTGACAAAAATAGTTGATCAGAATTAGCGCTAAGTAACCCGGCGTGACCAGTTCTGACAAAGAATTTTCTCAGGGAATGCCGAGCCCATCTTTTCTCCCACCAAAGGAAAAAAAAGAAAACAAACAAAAACAAACAGAGCTTTGAAATCTATTTTAGTGTAATCCATCAAATGATGATTAAAATGAAGAAAGCATGCTTTGCAGTGTGCTAACAGCTCTGGGGTAACATCTTGGAAATCGCTCCCATCTCAGGTCTTCCTTAAGCTGCGTTATTTAAAAGGTCGAAAACCCCTTCACCCATCTCACAGGCTACCATTAAACGACGCTTTCAATTTGGAAGTTATTACAGCTTCCCATTTCTTGAGATCGGTACCTTATTCCACTCAGTTCTTCTGAGTTGTTTAACTGCCACTGCACATAAAGATGATGTTAAACTGTTAGAGTAATAGATTTTCTAGGCCAACGGGTTTCACGAAAATGAGCAGTGGAAGTGGTAAAAGTGGTCGGTGCCTTTCAGATGTAACCACCAGTGACAGGAACAAGGTCAAATTAAATTTACACTGCCTGATTGGGTATTGATGTGTAGCAGTGCTTGCAGTATTGACCCAACTGGATATCAATCAAACCTTAATTTGTCCATGCATACACACTGAAGCTGAGCATAAAACATTGAGGTTTAAAACAGTCTTCACTTACTTCCGGGTAATCAAACAAAAATCAACAGAAGGCTACAACCCGAAAGATCCAAATAATGCTAAAAAAGAAAAACCAGCATCTACTTTCCGTTGTTTTTAATGAGTCGTTCGATCACAAACTCGAAAGATGTGTTTTCCATGGCTGTGTTCTCTATAAAAGAGTTTTCTTCACTTGGGAACAACCTTCCGACAAGGACGCACGCACCGACTTGGCACTCTTTGAGATAACAATCACATTTTACCATTTGTGAAGCTCAATGTCACACAGCGAATCAGCAAAGGCCTCTTACTGAGTGCACCTGCCAAAAGCAACTCACCAATGAGTGCATTAGTCTCACAGCCTGATGATTATTATTGCATTTATTGTGATGTGTGTAAATTAACATGTATCAAAGTGTCCTCAATTCGGCACTGCTTGTTACCACGCTGTGGTTTTATTTGGCCTTCCACACACTAAATTCCCTTCTTGTGTACACATCTGCAGATCATACATATGCACATATAAATATCCTATTTTCAAATACAAGGCTAGCTTATAGCCCTCACCTCAGATACGACCTCATGGGACATGAGTCTCTGGATGGCAGCCAAACACAGCTGTGTGATCTTTGGCTCTTTGGTGCCACAGCCCATCAGGAAAGGCTGCACAACCTCTGAGCTGTTCTCCTTTAGGGCTGCAGGAAAAAGGGACACAAAGGGAAAAAAGTCCTGTAAGAGATTTTTTTTAAAGATGTCATCATGCAATTTACTTCTAACAAAACGCCTTAAAGTAAAAAAATATATATACATATGTGTTTGCTTTTGATTGGCTTCTGATTTCATGAAGTTTGGTACTGCAGAACAAAAATTTGGACAGTAAATGAAAAGAATAAATTCAGGTACCAATTTATAATAACAATTATTCTCGAGTGTGAATCATGCAACACTACTCTAACAATAAAAAAAAGGTTCCCATTTTGCACTGAGGTTTTTATCATCTCATTTTAAACAGCAGTTAAAAGTGAAAAGTGCATTATTTCCTTTTCCATTAAACTGAATTTAGGTTCACCAGTTATTTACACCTACACAACAGGTTTCACAGTTAATCCCCATAAAGTTGATGTGTCAAGTAAACTTATAGTTGAAACAGTGAATAGTGAGCTCTGTAGCTCTAGTTCACAGCTACAGAGGGGCAGCAGGTTGTGGACAGTCATCAGTGGAACTCAGGAAATGTCAACTATGTGTCAACTCTGCAAACGCTACCAAAAAGCTGGACTTGTTTACAGAGACAGCGCTAGAACCAATTTTCTATACGAGTGCTGACAGACCAGCCCCATTTGAAAATACTTCAATAATTCAGAGCAACAAGCTAGAAAGAGTCAGAAAAAGACTGCAAACAAAGCTCAGAGAGGAGGGTTAATAAAAGACTCATTTATCTTATAACCTAATACAACACAATGACTGTTTTTTGTTTGGTTTTTTTGGGGTGGAGTCAAAGACCGTTTGTACATGACTTGCCTTTGGCTGAATGCATGCATTATGAAAGGAAAATATATGAAAGCACAGTGAGTATTTCAGTCTGTCACTTGAATGCAGGATGCAGTTGTGTGTGAACAGAAAATCGTGAATACTGCCGTCTCCCTGTACATTTGAATATGAGCTTGTTGCAGTTTAAAGCACTAGCTCTGCACACATAGCCAATTGAAGAACAACAAAGTACTTCTATTACCACTCACCTGCTAGTATGTCTGTGTTCCTGGCTGCTATCGTCTTAATCTTCACTATACCAGACTCTGCAGCCTAGAGAGGAAAGAGGGCAGACATTTAGGTAACCGTTTGATGTGACATCAAATTGAAAGATGCTGACAATGCAGCATACATGCACCGCTGGTGGTAGACATGGCTACTTGTAATGGTGGGTGTAGCGGAAAATAGGAAGGCCCAGTTGTAGAAAAACATCTTCACCTTATGAGGAACACCCAGTGAGGTATTCCTCTAAGCTTGAGATATTCAGAACAGTTGTAAGGAGGACTGTCAAGAATGGGGAAGGGTAAAAGGAGAAGAATGGCGTGTGGGGACGGAGAGGCCGCTCTTATCTTTCTTCAACAACTGCATGCCACGGCAAGCCTGTCAAGATGTTTTCTTTCCCATCTTTGTTTCCCATCAATACTCCATTCACCATTCCTACGTGGTCTCAATTTTAACTGTAATCTCACTTCTTGCCCCAGTTGTTTCACATACAAAAACACCTGTTTAGACATGTTTTAAAAAACTGTTTAAAAGTTATTATGAGCAGTTCTTCTAAACCAAAGGCCATCTGCAGGGCCAGTACTGCCATCTGTCTTGCTTTTTTTTTTTTTTTTTTCTTAAATACTATTTAGTATTTGCCATTGTAGGTATTCTGCTGCAAAACAGGCTTTCATTACCGCAGTTTTTTAATTAATTCTCCTCACGAAAACAACATAATGCTTTAACCTTTGTGGCTACAGAAGTACAGTGTGTGCACTTCTTTCTTTAAAAGGCTGGTATAATTTTAATAGATGGTTAAAGAAAGACATTTTTAAAAAGGCACACCTCTTTGGATTAGGCACCACTGACAGGATAAATACTGTAACAACATGATTACACTACACCAACATGTCACAAAAGTCAAGACACTTTGGAGGTTCGCAATTCACAAATTACTAAACGGCTGGTAGCAACCCCTGGTTAATGGCTAAGCTTTTTCAGAAAATCTTTTACCATACAGCTCCCTTAAAGTTAATCTCTTAAAAAAAACAACAAAAAAAAACAAAAATGCTGCTCTCCCTCTTCTCCTTTTGTTTCAGAAACTGAGCCATAACGGCTTGCAGGAAAATGAGGGGAGTGCAGAGAGCTTTTTTTAGTCTGAAATAATTGCAACCTTCCTGTTGCTACTTTTGATATTTCCATCAGCAGAGACGAGTGAAGAGTCCAGCGTCAGAACAGTAAATTCTGGCTTTGCATTAGCTGTGACAGAAAGAGTTTAAAGACTGCAACAATTAGTTACGACATAGTTTATTCAATCATCAGAAAATTAATATTAAATAATTCTGATAATGAGTAACTGTTAGCAATGACAGACATTTGGCACAATTATACAGCATATCAAATATGAGCATTTGCTGTTAACTGCAGGCCAGGATGGATTGTGGCATCTTCGCAACTGTGAACCCCTTAAAACAATACAATATATACTGTTTAACTGCTCGTTAACATAAATATGTAATCAACCAATCACATGGCTGCAACATATTGCATTTAAGCATGTAGATATGATCAAGACCTACTGAAGTTCAAAGTGAGTATCAGAATGGAAAAGAAATGTGATTTAAGTGACTGTGAACATAGATGTTGGTGCGAGACAGGCAGGTATGAGGATTTGCAAAAAACTGATGATCTACAGGCATTTTCTGCACAGCCATCTCTAGACTTTACAGAGAACAGCGTCAGTTCTTTGGGTGAAAACGCCTCATTGATGTCAGAGGTCAGAGAAGCATGGCTACACTGCTTTGAGCTGACTGAAACATAACCACTTGTTACAACCAAGGTGTTTTTCAGGAGAGCATCTCTAAATCAAACACATTGAACCTTGAAGCAGATGGGCTTCAGCAGCAGAAGACCGCACCAGGTTCCACCAGGTTTAATACACTGCAACCTACAGAGTATTCATGCTGAACGTTTCCATCCCTTTATGGCCTCAGTTGAACCATTTTCTGAGGACTCCTTCCAACAGGATAACGCACCAAGTCACAAATCTCAAATTATCTCAAACTGGTTTCCTGACAGCGAGTTCAGTGCATCTAAATGACCTCCAGTCACCAGATCTCAATCCAATAGGGCACCTTTGAGATGTGGTGGAACGGGACACTGGTATAATGGAAATGCAGCTGAAAAATTTGCAGCAACGGCGTGATGCTGTCATGTCAATATGGACCAAAAAAAAATCTCTGATGAATGTTTCCAGCACCTTGTTGAATTTGCATCATGAAGATTAAAGCAGTTCTGAAGGGAAACGTGGGTCCAACCTGTTACTAGCAAGATGTAATAAATGAAGTGGCCAGTGAGTGTATTTGCAACCTGTGCAACAACAACTATCTATTCAACTCAAAAGAGTGCACTAAAAATATTGCAGCATGCAGACAAAGTCATGGGAAATATGTGCACACTTTGTTAAGTCAAAGTTTTTGACATTGTGATGAGAGAATGGATTGTACTGTTTAAAAGGCTTGCCTTTGCCGAAGTAGCCATATCTGTTAATAACCACAGTGACTACTCTATAAAAATAAAAGGAGAACTAAAGGCATATATGAACTGCCAATCTGTGTGTCAGTTGAACAGAGACAAGCAAGTTCTCTAATTAGAAACAGATTGTGTTTCCTTTATTCAGCCTCCAACTGAAACCTCCCATATGAAAAAAATGCCAGTGAGTTTTCACAAAACCATTAAAACTTTTCACAATAAAAATATTTTCACATTAGCCTACTAATTGTTGGAGTCTGTGGTTGACAGGAAGTTGCAACATTTCTCTCAAAGCAGACAAACTCATCTTCCTCTCTGCTTCCTTATAGAAAGTGCTGTTTAAGCTTTCTAGTGTAAAAACTATCCCCTCCACTTGTCTCTGGAAAACTGTCAGCATTAAAAAGCCCCCACACTGTTGAGGAAAATGCCACTGGCCTGATGATGCCATTGCAACAGAGAGAGGCACCAGAAACTGTCTATGTTAATGCACGAGTTCTTTTATTGGTGTATCTGAAAGTCTATTCAAAGGTAACTGCAGGTGTTACTCTAGTGAAAATTACCAGTTAAAAACCTTGACCTCTTATCCAAGTCATAAAGTCAACTATTCTGGTATCACTGAACAGATATATCATCAGTCACATTAAGCAGCATGCTGCAGAGAATCCCTGGCTGAGAATTAATTCTTTGACTTTGTATCCATCTTCAAAAACACTTGGTATGTGTTCACTTTAACAGCTTTCAAAGCAGATTATTTAGGCCATCACTAAACAAAATTTTGAATGTGCTCAACACAAGGAAAAAGTCAAAAGGATACTGCTTTTCAGAATAGACATCATTTATCTGGTAATCTGATACCAGCCACCAGTATATTATTTTCTGACGATCGTGGCTCAAGAGTTGGGAGTTCGCCTTGTAATCGGAAGGTTGCCGGTTCGAGCCCCGGCTCGGACAGTCTCGGTCGTTGTGTCCTTGGGCAAGACACTTCACCCGTTGCCTACTGGTGGTGGTCAGAGGGCCCGGTGGCGCCAGTGTCCGGCAGCCTCGCCTCTGTCAGTGCGCCCCAGGGTGGCTGTGGCTACAATGTAGCTTGCCATCACCAGTGTGTGTGAATGGGTGGATGACTGGATATGTAAAGCGCTTTGGGGTCCTTAGGGACTAGTAAAGCGCTATATAAATACAGGCCATTTACCATTTTATTATCAGTATCATGCAAAACACTGTGTAAACATGACCACATATGGGATTCGAGGACATTACATAAAGAAAGAGATGCTAAGTTTGAAATCTCAGGACTTGACTGGGAGTACACAAACAGAAAAACAAAAAAAGTCATTTAGTACTTCTTACTCTTGAGTTTCTTGAGACGTGGCCGAAGTCAAACTGACCCTGATCTACAAACCAGCTCGTGTCTTCTAAAAACAACATTAGCGAAACTCACAGATTTACTTCCTTAAACATGCTGTGCTGTGAGACTAAACTGAGTAACTTTCTGGAAGTCGCTTGCTGAAAGGCCTTTTTCAATGTAACAGTGAGAGTTGTGTCTGCCTGGTATTTTGTGTCTGTATAGTATATATGGCAGATCTAGCAAGTGAGTTGCTAACCATACAAGGGTTGCTGATAAGTCCCTTATTAACTCTGGAGGTTACCAAGACAAGCAGGTACTCTGAACTACATACTGTTGGGAGCACCTGACTAATCTACAGATAGCCAAAGGCTGGCTGGAAATAATTAGTTGACACTCTTATAGGATTGCTCACTTACATTCTCTAATTTTTAATTGTAATTTTATTTTAATTGATAGAGGGAGAAAATATCAACAAAAACCTACAAAATACACATTACATAAAAGTTATAAACAGTTTTCAATGTCATTGAGTGGAATAAGTATTTGAGCCCCAGTGAAAACATGGCTTAGTATTTGGAGAAACCCTAGTTGGCAAGCACAGTAGGAAGACATTTCTTGTAGTTGGTCACCAGGTTTGAAACATCTGAGGAGGGAATTTAGCCCACTCCTCTTTACAGAAACTCTAAATCCTTTAGGTTTCTTGGGTGTCACTTGGCGACTGAAACTTCAGCTCACTCCACAGATTTTCTATAGGAATGAGGTCTGGAGACTTGCTATGGTCACTTCATTACCTTAATGTGCTGCTTCTTTGTTGCCTTAGTGATATGTTTTGGGTAATTGTCATGCTGAAAGACTCATCCAAGACCCATCTTGTTTTCTAGTCAAGGGAGAGGAGGCTGTTGATATATGGCCCAATCCATTAGCCCTTTAGTTTGGTGAAGTCCTGTACCATGCAGCAAGCTCTTGTCTCCAGACAGAGGGTGACTGATGGTCATTTCCAAATAACCACATTGACAGTTTTCACCTTCTCACCAAGCTTCTTGCTGATGGCTGTGTGCAGCTCTACAGCCTTGTCCTTGACATTTTTTGGCACCTGTTTGGTCTCACACATGGTGGTGGAAAGGTTGGATTGGAAGAAACTGATTCTGTGGACAGGTATGCTTTAGACACATAATGAGTTGAGGTCAGAAGTATCTGTAATCTAATCAATCAATCAATCAATCAATCAATCAATCAATCAATCAATCAATGGGTTAGGGGTAGGCTTAGGCCAGATTCTTTCTGAATTGTAGCTTAACCTTTTTTTTTTTTTTTTTTCACCCAATGACAATTAATTTGTAACTTTTATACAGTGGATTTTTTCTAAATCTTTGGTTGATATAATGTTTCTCTCCATTAAAATTATATACCATAAAAATTAGAGACTGTTCATTTGTTTGGAAGTGAACACAAAAATTCAAGTGATCAAATAGTTATTTCCATTTCATTCATTATTTAATTAAAATGTATATAATAATTTGGTTGTAGAATAAAAGGCTATTCTATTCTATTACATGCGTCGTGCTGTTTTTGTAAGACAGGCTATGAGTGATTGGGGGAGAAGAAAAAAGAAAAAAAAAATCAATGTGATTCGTTCTCTTCCATGTAGTGTCACTGTGGGAGATGGACTGAGAAACAGGAGAGGAAATGGAGTGAAGACTGCCTGGGAAAAAGCACATTTTGTTCTTCGGTAGTAAAGCTGCAAGGATCTGAGATTTTAGTTCTACAATTAAATTACAGACATAAGTCCCTTAGGAGTCCCTAGAAAAGTTCTCTAAAACTTAGACGCTAAGGAAGAGAAGGAAAAAAAATGGCCACATTAGCATGGTGAAAAAGCTGCACAAATCAATTCAAAGAGCAACCACAGAACCCTGATTGTTTCTCGCATGACAACATCGCCGCAAATTTAACCATGACAGTTTTGATTGGAAAACGTTGTTTCAATCACAACACCATTGATCAGAGCAGGAGGTAGCTCAGGTTGTGAGGAACATCAAAAGGGATCTCTTCACTACTCTGATTCCTCGGGGAAAAAAGGCTGATAAGGATGGGAAAACCTCACTGATGATAAATCAATATTTGAAGCAACTTCATAAGACCCCTTAGGCAAGGGCCAGAAATCAGTTCAACACGTAAGATCAGTCGCATGCCATGTCTTTTGATGGCCATACCACTCATTTTGAAACATCAACCACTGAAGTCAATGGACTAAATCTGTAGTGAGTGAAACATAAAGGAAATGGAAGCCCTTGCTGAGCTATTTCCCCTTTTTTTTCTCCATGTGAATGTTGCTTCTATCCAAGGTGAACCCTGAGGGGAAACAAACTAAGCTGCCATGGCGTGATATGAATTGCTCTGCTGAGCTGGCTGACGAGTACTGCTGTGGTCACAAAAGCCTCACATAAAGACGTCAGCCTCGACTACCAGCGGTTGTTCCAATATGAATACTGATGAGTTACAAGTGTTGCCGACATTGTTGTCTATGCCCCCACATATGCCTGCTGCACAGTTAAACTCGACATTTTATCATGCTACTACTGCTTACATTTCTAAGTGAAACGTTCAAGTGTACTTCTTTTGTATGCGGCCTTGTATTGTTTTTCCAGTCATTGAGTAATCAGAAATGTCACCAACAGAACAGTGCCACGCAACAAAGCCAGTGTGAAGGCCTTAATAATACAGTAAGTCATTCAAACAACAATATGTGTGTGAAATCACTTGGCTGTGTCAGTACTAGCAAGCCTGTTGAAACCAACTCTCAGTGTCAGGACAGGTTAACAGAGGCCGAGTATCACCAAAGCCCCTAAAAACAAAGACTTTTTACTTTAAAAAATAAAGATAAATTGGAATAAAGGTTTTAAAGGCCTGTTCCCTTATATCATGAGAATAACTCCCTGTCAAATGATATCTGTGGCATCCATGCTCATATCGCATCTGGTTTTAAAAATGACTACGTTTCCCATATATCTTTGATTTCTACAGCCACCCACCTGCATGGACTCTGAGTCTGAGTTAATACAGTTTTGTATTTTCTGATTACTTTTTATTTCATTTTTAATTTTTCTTTTTCATTCAGTTAAGTTTCAGTGAGTAGCTGGTTGACTGGCTTAACTTTAGTTTTTATTCATTTCAGTGTTGGTTTTAGATTTTAGAAAAATCTGTAGATATTAAAAAATAAACAGAACCTTTTGAAATCAGCTGACTCAGTCTTGAAGACATCAAAAGCCTCAAAAAAACATGATTATAAAAGCCTCATCAGGCAGTTTGTGATAGCAAATTTTAACAAATTAACCGATAAGAAACTAAGTATATTTCATCTATAATACATTTTATTTTAGTTTGTTTTTCCCATTCACAAAATTGCTTCTGGTTCTAGGTGGTCTAGTTTTTATTTTTATTTTAGCTAACTAAAAAGTTTTCTCATCTTTTAGTTTTACTTATAACTTTGATGTGAACCCCATGCAAGGTGGGTGACAGTGGTCCAACCACTCTTGCCCAAAGATGCGAGCATCAAATAAAATAATATAAAATAAAATACATTTACATTGCTTGGCTTTTATAGTAAGTTCACCCCATCCCCAAAATACACGTTTTCTCACTTTTAGTTGCCTTTTCATAGCCACTCAAAATTTTACTTCAGTGTTTACGCCTTTGACATAAGTTACAGCTAACAAAGATACTTAAAGTGTAGCTACGTAAACAAGTTTAGCTCAGTGTTTTTGTGAATCTGCTTCTGTTTAAACACATTACACCAAACATATTAAGGGTAGGGAGGCCCAGCAGCTGATACAACTTATGAGAAGTACAGTATGGGAACAAATCAAAGGCCCCACGGTTGCTGTGACAGAACGAGCTCATACATTTTTTAATGTAAAACCTAATAAAAACATTAAACCAGCTTCACAAACGGGGGCAAACTGCTAAAGACCGGGGCTCGGTGAAGCTAACTAGCAGGCTAACCTCTTTGACAGGGGGGAATTTCTTCTTGCACTCCATGGAGAGAGACCGCAGATCCGTCTGCATGTTCTCCAGTAATTTCTTCACCGCCTCGGGACTGCTGGTCGACATCTTTGACGGCGCCTTTCGATAGAAAACCTCAGAAATACTTTAAACGTTGAAAGGAATGTGGGAGCGCGGTCGCCCCCCCACCACCCATCCACCGTGGGGGGATATAATCCGTCACTACTTTATTCGCCTCCCTCGGAAAAGAAAATAAAAACGCTGCGGTCCATTGACACAGGATCCCACTTCTGTGCTTCGAGCGCCCGTGCGCAGGTGAGCAGCGATGACACCGACATACGTCCGCCCTCCTCACAGCCAGCTGACATTAGCTTCGAGGAGTCGCATCGTTAGCGTAAATTTCTGCTTGTTACGGCTGCTTACTAGTCGAAGATATCTGCTAAATTGAACAGTCTGCCATCAGCGGCCGTGTCAGCTCCACTTTCTTTCCCACAATGCTTCGCTGGACACTGACACGTCACTCGGACTTCCGTAAACAGTGGCGTATGCAGGTGACTGCAGCGACCCCTGCAGGAAGAGGTCGGCACAGACAGATAGCCACGAAGCACACAGGAGTCCGATCTGGACCACGGTCTCAGCGCTTCTGCTCGGTTACCTGTCCACAGACACCACCTATTGGCCCGGAAAGAGGCTGCAGGAGGCTGTCTAGAAATGTCTTTGCAGTGCTTACAAAAACAAGTAAAAAAAACGATTATTGGCAATATCAACAATTTTATTATTTTATGAAATACGTTTAACTGACTAATTAAGCTTCAATTTAACTGAATATAACGTAAAATGTTTCACTTGTTTGTGCATTAATTCAGCAATTAAATAGACATGCATTTCTGAGTAGTTTGTCTTGACATCAATATAGTCACTGCATTTACTTAAATAAAGAAGCCATCGGTTCACGAATGGCACTTTTTAAACATAAATGTGCCTCCCAGTTAATTGTTATCATAAGATATGATGCATGAAAATGAATTATGAGCATTATTCAGCGTGTCTATTGTTTGTGAGATTGAAAAATATATCTACAGTCTACAGTCACCCAGAACAGATTGTAATTTTCCACTTAAAGCAGCACCAAGTTTCTGATTTTCTTTTCATCCAGGTTCAGATTTTTTTTTTTTCAAAATAAATATGTTAATTTTGGTCTTTGTTCTGCATCTCACATGGATCCCTTCACCGGCTGCTTTCAGTGCTGCCTTGCTAAGGAATGAGCTTTTGTCTTTAGGGAGGTGGAGTGCAAACTTTCACACCTTAGACTCTTTTAACTGCCATGAAAAGAGTGGAAAAACAACCCCGATATTATCAGCGGCACAGCAACAATCCTTTTACAGTTGGAGTGGAATTATTACTTTTGAACATGTTGGTTCTGTTAAACCAGTCATCAACCAGATTAATTCAATGTTTTCTGTATCAAAACAGCTATAGAACACATTTACCTGGTGTTACACTAAGTAATTGACACCAAATAGCTTGGTGCTGCACTCTAGCCAGTACCTCACCTTTTGTAGTAACTTACACTTCTGACACTAAATGTCAAATTGTGACATTTTACTTCAGGACCACATGCTGAATCCTGTCAAAACACTAGAAGAGAATACCCCAAGCAATTCCCTAATATTTCTGAGGATTTTCAACACTTTGAAGAAACGACAGAGGAAGTGTTTGTGTTAGTCATACCATCTCCTCGGGGTCACTGCCTATAAATACTTTATTGTACAAGAGATTCTGATGTTTTGTTTTTGAATTTGTTAAATGCCTGTCATACTTTATACTGATGTAAGACAATGTCTGCTACTTTGAAGATCCAAGGGCTTGGGGAAGTAAATTCACAAACCTCTACATTTTTATGCATGTAATATAAGACAGAAAATGATTAGAAACTAAAACCGGGAGTGCATATGCATCTGCCTGGAATACCTGGTATGATGGCTGATACTGCCTAACATTTCGGTGTTGTACATATATACATCAATTTCTCATGCTGATGATGTGTAGCGGCATATGACATCTACAGTCATGGTAAAGAGAAAGTGCGCCCTTTTCAGTTCTAAGGTTCAAATACCAGGAGATTTAAAAATAAAATATCGTCAGACCTCTCCAGCCTTAAAATGAGGTAAATACCACCTGACATCAACAAAACATGATATATCACATGGTGTCATTATTTATTGATGAAAAACTAAGCCAAAATACAGACACACAGTCATGTGAAAATTTAAGCACGCCTTAATGGCTTCCATAGGAATTAAGAGGCCATGCCAATCAAACCTGTAGAAGTATGAATATGTCCAGAAGACAGGGCAGTGGAGTTTTTGACTAGATAGTTTAACACAGTGTTGGAGAGTGAGCGGATGTCTAGGGAAAGGATAAGCATGGTCAAATTTTCAAAAAGAAGGGTGATGTGCAGTGCTGAGATAAAGCTGATGAGTCACACCATTACAATATGGGAAAGAATTGTTAAATCTAGGTTTAGAAGAGAGGCGACGATCAGTTAGGAGCATATGTATATGAGGGTGGCACTGTATGAGAATAGTGAGACAGTGGTGAGGTGTGTGGTAGGAGTGACAGATCGGTTCATGGGTTAGTGAAGGGAGGTGAGCTAAATGACTTCCAAAGCAAAACACAGTGCACAAGAGAGGTGAAGAAGAGAGTGCAGGCAAGGTGGAGTGGGCATAGATAGGTGTCAGGGGTGATTTTTAGAAGCAGAAGTAGTGTCATATGTGTCATATGTAAATAATAATATTAATAATACAGAAATACAGTTTATACTGAGACTCACTTCACACAGCAGTCATAGAGACATTCTGATATGACAAATAGCATAAAGTTATAAAAATCTAATGAGGTAAAAATAAATAAAATGAGTAAATAAAAAAAAATGTCCAAGAAATTCACAGAGAAAGTACAAGTAATAAATGTGCAAACAGTGAAATGAGTCAGAGACCTGAGGCTTTTTTTTAAACAAAAGCCTGATTTTTGTTTATGATTGTGCGAGTTTGCAAAGAGATCTGTACTGATTAGTGTGATAGCAGACAATAATAAATACAACATAATAATACAGTTGCAGTCTATAGTTGTGATGAGGCAAGAGAGGGACTGTGTAAATTGTTTTATTCAGGAGTCTAATGACCTGTGGGAGGAAGCTGTTTGAGTCTTTTAGTCCTCGATTTCAGACTCCTGTAGCATTTGCCCGAGGGCAGAGGTGTGAACAAGTGATGTTGTGGGTGTTTACTGACCTTCATGTTGTTTTGTAAGTACGATTAAGTACACTTTAAGTGGTCAAAACATAAAATACAGCATTTATTTTTTACCTATAGCGTAGACGTTCTGGTTGGGTTGTGTGATTTGAATGTAAAATTCTACATAAATGTTGATAACTGGAAATGAGGCATCACATACACAGTTGCTAAAATGTAAAACATTTATTTGTAATCAAGGCCAACACAAATTCACTGAAGATGTCCCACAAAATATACACATGTAGTAGAAATATATGTTCCAAATGAAGGTATTTTTATTCATTCATTTAAAAAAAGTGTTTTAGCGTATAAAATTTTATAACAAAAAGTGTTCTTGCTCCATAATCAGTGATCATATATTCATTTCAACATGTAAAGAAAAAGAAACACAGGCTGAAGTTCATTGTGATACAGCAGAAAGAGATAACAAGCTTCTTCTTCTTCTTCTTCTTCTTTTTTTTGGAATGAATCTCCTGCATTGGAACTCACTTCTGATATAATCTAAGTGGATCAACTGTCCCTTTGCTTTGGGTACATTCTATCTTAGTTTCATACATTCCCAGAATTAGACATAAGGCACATTAAAACAAGACTAAATTAAATCCATGTCAAGAATCTGAACATTTAACATAAACATTTAATACAAAACATCAATACAAATCTGCAGCGCCCAAAGCAGACCAAAATTATACAGAGAAGCCTTTAAAATGGTACAAACAGTATTAAGATAAAAAATAAACAAACATTAGAGTTTAAGTGGGTTGATTTGTAGAAATTTAACCAGTCTTTGTATCCTGAAGCATTGGTTACTAAAACACCTTGTGTAGTAATGTTTTTTATGACTTTTTTTAACCACTCCTGAGAGAACATCTCAACTCTTGGTGGATAAACAATGTGGTTCTCCTCTGTATACATTAAGCAGATTAATTTAAGCCCAGAGGGGTTTGTGAGCTGTGCGATCATGTGACACTTTCCTGCACTCAGTCTGCAGCAGACCGCTGTTAAATTTAATGAAGCAGCCAGAATGAGATTTACTGAACATTAGAGATGTCCACAACAGAAGAAAATGCTTCCTTAGAAAGCAGACGCAGTCAAATGTAAATTCTTTGCCACTGTGTAACAGCAGTGTTTACATTGTCACGTTACTCTGCCACAGGCAAATGAGATGTCAACCAACTTTCAAATAAAGGAAGTAAATCTTTGCGTAATGTTGCTGTTGCCATCATACGGTACAGTACTGTGCAAAAGTCTTGAGTCACCCCATCATTTCTTTAGAGTGTTGATTGTTTAAGCGGTTGATCTCCAGGCTTTCTGAAGATGGTTTGCTTTTTCATTCATTCATCCAAATTCTTATACCTGACTATTTTGAAGGAATGTTTTTTTTTATATATGACTTGTTTAACACTGACCTGTGAATTATTTGCAAAAACCTAAGTAGCCCAACTCCAGGCATTAACCAGTGTTGTGTCTACACACAACAGACAACTTAGCAAAAAACTCACTTTAAATTGTATCTTTAGGCACTTTACTAGCTGCCTGTTGCAAAAACAGTATTGTCATAGAAAGAGTATTTTTGCACCAACAAGGTGATTTCTACAAAACCTATTACACGAAAACTTGGCATAGCTTAGAATGGTGTGCAATGTGTAGTTAAAAAATTTGAGGAAACAGAACAAGTGGCCAAAAAAGAAAGAGCATGGTATGGGTCTGTATTTCAACCATCGGTACTGGGAATCTTGTCAAAAATGATGGAATTATGAAAGCAAAAAAGTACCATCAAATTTTCACCCACCATGTAATACAATCTAGAAAATGTCTGATTGGTAGTAATCCCAAACACACTGTCAATACAGTGAAAATGCACCTGGACAGAAAAACACACAGTGGAACACTAATAGTCAAGGACTGGCCTCCCCATAGCCAACATTACTGAGGCAGTGTGGGATCATCTTAACAGAGAATGGAACAAAAGACAATATCCAATATCCAAAGAACATCTAAATGTCCTTCAGGAAGCCTGGAGAACTATTCCCAAAGGTTACTTGTTGCCTCACATACTCTATTACCATGTATGGTTGCATGTTTCAGTAGATTACTGCACCTATTTCACATTTTGCTAGCAAAATATAAAGAAATGAGGGGCAGCTCAGGATTTTTGCACAACACTGTATACTGAAGGCATCATGCAAAGAAGAAGGTTCCAGCAGCCAATAGCAGGTGAGCAGACTGTTAAAGTCTCCAAACATGTCTGTTTTCACCAGCTTATCTTGTGAGGTAATACAGAGAGAACAGTGATGGGGCCAGTCACTGAGAGCCTCACAGTGACATCTGACCTCTAAATAGACTCCGATTCCAACCCTCAAACTTCTAGCAATGAGACTCCTTTTCGCCAACAGGGAAGTAGCCATCTCGAGAAGGAGGTGCTTTCTGATGGAGGCTTTCACCATCTGCTGCAAAGATGGTATGGAGTGCCTCCTGCTCCTGCTTTGTCTTTGGTAAATCAGTGGAAGGAGTGCTTAGAAGAACAAAACGCTGTGAACAGAAAATTGATTAAAAAACAAAGCATGTCAGTGATATGATGTCTGACAAACTGATAAATTGTTCTTCAATTTCTAATAAACATTTTTTTAACTTAAAGACTTTCATTATGATTTTGAAACTCCGCGTGTCTTGTTTCTCTCCCTCTCTCTCTGTGCCATCATTTCATTTCACCCAGTTATTTGGATTTTCCGTATTATCACCTCTTTGGATTCATCTTGTTGCCTACTGGAATGATCTCAGTTGGATTTGCGATGGATTCATATTATCTCTGCCTTGCAGGACTATCTGTCATTTATCTGGAAACTCATTAAAAGGTACTCTTGCTCATTTACCTGCTTGCTTGTGTCTGCATTTCGGACACGTTTTTTAACTAAACCTAAAAATGGCATTAAAACAGGGAGGTGGGGGCATGGTAAGCTACAGTGTTTTTCTGCTGAAAACCTGGAACAATATTCTTATTTGGTGAATAACTTAAAGAACAGAAGATAGAAGTTCCCTTTATTCACTCAAGATAATGGTGTATATGAATAAATATATTCATGTGATGAATTCTATGGCAGCTGGCAATTTCAGGCTCTTGAAATAGTGAATGGATGATCCAGAACTTTTTCAAAGTAAAGCAAAAAGGAAATGCTGATTCTTGAGATATGTATACATACTTCTATAACAAATTATTTCAGCAAAAAAAGAACTATTGTTCATTCAAAAATACTGAATTATGAAGAATCTGACTGGTTTTGTTTCTGTGGTTCAATCTTTAAGGTGCCAGTTTTTTCATTTGCACAGAAAAATCCACACAGTTTTAGACTTACTTCTCTCAGTGTTCCTGGGGTATTGTACAGTTTGAATGCCATACAGAGGGGTATGCAAAGCATGGAGGACAGAGCCAGGATCCAGCCGATCCCATCCGCCCACCATGGGTACACATAATCATTGTTGTACTTCAAAGGTGAGTACTTGATTAAGGCAAAGGCAAAGGTTCCCTGTGAGAAAGTATGATAACATGATAAATAACTGACATTCAATACACCAGTGAATACTTTGACTCTATAATTTTGGTATCATCTTATGATATTAGCTCAGTTTTATTGAAATGTATTTCTAATTTTGGCCAGCAGGGGTTGCTCTACTTTCAGAAGAGAACTGTAAAAGTATGTGCACAATAAAGCAAAACTCACAAAGCATGTTGCAGGAGTGAAGAAAAGCCAGCAGTATTTAATGGCAGGGCTGGGGCGATAGCCAATCATATCCTCAATGTTATCATAGAAGCGATCTGCACCTGTGGTCAGAGGAAAGTTCGATCAGTGTCAAGATTCACCCTGACCAGTAGAGAGGTTAAAAAAACCCATCACATTATTATTGTAATAAAACAAGTTGCAGTTATTTTCAACTAGTAATGATCATTTCTTTAATTCCTTTGAACTCAAACTATCAATCTATGCCTTTAATTTTGTGTATGGTCTCTATTAGCAAATTAAGCAGTGAGCATTTTTAAGTTCCAACAGCCTTAAATAACAAACTCACCATAAACCCAACCGATGCAAACTGTTTGAAAAATGGCTACGAAGAGCAGGCACATCCCACTGGCTGCATAGTAGTCAAAGAGTTGGAAGACATACATGCCTCCCTGTGGTAGAGACAGACAGATGGACATGAGTTGACAAGTGTAAGGTAAAACAAATGAAAGACAACCTGCATGATGCAAAATATTGCTTTCAGGTCATTTATCCATTATGTGCTTGGATTTTACTAAAGTGGAAACAGTTTGCCAACAACAAAAGTTATTCACAGTTGGCTGTGTCACAGCATGATTTGTGCCAAGTGACTGGATATGAAGGAATTTTAATAGGTTGCTAAAGAGAAGCTACAGTAGGTGAATTCAGGCACTTTAAATGAGTTTGGCAGACTGCTTGGCGACAGTCTGACTTAGAAAAAAAAAATCATAAAAATCCCCCAAACAAAATGCCTGAGTAAGTACTTCACTTAAATTCACAAGGCCATGGATTGGTAATATTTATGCTCAGTTTCACTTTGAAATCAAAGTTATTGAATCAAATGTGATAAAATGCTTATTATGTATGTATTAAAATTGAAAAAATTGCACAAACTAACCTCTGTCAGCATGATGAGGCCCAGGAAGAAGGATACTATTGCTACTGCCAGGATGAAGAGTTCCCTGCGGTTTTTACGGCGGAAGACGGAAGGATACATATCCACCACGGCTGTGACCAGGCTCTCCACACATACAAACTAATCAGGAAAAAAGCCAGAGTTATGAGATGTGTGTACTTTTTGATGTTGTGTACTGCATTTGTGTATGCATGTGCACAGACCAGCTTTTAATAAAGAGGCACTGAGCAACTAAAGAAAAAAAACAGAGCTGTACAAAAGCTATTAGTTGGGATTATGTTCATATGACTATTATTTGAATTTTCTTTTTGTATGTGTTCTTGTGTGGGTTATTTGGCTACATGCTGGCCTCACCTGGCTGTCCAGTCCTAGAAATACAATCATAATGAAGAAGAAGCAGGCCCACAGAGGGGAAAAAGGCATCATGGTCACAGCTCGAGGATAGGCAATGAAGGCTAAACCTGGACCTGTTGTACACAGAAATCCCACTGAAGTTAGAATTTGTGTTTTTCTTCTCAATCAAGCACATATTTTGATATAATACTGACATGTTCAGTTCAACTGTCTGCGCTTTAGAAAATGGTATTCTGCCATGCATTGATTCACACCCAATAAACATCCTGCAGTACAGATCAATGCACCATATCTTTATATATACATCTATATAGATACATGAAAGTTCCCTTTCAGCCCAGTGGGTGGTATCTGTGTGTTCTTCAAACTCAGGCCCTCTACAAACGGCCTGGGAGTTGGAGGTTCTGCACAGTATCTAAGCTTTTCCTAGGACTTTGCTCTTCTGGACAGAGACCCTCTGATGTTGAGCCTGTTGATTACCACTATATCTGGTTGGTTGCCAGCAGCTGGAACTCAAAGGCTGGAACGCAGGACCTTTTATCTTTGGTAGTGTCTCCTATCGGGACTTGGGGACATCTAGTCTATATGCAGCACAGATGTTCCTGTACACTATCCCAGCTGGGATATACTGCATCAACTTGCATCTTACATCCTGCTATTATATGTTGGATAGTCTTCACGACACCTTTGTACAGTCTGCAACTTGGGTCCTGTTGTCTATGGTGGACTCCTGCCTCTTTGGATCTGATGGTATCTGTCAAAGGTACAGGCCAAATTGGGGCTTGGTGCTCCATGACGGTTCCTCTTCCTGTACCAATTACTGTCTGTCTTCAGCTGCCTCAGGCATTCTTGGAGACGCTCATCTCGACAGAGGCGGGGGATGGGGCATGTTCATCTTGATCCTGCACTGTGACTCTGACACAGTGCAGGATGAAGCGCCCCTTCCTCTATTCACTGCCAGACCTCAGTGCATTGTGAGCAGTTTTTGTGTCTTGACATCAGAGGCATTTATCTCCTCCTGTGGCCAACTTATTATTCGAGAATTGAAATCAATTATGTCAATAATGCTCAATACACCTCCCACTGTGCTATAGGCTCTGGATCTTAACCTTTAACTGCTACAAATGCTATTGCACTCTCATGTGTTGCATATGACCTCTCTCAGTTGGACTAGTAGCTATCTATCTACCTACCTATCTATCTACCTACCTATCTATCTATCTACCTATACAATATAAGAACTACAAACCAGATTCAGCCACTTCTGAGATGGGAACGTTTTGCTCGTAGGACATGAAGCCCAGGATGGAAAAGATGGCAAAGCCCGCAACAAAACTGGTACCACTGTTAAGGAAACAGAGGGCCACACAATCCCTGCAAACAGCACAACAAGAATATAATCACTGCAAATAAATTGGTGAAAATTACCAACCTTACATGGAACAAAATTACTTGATATGCTCACTATATAGATATATATATATATATATATGAGTGTAAAGCATCTTTTGTCACTGGACAAAAGACAAAAGAGGGAGGGAGAGAGAGAGAATCATTACCTGTAGCAGTTGTTGTTATATTTGTTGTAGCTTCCTAGGGCAGTGAGGCAGCCAAGACAGATGGCAAATGAGAAAAAGATCTGAGTTCCAGCATCCATCCATACCTTTGAACAGAAATGAAACCAGATGAGGAAAGAAATACATTTTTGAAAACTCTTTAAAAAAATTAATGATAAACTCAGACAGAAAAAGAAAAAACTGTTTATCAGCTTTCTACAGTGTTGTGAAAAATATTTTTCCCCTTCATGATTGCTTTCCTGTTTTTGATTTTAATATTTGTCATATTTTCATGTTTCAGACGATCAAATACAGTTTAATATTACAAAACGCAGTTTTCAAATGATGATTTAATTTATTAAGGAAAAAACCTAACCAAACCTACCCTGTATGAAAAAAAATGGCATGACCTTAAGAGAATATATTTGCAACAGAATCATCAGATGTCCTTGACAACCAAAGAAAATACAGACAAGTTTACACATTATTTTGGTTTGCATATTTTTATGTTCCCGAAAGACTCAGTCCAGTTTGAATATTTGGAAACAGACTTCAATCCATAACATTAAGCAAGAACTACATTTGCTGTTAAGTTGTTTCTTTCTACTGCTTTGAGTTAAAAGAAACCTATCTTTAACACCCACCCATAAAATTTTCTTTACCCTCCAGTTTGCCGGAGCAGTTGACACTGGACAAAAGGCCAGATACAGCCCCACCAGATTACTGTGTGTAAGAGAACAAGATTGTTTTGCACCACGGCAGCACCACACCCACAAATGCAAATAGTGAACTCAGTCTTCAAAACCTCCCATGTGGCTTTTAACTTTTGAAAAAAGTCTACAAAAGTACTACTACTGTCTATCTCCAAACTTCTCACCCCACAACCCTGACATGAGCTTCCTAGTAAAGCCATTTCCACATCTAAGGCACAAAGCAGAGCACTCTTGGAACACTCACTCACACTTCAAAATGTAAATGAGATTTCTCTTTCTTCATGCGTTTCTGGTAAAATGCTCCCACTGCACTGGGGCATTTGTCAAGGTAGCTGTCAGCCAGGACTGAAGATCTGACTGACAGTATGTTCAACTAACTGCTCAACTCTGGACACAGCATTACAACCACAGGCAGGTATTTTGAACTCTTAAACGTTTAACACTCAGCCTTGTCTAGGACTGCATACATGTGGCTTGTGTTCATTCCCTAAAGGTCAATGAAAGAGGGGTGGGGCGAGTGTTTGGAATTGTATCCAAAAGCAAGCACAAAAGAAACTGCAAGTGTTCTTGTTACCACCCCTATTCCCAACCCGCTCTCATGTGATTGTTAAAACTGTTTAAAGCAACCAGTTTTTTAGTTAGTTTAAAGGCAGAAAGTAAGAGACAGGATTCAGTTCCTCATCATAAACCTACAATAACTGGCTGGTTTTCTTGTTTGGAGGCAAAAGAACTTTATCTTTTAGCTGTTCAATGCTCCTCCAGCTAATCCTTAAGTGTGTCAGTCTTCTGCGTGAAGCTAAAAAGGGAAACTTTTAACAATTTGGTAATGTCTCAATGCCAAGAGAAACATATTTTCAATCTCTTTTTTCAGATAAACAGGATGATGGATGGAGTAATTGTGTTAGCATTAGGTGGATGGATGAGTACATAAAGCCAAATTATAAAAATAGAATACAAATTTGCCGATTCAGTAACACCATCAAAGCTTTATTGTTTTAATTGTGTTGTTCAATACTGAGCTTGTTGCAATGTTCCTTTTTGCTTTTTTTGAGCAACCACCCCAATGTGGTTAGTGACTTTATGAGGCCATAAAAGTGAACAACACAAAGTAACAGCGCACTCAATTCAAAATCTTAAGTGCTGTATCCGGTGTTTGCTTTTGACAAATATGAAAAGTAACAGGAAACCAGCACTCACTGGTTTAGTAAGAATTCGTCCCTTGTGCAGATCAAGTCAGCAAATATGACATGCTACATACAGTGCTGATTTACTGTTGCTTTTCTTAAGAGCAAAAAAGTAAAGCAGTAAAAATCTATCGGAACCTCAAATCACATCTTTGCCTATGGGATGGATCAAGCAGTCATGCTGACAATTTCTCATAAACAGTGGTGACTTTCCAAGAAATTACAAATGTACAATACAACAAAAATGTTTAAAGACGATTCAATACATATGTTTAGAAATTTTTTGTGCTAAAAGCTGCCAGTCTTACAGTGAACCATTAAGTACATGATCAGGCCAACCCACTACGAAAGGTCTGGGAGTTGGAGGTTCTGCACAATATCTTAGCTCTTCCTAGGACTTTGCTCTTCTAGACAGAGACCCTCTGATGTTGAGCCTGGAATCTGTTGAAGCTGTTCTTCCAGTTTTGGGGTTACAGCTCTTAATGTTCCTGTTACTACTGGAAATGCTTTGGGCTTATATTCTATATCTGTTCCAGTTGTTCCTTCAGGCTCTGGTACTTCTCTGTTTTCTCATGTTTGTTCTTCCTGATGTTGCTGTACGCTGGAATTGTCACGTCTATCACAACTACATTTTATGCTTCTTGTTAACCATCTCTATATCTGGTTGGTTGCCAGCAGCTGGAACTCAAAGTCTCACAGGACCTTTTAGCCCTGTTGTTCCCAACCACCTTTGGTAGTGGTTCCCATCAGGACTTGGGGATGACTTCTAGTCTATATGCAGCACAGGTGTTCCTGTACACTATACCAATTACTTATGCAGTAGCTGGAATACACTGGATCAATTTGCATCTTACATCCTGCTATTATATGTTGGATAGTCTTCACCACATCTTTACACAGTCTGCAACTTGGATCTTGTTGTCTGTGGTGGACTCCTGCGTCTTTGGATCTGATGCTTAAGGCCTGTTGTGCTGCCATAATCAGAGCCTCTAAGCTGCCCTTTAGGCTGGCCTTTTTTTAGCAATTGGTGGGATTTCTTGATGTCAGCCACTTTGTTTATCTGTCAGCGGTACAGGCCATGTTGGGACTTGGTCGTCCATGAAGGTTCCTCTTCCTGTTACAGTCACTTTCTGTCTTCAGGTGCCTGAGGCATTCTTGGAGCACCTCATCTCAGCGGGGGCGGGGGGTGGGGCATCTTCTTAATACATTCGCAGATACTCTGTTGCTTTATCCTGCATTGTGGCTCTGATACTCACTAATCCTCGCCCTACCTCTTTTTGTTTTTCATAGAGTCTTAGGATGCTGGACTTTGATTCGGGACCTCTGCATTGTGAGCAGTTTTTAAGCCTGTTTATATCAAGTTTCTCTCCTCGACCCAAATTTTATGAGCTTGTATCTCAGATGCCAAAATTAACCGATGGATCAGTCAGTACTTGTCTAGTGGAATAGATGAAAGGCTGTGTTCCCCAGATTTGATCTGCATGCCTGGACATATGTTTTTCTGACAATGTGAACCACTGTTCACCACCTCAGCACAAGTGTATTGGTTTTTAACTTACTTGGGGGTCAGACAGTCGATTGATGTCGGGGTAAAGGTAGAAGTGTATTCCAATGGAGGCACCTGGCAGTGTTACTCCTCTGATCAGGAGAACCAGGAGCATTACATACGGAAAAGTAGCTGTGAAGTAAACTACCTGGAAGGAAACAACATTTTCTTGTGATTCTAACATCTTTTACAACAATTTCTACCATTCAAGGAGCTTTTGAGTTCAATTAAATGCATTATTTTCTCTTTTTTTTTTTCTAAAATGTAACTTCTTTCGTCCGCAAAAATTTCAAATATAAAAAAAAGTAGAATATCTTTGGTAGCACTAAGCAGTGCAGATTTTCATTATATGAATTAGGTGAAAGGCAAATCTTTGTTTTTAATTTATTACAAACAACAAAAGACTGCCGAAAGATTGGTATTTAATGGTGTACATCAATAACAAAACACAGATCCTGTTCTAACCGTGAATGTTTAGTGCGGGAGGGATTATTATTATTTATTTTATTTTTTTTACCTTGCCCGTGGATTTCACTCCCTTCCATACACAGAAGTAACAGATTACCCATGCAAAGGCAAGACACAGAGCCAGATCCCAGTTCAGAGAACCAATGTGGTCAATACCTGAAGATATTCTCAGTACTCTGCGCCTGAAGCGAACACATACGCACAGGAGAAAAACAAATTATTATACCTAATGTACTGATACAAACCCTTAGGAACCAGAAGCTAAGAGTTAAAAAGCGGAGAGAAACAAAAATAAGACAACTTTGAACAAGTAGTATGAGCTAATTTAATCCAAACCTCTAGAAGAATTTTTTTGTTTAGTAAATCTGTTGGTATGTAAGGTCATTGGAGGACATGGTCAAACAAAAGGACACTTACTCCCAGAACTCAATGACAGGCGAGGTGGTGTTCTCATGGTGATTGATGGAGCTATTCCCCTTCTGAAATGGCATACAGGAATCTTGAATGAAGGACAGACAAAAAGACATTCAATCCTGTGAAGAAATCCAAGTGTTCTCCGAGGTTTCCAAGTTACACACAGGCAAGACAAACAAGTGCTGAAACTGAGACAGACAGAAACAGTTTTCCTGCAGCATTCACTCCCTTTATTCAAAAATATACAAAGAAAAAATCATAAAAGGACGTTTTATCTGCATGCCTAAAAAAATAGTCTTTAGAGACCTTTAGAGATGCTGACCTAGGTATCCTTGATTAAAGATTATACCAATAGTATGTGCAGCACCGTGCAAAGGTTTTCGGCACTTCACATGTTAAAATTCTTAAACATCATAATCCACTTGGCAGTGACTCCAAACATACAGCTATAGATGTCAAAGAACTGTCAGTGACAAGAAAAACAAGGAGTCTGCCCCTTCCACTCCTCCTATGGTTTACATGGATATTAACTGTTGTGAAATGTTGCATATTATGTATGACATGTTGCACCTCTAAAGCTGCTCTGTTAAATCCTGCACCGGGGCAACCCTGCATGTTTGATTTTTATTGATTTTTCTGCTTTTATTGATTTTTTTTATTCACATCTTTTTGCACACAAACTCTGATCTAATTAGTGGGATTGCTGCAAAGCAGGAATCTCAGTATATGTTATTGTCTTCAGCCATTATTTTTCTTCGCCTGCTAACTGGTCTCACACTTTTCGTCGTAGACAGACCTTTCATGCCCCAAAATTCCTGCTTCTATTTAGTTTTTCAAAATTTCGTACTGTTTATGAAATATTCCACTTGTTCTGGTGGACTTTGAGTGGAGAGCAGTAGTAGAGTTACCACTTCTTCATCTCTCCCTTGTATGTTGAAGGTCATGAGTTGTACAACACAGGACTTTATTATTTTTGGTCCATATTTTTTATCCACACACTTTTCAGAATTTTTTTTCACCTTATAATCTTATACAGAAAGCCTTAAACCCTTTCCTGTATACAAAATTATTCCATATTGCAGACAAACAGATTTACTACAACAAGGTAAATGTCCCTGAACAGTGAGGGTGTCTACACTTTGAATACAAAAACTTGTATGACAGAAATTATGACCAATCACAGAAATTCCATGAGGTATTATGATTGGCTGTTTTCTATGGACTTAACCAACTTAAAAAAGATCAGCATCCCTTTTTCTCAGTTTATTGTATCACAATTGTGTTCATTTACATATGTATTTATAGACAGCCTACAGAGAGGGAATTTCAACTGATCCAAACTGCCCCACATGGATGACACTGTGTGTAGGTCGCGTGCTGATTGGCTGATACCCAGGCTGGAAGAGGACAGGGAATGCCAGAGTTCAGCAGGAATGGGAGAAGCGCAAAACACAGTAGACACTATTTGGTTTCACTTCAGCTCTATGCAGGTTATAACTTGGCTTGTCTGTACAGTTGGCTGATGAACCAACAATAGCACAAGCAAGAGTAGCCCACAGACCGGGAGTCCTGTATTTACTTAACAATGCCCCCATCCTACAATGGACCCTCTCTGCAGACAGACAGTCGGTAGCTGCCAACACACTGTCACTGAACCATAATATCCCCATAACCTGCTTCCGTCATATCAAAGGTCTGGTCTCCTTAAGTATTTCAGTAATGGATACATATGGTCACATTTTCTGCTATTGTCTATTTAAAAAAAATGAAGAAGATGCTTTTCCATTATTGTTCATAGTGACAGTGTAAGATACTTGAATATTGTATTTAAGTATTGTGTTGGAATATGGCCCTCAAAGAAATTTACCCCATGCGGACAGCAAAGTTGTACACACCAATAAGAATTTTCTTAGTAATATATGATAAACAGAGGGACAAAATCTTTATGTCTTACTTGTGTTCCAGCTGTTGTTGCAGGATGCCCAGGGCAGATCCCAGGTGAAGGAGTTGAACAGAAAGAAGACGGCCCAGGCTAACACAATAATGTAGTAGATGTTCAGCAGAGCAACAATTACCTGGCTGCCATAACCCAGGCCTGAAACAGAAAACACGCTTTTGGTGATAAGCAATTAAATACCACTATTACCAATCCAGGTCATTATTTTCCCACAGTACCTTTCACTGAACCAACATACAGTCAGGTAACTGTGCAATGTAAGTATTATTTATTTAGTTCCACAGAGGCGTACTTTTAATATTGTTAGTCTTTTTCATTCTTGTGACATGTACTAGTCGAAGCACAGCTGGAGATGTACTGAATCTGTTTTTGTCACTTGTTAACAGCAGCCTGTAAACACTAAAGCTCCACTGAAGCTAATTGTGCTGTGTCTGATGTGATCCACCCAAAGTTTTCAGTTCATGTAAGGGGAGAGTTTCAGTTACATGACTCGACCCTGCACAGCTTCCTGTGTCTTGTTATCATGGCTATATCCATTTACTTTGTACTGTATCTTTTTTCAGTGTTGTTCTACATGTTTGTTAGGAATACTCTGTAGTTCACAAGCAGTTGCTACAGACAATCACTTATTTACATTTAACACATAAATCAGACAAATGTATCCATGTATGGTACTGTTAAACCATAAAATATCCATAAAATGATTTCTTGGGAAAACAAGTTGATTACCTTCAAACAAGGGGCAGATTTTCCTCCAGCAGGTAATGCCTCCCTCACTGGTGTACTGACCCAAAGCTGTCTCCAGGAAGAAGACAGGGATCCCACAAGCAAACAGGAAGATGAGGTATGGTATAAAAAAGGCACCTGAACACAGAGATTGAATGAAAAGTTGACTAAGTTGTTTTCAACATGTCCTTGAGCAATGTAGTGCGTTAGGAATGCTGGATCTTGAAGTTATTGTACAAATAGTGCAAGGTAAGGTTGCAAAAAAGTTTCTAGTTAAAACATCCTGCTCCAGAGGTATTTTGCTAGAAGTTAAGCATGAGTTGGTTAATTCATATTTTTAAAGGATCTAACAAGCCTGGCCTACTCATTCACTATTTTATTGATTATTAGTTGTTTGTCTTGGAATTTCTCGCATGTTAGCTCATGTATTTTTTTTTTCAAAGCTAATGCTAACGATAGTAATTATAATAATTAAAACATTTTAATTAATCCAACTTTCAAGCAAAGCACTTGCAGTTTATCGGTTTAAATTGCAATTTAGGTAGACTACTGTTTCCAAAGGAAAGGAAATGATGCATAAAAAGTCTACTACATCTACTAATCTGAAGTATCTCATGGCTGTAATCTTGCCACCAGACCCCGATGCAGTGCATGACTGTGTAAATGCAAAAATAAACAAAAGATATCTCAAGATAACAAGGTAACAAGCAAAAAACATTCATTGGCGGCACTCACCTCCTCCATTCTTATAACAAAGGTAAGGAAAACGCCAGACATTCCCAAGGCCAATAATTTCTCCTGCCACAGACAGAATAAACTCAACCTTGTTGCCCCATTGTCCCCTTTCTGTCATCTTCTCCTCTGTACTCGGTACAATGTCCAGCGGCCTGCTGTGCCCATTAGAAGCTTCCACCTTGGACGTGTTTTCCATATCGTTTGATTGACCTAAAAGATTGAACATAACATAGTGTCAGGATTTGTTTTAAAGGCAAACCCAAATGTGGACCAGAACACAGAGTTGAACAGAGCATAAAAAACAAACAAACAACCCCCCCACCCCCAAAAATGACCAAAACTAGCACAAAGTCCAAGGATCACAATGAAAAGTCACACAAGGGACAAAGTAGAGACGCTGAAAGATAAAGGGAAATGCTTTAGTTTGGTTTAGCTTAGTTTACTTTAGTAAGATCTCCCTTAAGCTGCAGAAAAGCAGCAGCTATTATTCCTGGTATCGCACACCATGGAACAAAAACTTCAATGAAAAACTTACAAATACTAAACAGTAACAGAATCCTAAATATAATGGGGTTTTTTTATGTTTATGATTGGGTTTGGATGTAAATGGTGAATTTTGGATTCAAACATACCACTGTTTTTTTTTTTCCATCCAAAATGAAATAAATAGATACAGTTGTGGTCCACACGGGGTCATAATTATATCCCCGCCCTAATATTGGTTATATATTTGGTTAAATGTCCCTTACTAAGTTGCACCTTGGCCAGACAAGCTAAACAAGCTTCTGCGATATGGACCCAGCTTTTAATCCACAAAGAGTAAATAGGGTTGAGATCAGGGCTTTGGAAAGGCCACTTCAGAACGTAATGTTGGCCTGCTTTATCCATTCCAAAACCAGTTCTGAAGTGTGTTCGGGATCATTATCTTGTTGGAACAGCCAGTTGTGTCCAATGTTCAACCACTGAGCTGCTGATTTTAGGCAAAGATGAAGAATTTGGAAGTCGTCCACCTCCTTCATGTTTCCACTTTGTGCAGTGTACCTGCATCGCTGGCAGCAAAACAGACCCAGAACATGATGCTACCACCACCATGCTTGAAAGCATGAAAACTGGTAGTCTTAAGACTAAAAGCCTCATGTTTACTCCTCGAAGCTCATCACTGAGGCCAAATTGCTCAATCATTGTTTTGCGTGACAATAAAGCTTTCATTCAGAAGGCATTTATGGCTTGTCCAATTTCTTAAAGGTGTCCATTTTGGAGCACGGACTTCTATCTTGGTTGGCACCAACTTCAAACTTGTGCATCCAGTTCTTGTTTTTAAAATCATCACTCCACCGTGTAAAAAGAAATCATTAAAAGCCCCAAATTTCCATAGAATTCATGCCTATGATGATTGCATGTAAACTTCTGAACACCGCTGTAGATTGCTGCAAATCTTCACACATTATTTGTCCCAATCACTCTCATTTCACTTCAACAATGACAGCAGTTTGTACAGACAGAACTTTTTTGTCTATAAAATTAACACGTTTGATTGCTTCATAAAAAGTGTTTCCATACATTTGTGATGATATGCAGCTGCAACAATTCTGACTGAGATTTGCTTCTGCATTTTTATCCATGAAAATGTTTGCATTCAGGATAATGCACCAACAACCTCAACAGGAGATTAAGCAATTTCAGGACCTTGGGTAGTTCTTGGTGAACATTTATATGACGTGCCATCTATTATTGTATTTATTTACAAAAGCCAAAATGTATGCCATCTTTTTGTGTGTTGAATGAGGTCAGCAATTACTTGAGGTTATGTGACCACATTAGAAGTTGGTCAGGACCTCTGCCAAACCCTGTTTTGGGGCCAGCACTACTGAAAGAATTTCTCTCTGTGGAGGAAACAGACAGCTCACTGACTGTGCTCACTCCTGTCAGGTTGCATTAACAGGCTTCTCACAGTCCATCTGTTACCCGTTTTTCCTCACTCTGGAACACATTATGGTCACTGCTGCAGTCCAAATTAAAGCAAATTTAGTCATCCTTCTGCAGGAAACACGCTCACACTAATCCGATTACAAAAATGTACCAATTCTTTTCCCCTTCCTTTTTTCCCCCCAAACATCCACACAAACACAAGTTACATGTAGTGTGACCTAGTTTAACAGGAATAGTTTCTCCATGTTTTCTATGTTTACTTGTGAAAACAGCACAGGGGATAGAAGGTTCATTTATCACAAAGCCTCGTGTGAAGCCATCTTCAGGAATTCGCTCCTGCTGATAAAGGGCAGAGGTGGAGCACAAAAGTGACTTTGTATGTGATGTGTACATAGGGATGGAGGTTAGAACCACTTCAGGAGCCAAAATCTCAGCGGCAGAGCCAAATTGTGGCCGAGGTAAAAAATAGAGCTCTTGTTTTCGGAAGCTACTTGGTGGGAATGAAGGCTCAGTTCAACAAAAGTGGAGTGGCCTTGCAGCCAGATCACAGTTTACCTCCCTTTTTCACAGTTTCTTTGTGGGCCAAGTGCCTCACTTCAAAAAGCATAATTTTAATAGGCTCTAAAAGATCGAACTTACAATAGCCTTTCCTTGCTGAAATAGTAGGTATTCACACACATTCAATACAGGACATCAGAGAAGAGGCACACTGTGAGAAAATGTGCCAAAACTGGGAACAAGCTCATGGAGGCAAAACGGACCTTCTTCCTAGGAAACGGAGCCAACATTTCCTCTTTCTGAAACATAATGGGCTGACTGAACCACTGAGTGACTGACAAACTGAGCTACTGAATGACTGGCCGACTGACTGAAGGTTAGGCTGACTTTGTGGTCCAGTACTGTATTGTAAATACATCAAAGTGGGTAAATAATTCTTGTAAACTAAAATTTTAGTATTCAAAATGTTGCCTGATAAGTAGAGCTATATTATAAGATCTGGGTTTTGTGTCCTTATAATAGGATCCTGAACTGAGTCAAAAATATTCACATATAGGTGAATTCACAGGGCTATTATTTTAAAATCCAAAATCAGACTGACTTAATTTTGAGTGGGTAAAACTGCAAACGTAAATACTGTAAATCTATAATGAAATTAGCCTGTGGAAAGAAGTAAAAGAGTTTACTTGTAATGGTTGTGCACAACTTGATCATTAATGTGCAAATTGTCATGACCACTGATCAACAACTATTGATCAAAGACCATTGATCAGTGGCCTAGTTTCAGTCATTGTGCAAATGTACTGTTTATAAGGTTGTGAAAACCTGCAGTCAGCTGAGACTGAAGAAGTCACTTGGATGAGTGACGAAACGTTTCTCCCACTGAAAACACTACGTTCAGATGAACAGAATCAGCCTTTTGGGACTTTGATCTTAAGTGGGCTCAAAGAGTGAAACTCCACTTTCCACATTTAATCCCTGAGATTTCTTAATATAAGATAAAGACATTTTTACAATTTACAATTACAGTTTTAGCAGCACACCTCAGATTCTCTACATGATAAATGTGCAAAAAAGGTTCCAGTAGCTCACTGCCCAGACTGTCCCATATTTATAAAACTGAGGTTTCTATAGTAGACAGTGAAATATAGCAATTTTTCTGTCATTTAATTGTTTATCTATTACTGAACTGAACTTTGGTGCATAATGAATGGCTTTAGGCTAGGTCTTTATCAGCAGTGAAAACTGTAAAAACTTTTTTTAAAAGTTAAAAGTCCAATATTTATACCTTCTTTAATATTTTGTAAAGCCGTTCAGCAGGCAGGATTGGAGTCTTGCCGATCGATTCTGGCTCCCGGGCATTATGTTTGACACCCCCTGCTCTAAGTTCAGTGGGTACTGTAAACAGTAATGTATTTAAAAAAATCTGTTATCAGATGGGCTGGAAGAAAACTCAACAACTTGGTCTACGGCAAAGTTATTTCACAATCCACGGCTTAGTACATTTTTCCTCCCTCTAAAGCTTAGTTAGGTTGTGTTTTACAAGACTAAAACAGTTCAGTGATGTACTCAGAAAGGTGTAGTTTTGGTTCCAGCACTTCCGTCGATGTCCAACAATCAGACTAAGTTTACACAGTCGCGATTATCCTGTAGTTAGGCAACACGTCCTCGGGTTGATGAAATAATCAATTTCAACACCACGTGAGCACACAGAATGTATCGTTTTCTGCTGCAACCCACAAACTGAACGGTTATGTAACCACACTCATCTTTCACTTTTTCACTAAACTAAAGCATATCTGTTTCCACGCCTGCTTGGTTGGAATGGTAGAAGAGTCAATTGGATCCGCGCTCCCTGCCCAGTGCGCGCTCCCGACGCATTGGAAACAAACTGAGTCGGGGATAACTACTTTGGCACGACACCTGCCATAACCTGTTCTCAGAAGAGATCCTTTACGAAATAACCACACACTGCTGTTAGCTAACGGTCGGAGCCTCATTATGTGCAACTTGCTCTGAGTGCACGTGTTACGAAGAGGAGCCCCGGTCATTATTTGACTGTAATATGCCAAAAAACAACAGCACGGAGATTTCTCTAGGCTATTTTCCATCCTCACACTTTGGTTTCATAGTCACGTTTTAATACTGAACACCACGCTGTCGGTCAGCTGTGTATATTTCCCATCGTCACTATATCAAATCCTCTCACGCCATCTACTCTAAAATCACACGTTGTAAGCTGCATTGCTTGTATGTGGACACTGGATTTATCGGCCCGGATAAACAACACAGTATGTTCAGTTAAATACTGCACGAGAAGTCGTCTCAGAGATAAATGAATAAGCTTAACTTTTGAGCTAATCAATCTCTTTTTCTGACATTTTGTAATGTTTGGTGTTACATCTAAGACAAAAAAATGAATGCTTTATAGACACAATGCAATGAAAAGCACAGCTAATTAATAAGAACTGCATTTTAATCAAAAGCTCTTGCTTTAGATGAGAAGTGCATTTAATCAGGTTTTGCAGGCTTTCTTTTTACTGAACAGAAATAATAACTGCAGACAATGAAGGAAACAGCTTGCTGAGAAAATGTTAGTATGGTTTTTTTGTTGTTGTTTTTTTACACAGCAGCACTTCATGGACAAATAAGGAAGCATTGCAGATCCATTGCAGAGATCAGGTTAATAAACTAAGTGTCCCAGGAGCTTTCACTAAGCTTCTGTGCCACATAAGTTTGAAGCTTTCTGGAGCAATGACTTCACTTATTTTTTTCATCTGTGACCCCAGAACAATATAATGTGTTTAATAATCAAAGCTACTCACCTTTCATAGTGTTAAAGTGTGACAGTTTCCAGGAGAGAGCAGACCATATGGAGCTCTGCTGCCGCTTCAGGTTTCACTATATAACACCCTTGTTATATAGTGAAGGGGGCGGAGAACTGAGAAATTGGAAACTTTGGTGAAGCTGAGTGATTTTCCCTCTGCTTTGCCCCATAAGCGCGCGTGCGCACACACACACACACGCGCGCACACACATTCTCTGCCATCCATTTCTATTCAGACACCCCCACACTGAAATGCACACACACCAACTCCCCACTGCACACTAGAGGTCTGTGCTGTCTCACCGTGGTGGGATAATTACGTAACCTTTTGACACGCACATTCTCCCAGGGTCTGTTCTGAGAGCAACTACAAAGTACGGTGGAGACACTGGTTGGACTATCTGGACCATCAGCACACATGTTCAGTCATGTTTGTTACTGGGGCTGGTATGCAGAAATGCATCATGCTTAGAATGTGCAACTTTGAATCACCTGCTCACACGTATCGTTCTAATTGTTTCTGCTGTCTCTCTTCAGTATTTTCCTACTCCTGGGAATTAAAATATCCATCCTGCTTCATGAAGTCCCGGCTCCAAAAACGCCATTAATTCAGACCACGAAAAAGGAGGCTTTATTCCCTCAATCCTTCTTCACAGTCCCAGAAGCCCATTCAGATTTTTTTTTTCCCACCACAGGGGTCCAGATGGGTCTAGTTCAAGGCATTTGTTATAAGGTCACAATGCAGAGGATCTGTGTGGAGGTGGGGACAGATTTAAGGACAGAGTTAAGATGTTCTTAACTCCACCCCCCCACCAACTCACTCAACTCCATCTCCTTTGTTCCCCCCACTGTTCCATCGTTTTAAAACGTATGCATTATCCATACAAATGAAGCCATCCGTGATTCCCTTCAGTTTCCTCTAGTGTAACAAACTGAACACACAGGGGATCTGAAAAGTTCCAGATATGAGCATGGCAATGTAAGTAAAGTTTTTTCAAAGTTACATCGAAAAAGACAAATACAGAGTATGTAAAGTAGTCAGACAAACAGAGGAAAATACAGAAGAGAAACTTAGAATGAAGTGCAAAAACTAGTCTAAAAAACCCCACTATAACCGCTGTTAACACATGTACAAACAGGTATCAGTGGTCTCTAAGCTTTTTTCGCCCCCACAGGGCCCCTTTTCATAGATAAAAATGCAACTCTGACCTTCACCAAGGTGGAACCACTGCTTTAAATTATTACAGCTACTTCATACACTTCTGTAGCAACATCTGTAGACAAACAAAACCAGGTAAAAGACACTGGAGAGCTCAGCAATGGGCTGCGTTTCCTTGTCTTTTTCTGCTGCTCCCTTAAGTGTGCAGCCACTCTGTGCCAGAGTTCTTACAGCTTGGAATTCTATAATTAGGCTTTATTTTTATTTCATTTTAAAAAATAAAGAAAAACAAATAATCAACAAATGAAATATCCTCTGTATATTTTAAATTTAATTTTAGTTTTGTTCATTTTTCATATCACAAAGTCATTTCAGTTAGTTTTCTTTTTTCAAAAGTGTAACTTTAATATATATTTTCATTAATTGAAAATGTTTTTTTATACAAAGTTTTAGTTTTTAGTTTAGTTTTAGTTACCTGCAACAAGCTTGCTCTGTGCATTCTCCAGGGTCCATCTGGTCTCCATAGATCAAACAGAAGTGTGCTGGTTAAACCATATGTGTAAACACATCTTGTTTAATGCTTGTTGAGACTAGAGGTTAAAATCTAATCCACAGCAGTTTGACTGGATTGGGTGACCTTAAAATGTGTCATTTAAGGTTACAAAAAAGATGTTATATAGCTATTTACAAAAACTTTTTTTTCCAAGAAGCATTAGGCCAGTGATAAAATACCCACAACTGTAATTCTGATTGATCCAAATGAACTCATTTCCCCTCTCTAAAGCAACAAGACAGACATTATTAGGCAATTCACATCAATGTTTGACAGACAACTCTTGCCTCATCCATGATTTTAATGGTGAATAAAGGTGAAAGCGAAGATAAAAGTGGCTGCAGCGGAGCATCATAAGGGAGCAAACATAGCAGTTGGTGACTTCCATGTGTTTTAAAATAATGATTTTTATCAAAGTATAAAAAAAACAACAACAAAATACCTCATCATATATTGAAATTATATTATTTTGTCCCACTAGTTTTAAACCTTAAATGAGTGAATAGGTTTAAAATGGTTTTAAGTTTTTTGGATAACCCATTTATCATTGTCCAAAACACTACATCAGAACCTTCAACATGAACATGTGTTAGTTTGTTAACTTGCAGAGGAGGAACTGCAACAAGAAAATTATAATCTTATAGACAACAGTGTTCTTTCCTCAGGAGCTGTACAGTTCCCCCCATTCATGGATAAAAATGATCTTGGTCTTTGTATCACACTTACTTGATATCTTTTTAGTTAAATTAAAATACTGCTATATTTTGGTTTTTCTGGAGTATGATAAGGACACAAGTAACACAACAACTGAAAACATCAAATTTAGGAAAACATGTTGGCATAGTGGCCTGACATGTTATTCCCTAATTTCCTTCGGGATTAATAAAGTATTCTGATTCTGATTCTGAACACAAAGGATTTTACTGAGTAAAAACGTGACGCGATAAAAACCTGTGCAGACATGGCCTGAAATATGCCTCAGGTTCTTTTGTATATTCTTTAATTGTAAATAACCGTTGAAGGGAAAATACCCACAAGTGGGAAAAGCCCCGCCCAAGCATAATTTCTGATGTAAGTTATTTTTTTTAATCAGGCCTCCTTGAGTCGCATACACCCTACAAGAAGGCCTGCCTAAGAAGAATTGAGCTACTCCTCAGCCTATCCATCTTCAATCTGTTGTATAAAGTGTACTAGTGTACTGTGAAAATGTCTTGAGCCACCCCTTTTCTTAAAATACTTTCCTGCAAAATTGTTGCAGAGACTTGTTGAAACTTGCAAACATACATGCAAAAGCAGTACATAAGGTCACGGAACTTAACAGACTTTGTACAATTCTAACAAGCTTGAAAGTCAATATTGGGAATGATCACCTTTAGGCACACTTTCCTGCAAAAGTAGTCTGCAGGAATACTTCTTTAGGCATCTTGAGGGGCATTAAAAGATCTTCTTTGGTTGTGGGCTTATTCTGTTCTCTGTCAATATCTCATGATCTCATGCTGTTTCAATAATTCAACAAATTTCCCACGTGTGGGACTAATAAAGGTTATCTTATCTTATCTTATCTTAATTGAGGGCTTTGGGGAGGCCAATCTATGTATGTACTATTTCTTAAGATGTCATAGTGTGTGTTTTTCTATCCAAATATACTTTTAGTGCACTGACACTCATTTTGACAAGCTCCCTAACACCAGTTCTGAAATGCACCTCAAAACCATGACAGAACGTCCACGATGTAATACAGATGACTGCACACGCTCACTGTTGTATCTCTCTAATGACCTCCTGTGTACATGTTTACAATGATTTAAATAGTACTGACAGGGACTAGAAAGAGAGAACAGATTTCTCCTATATTGGCTTTTCTTCATTGGCTCCCTGGTAAATCCAGAATAGAATTCAAAATCCTGCTCCTCGCATACAAGGTCTTAAATAATCAGGCCCCATCTTATCTTAATGACCTTATAGTACCATATCACCCTATTAGAGCACTTCGCTCTCGCACTGCAGGCTTACTTGTTGTTCCTAGAGTATTTTAAAGTAGAATGGGAGGGAGAGCCTTCAGTTTTTTTCTGTGGAACCAGCTTCCAGTTCGGATTCGGGAGACAGACACTATCTCTACTTTTAAGATTAGGCTTAAAACTTTCCTTTTTGCTAAAGCATATAGTTAGAGCTGGATCGGGTGACCCTGAATCCTCCCTTAGTTATGCTGCAATAGGTGTAGGCTGCTGGGGGATTCCCATGATGCATTGAGTATTTCTTCTTCAGTCACCTTTCTCACTCGCTATGTGTTAATAGACCTCTCTGCATTGAATCATACTTGTTATTAATCTCTGGCTCTCTTCCACAGCATGTCTTTATCCTGTCTTCCTTCTCTCTCCCCAACTGGTCACGGCAGACAGCCGCCCCTCCTTGAGCCAAAGTACTCGTTCAAAGGGGGTCGTATGATTGTTGGGTTTTTCTCTCTATGTGTTATTTAGGTTCTACCTTACAATATAAAGTGTATTCTTCACTGTATAGTAAATGTTGCCACTGATTTTCAGTTAATGGTCATTGGATTGGTTCTTATAGTGCTTTTCTACTTGAACACTCAAAGCACTTTATACAGCATGGCTCACTCACACAACCACCACAATCATATAGTTGGTTCTGTTTCATTTATAATCACCTCTGTCAATTCTTGATATTTATTATGTAAAATATTGTATTGTTACATAGTCTAGTCTAGTCTAGTCTAGTTTCTGTTACTGTACTGGAGCAACTGTAACCCACATAATTTCCTTAGGGATTAATAAAGTATGCTAATTCTGATTCTGATTAATAAGAATGGCTTCTTGACAGCCACTCTTCCACTGAGAACATTTTTGATCAGACTTGATAAAAACTGAAGGGCCAGATGTATCTCTCAGGTCTATATTTTCCTAATCATGAAGATATGACTTTTAGACAGATTTTTGCTGTCAATAGTTTTTTTAGGCCTTGTTTTTCTTTTGTCCTCTCCTCACCCAGTTTCCTCAGATTTTCTAAGGACACAGCACACGGCATGCTGAGGTATGCCAAATGTTTTGCCAATAGCTCTTTGGCTATCATTGTATTGGTGCAAAATAGTATTTCATCTTTTGTCGTTAGTACTATTGTATCGTGCTATCACTGGACACAAACAAATCATGAATTTTTGTGACAGGCTACTAGTAACAAAGTGCCGAAAGATACATTCCTGTGAAAATGGTACTGGACTAAAAATGATTTTAAATTATCCAATGTCTAAAGAAAAACTTTGAAAGACCTGCAGAAAGTTTGGAGAACTATTGCTCGAGACCACTTTAAAAAATTTGAAAAAAAAGTCTGGCTCCTTGATTGCAAATCTAAAGAAATAAAGGGTGGCTCAAGGTGTTAGTCTTAAATGTTCATTTGATTTAGTGTCAGCTTCTGTTTATGCTGGTGGAATTAACAATGAATTATGGGCCTGTTAGACTTCTTTTAATCCACTGTGAGCTAGAGACCTCTAGTGTTTAGAGTGGAAAATGTACCAAACTGGTAGCAAACTAAACTAAGCTGATGTCAACAAAAGTGTCAACTTTTATTTCTCTGTTATTTATTCCATCTTTCTTAAAAATCAAGTACATCACGTAAAAGTTACAAAGGTCAGTATTCATCATGAAAGGGGTACTCTGGATGATCACTCCACCTGAGTTAAAAAAAAAGAGTTTACTACCATTAATATATAGGATTTGGTTCATGCATTATACAACAAATCTTTTTTTAGATATTTGTCCGTCAAAGCTTGTACTTACATCAGCAACTCAACAAACCGAATATTTTTGTTCAGTGCTTCAATGGCTTTCATTTCTTCCTCAGTCAGTGAAAAATCAAATATCTGAAAAAAAAATTTGCTTCTGTTTAAATTCATCCATTCATTCATTCAACTGTTTAACCACACACAACTATTATGCACAATCTCCTGCCCTGATTTACTTTAGACATGAAAATAATAGCAATAACGATTTCATGAGATTTTATGAAAGGTGAAAATGGCAAAACCATTCTGGAACTGGTTGGATTTATTGTATAACCATGTATAATCACTACAAACATTAAATGCTGTCCTCATGTCTTTGTGAATTCAATATTATTTTACCTCTCCGTGAATCGCTACCTTATCGTGGTGGAGGGGTTTGTGTGTCACAGGGATCCCAGGGGCTATGTTGTCTGGGGGCTTTTGCTCCCTGGTAGGGTCTCCCATGGCAAATTGGTCCTGGGTGAGGGACCAGACAAAGAGCGATTCAGAAGACCCGTATGAAAAGAACATCGAGGGAACAGTTTACCCTGCCCGGGATAGGGTTACGGGCCCCGCCCTGGAGCCAGGCCCGGGAGGGTGCCCGAGGGCGTCCTGGTGGCCGGGCCTTAGTCCATGGGGCCCGGCCGGGCACAGCCCGAAGAGGAGACATGGGCCCATCCTCCCGCAGGCCCACCACCCGCAGGAGGCGCCATAGGGGTCGGGTGCAATGTGTGTCGGGCGGCGGCCAGGAGGCGGAGGCCCTGGCGGACCGATCCCGGCTGCCAAGACTGGCAATAGGGACATGGAATGTCACCTCTCTGGTGGGGAAGGAGCCTGAGTTAGTGCGTGAGGTTGAGAAGTACCGGCTAGATATAGTCGGGCTCACCTCACGCATGGCTTGGGCTCTGGAACTAGTCTCCTGGAGAGGGGCTGGACTCTGTCTCAGTCTGGAGTTGCCCCTGGTGAGGCGCGGCGGGCTGGGGTGGGTATTCTAATATCCCCGGCTTGCTGCCGGCACGCGTTGGGGTTTTTCCCAGTGGATGAGAGGGTTTGTTCCCTGCGCCTCAGGGTCGGGGAACGGGTCCTGACTGTCATCTGCGCTTATGCGCCGAGTAGCAGTTCAGAGTACCCAGCCTTCTTAGAGTCCCTGGGGGGCTGCTGGAAGGTGCCCCACCTGGAGACTCTGTTGTCCTACTGGGAGACTTCAATGCTCACGTGGTAACGACAGCGAGACCTGGAGGGGCGTGATTGGGAGGAACGGCCTCCTGATCTGAACCCGAGTGGTGTTTTGTTATTGGACTTCTGTACAAATCACAGTTTGGCCATAACGAACACCTTGTTCGAACATAAGAGTGTCCATAAGTGCACGTGGCACCAGGATGCTCTAGGGCCGCAGGTCGATGATCGATTTTGTAATCGTATCACCAGACTTGCGACCATATGTTCTGGACACTCGGGTAAAGAGAGGGGCTGAGCTGTCAACTGATCACCACCTGGTGGTGAGTTGGATCAGGTGGCGGGGAGGACGCTGGACAGACCCGGTGCACCTAAACGCGTGAGTGAGGGTGTGCTGGGAACGTCTAGCAGAGGCCCCAGTCCGCGAGATCTTCAACGCACACCTCCGGCAGAGCTTCAACAACATTCCGAGGGAGACGGGGACATTGAGTCCGAATGGACCATGTTCAGCGTCTCCATTGCCGAAGCTGCTGCATTGAGCTGCGGCCGCAGGGTGGTTGGTGCCTGCCGTGGTGGTAATCCCCAACCAAATGGTGGACACCAGAGGTGAAGGGAGCCACCAGGCTGAAGAAGGAGTCCTATCGGGCTTGGTTAGCCTGTGGGACTCCAGAGGCAGCTGACAGGTATCGACAGGCCAAGCGGAATGCGGCTCGGGCAGTGGCTGAAGCAAAAACTTCGGGTGTGGGAGGAGTTCGGAGGCCATGGAAAGACTTTCGGACTGCCTCGAAGAGATTCTGGCAAACCGTCAGGCGTCTCAGGAGGGGAAAGCGGTGCTCTACCTGCACTGTGTATAGTGCTGGCGGTGCGCTGCTGACGTCGACTGAGAAAATTGTCAGGCGGTGGAAGGAATACTGAGGACCTCCTTAATCCCACTGACACGTCTTCCGAGGAGGAAGCAGAGTCTGGGGATGAGGGAATGACCCGCCAATTTCTGGGGTCGAGGTCACTGAGGCAGTTAAACAACTCCTCGGTGGCAGAGCCCCTGGTGTTGATGAGGTCCGCCCGAGTTCCTGAAGGCTCTGGACGTTGTAGGGCTGTCCTGGTTGACACGCCTCTACAATGTTGCGTGGAGATCAGGGCAGTACCCTGGACTGGCAGACCGGGGTGGTGGTCCCCATCTTTAAGAGGGGAGACCGGAGGGTGTGTTCCAACTACAGGGATCACACTCCTCAGCCTCCTGGGAAAGTCTATGCCAGGGTGCTGGAAAGGAGAGTTCGTCCGTTAGTCGAACCTCGGATACAGGAGGAACAATGCGGTTTTCGTCCCTGGTCGCGGAACACTGGACCAGCTCTTTATCCTCTCGAGGATACTTGAGGGTGCATGGGAGTTTGCCCAACCAGTCTACATGTGTTTTGTGGACTTGGAGAAGGCATTCGACCGTGTCCTCGGGGTGTCCTGTGGGAGGTGTTGCGGGAGTATGGGGTGTCTGGCCCACTGCTACGGGCCATTCGATCCCTATACAACCGTTGTAAGAGTTTGGTTCGCATTGCCGGCAATAAGTCGGACTTGTTTCCGGTGAGTGATGGGCTCCGCCAGGGCTGCCCTTTATCACCGATTCTGTTCATAATTTTATGGACAGGATTTCTAGGCGCAGCCAAGTGGCGGAGGGCTTCCACTGGTGGCCTCAGAATCTCATCTCTGCTTTTTGCGGATGATGTGGTTCTGATGGCTTCATCGGTGGGGGCCTCCAGCTCACTGACTGAACGGTTCGCAGCCGAGTGTGAAGCAGCAGGAATGAGGATCAGCACCTCCAAATCTGAGGCCATGGTTCTCAGCCGGAAAAGGGTGGAGTGCCCACTCCGGGTCGGGATGAGTTCCTGCCCCAAGTGGAGGAGTTCAAGTATCTCGGGGTCTTGTTCGCGAGTGATGGGAGAAGGGCGGAGATCGACAGGCGGATTGGTGCTGCGGCTGCAGTGATGCGGACGCTGCACCGGTCCGTCGTGGTGAAGAGGGAGCTGAGTGTAAAAGCGAAGCTCTCAATTTACCGGTCGATCTACGTCCCGACCCTCACCTATGGCCACGAGCTGTGGGTAGTGACCGAAAGAACGAGATCGCGGATACAAGCGGCAGAAATGAGCTTCCTCCTCGGGTGGCTGGCCTCTCCCTTAGAGATAGGGTGAGAAGTTCGGCCATCCGGGAGGGGCTCAGAGTAGAGCCGCTGCTCCTCCACATCGAAAGGAGCCAGTTGAGGTGGTTCGGGCATCTGACAAGGATGCCCCTGGGCGCCTCCTGGGTGAGGTGTTCGGACATGTCCCACGGGAGGAGGCCCAGGGCAGACCCAGGGCGCGCTGGAGAGATTATATCTCTCGGCTGGCCTGGGAACGCCTTGGTGTTCCCCGGATGAGCTGGAGGAGGTGGCTGGGGAGAGGGAGGTCTGGGCTTCTCTGCTTAGGCTGCTGCCCCATGACCCGACTTCGGATAAAGCGGATGAGGATGGATGGATGGATGGAATATTATTTTAAACTTAGAGTAAAAAAGTTATTGCAAAATAGTCTGAGCATTCAAAGCATTGCCTGTGCAGCATTTCAGCGTTTCTTATATTCACTGAAATGGCAGATCAGGTGACTTTATAATCTTATGACCTCTGATCCCTCTTTTGATCCCTGTTTCAATCTCTTTTTAATTTCACTTAGCTCAGACTACATGGGTCCTAATTAGTTTATTGTTAGATTCTTTTCTTACATAAAGCTTACTTTTGTTTACAGGTGCGAAGCACAAGCACCAGTCATGTAGGCTAATAATGTAATTGCACTTATAACTAAACTTGTTGCAAAACCTACGGATATTTGTGTTTGGTGGATTATTTGTTTGTTGTAACAATGCTTCTTGGCAATAAATCTCACACTGTTGTAAGGCCTGTTTATTTCCCCTTGAATGTGCCACATGTGTAAGGAAAATGCATTTGGGAGTTAAACAGCAGAGTTTAGGATGTGGGTTGCGCATCAGCCTACAAAAATTTGTAGCACCTGTTCAAAAGTATAACATTTTAAAATAGTTTAAATTTTTGTATATTTTGGATCATTTTAGGGAACATCATCAAATTTCAGGCCAGAAAGGTGGCATTTTTGGGTATATTTACTGTTCTCCAATGTCAAAATGGTCAAATTTAACCAAAAATGCATGTAAGAGTTAAAACCTGGCAGCAATGGTACCATAACTTTGACTTTACGTGCACATAGAGTTGAAAATGTTGGTACAGTACCTGGAAGTTATGTTTGATCCGCTCAGGGTTGAAGCTCTTTGGGATCACTACAACTCCTCTCTGTATGTTGAAGCGCAGGGCCACCTGGGCACTACTTTTGTTGTATTTTTTCCCAATGGATACAAGCACCTCATCGTCCAGCAGAGGAGGACATTTCAAATTCACCCTAAAAAAGAGACACAGCTAAATACGCACCATGTCATTTACCAAATGAATTCTGCTTAGGGTCATGTTAAGGGTTTGGTAACAACAATAATTTGTTTTTATTGTTGCAGTCTCACATTAATACAGTAATAGGGGTGATAAAATTACAATAACCTCACACCAGCCTACATAAGTGTATATATTTTCAAACCTACCAAGATGCATCTCTGGAGGAGCCAATTGGGCAATAGCCAACAATCACGATGTCATGCTGACGACAGTACTCTAGAAGTTTTGGTTGTGTGAAATATGGGTGGCATTCGACCTAAAGGTAAATAAGAAGAAGGTAAAAAATGACAGGGCTCAGTCTTACAAGTAGGAAGGAAACTGGATGGGAATCAAAAGTAAAATCTATTCCATTTAATCTAGATTAATGAAAGAAAATGTATTTCAGCACAGTGTTTGACTATTTTTTGGCAGAGAGTCTACTTTAGAAATGCCTTCTTATTAAAAACCCAGAATACTAATGTATACTGTACAGTACTATTTTACTTTGTAGACTACCCTCATTGTGATGTCATTAGGGGTCAGGAAACAAACTGGGATCACCTGGTTGGATACAGGTTTGTGTTTGAGACCCGGTTTATTCAGAAGCAGCTCCAGCTGCCTGCGATTGAAGTTGGAGACTCCCAGGGACTTAACCAGTCCAGCATCTTTGCAAGCCTCTAAAGCCTGAAAGAAGAATATTAATACCTTATCAAAGACTGATAGCAGTAACCTTTACAGGCTAACTGAGATAGCCAAGACAAGCTAAGACACAAGGAAAATAAACTGTTTATGACACAGTCCTTGAGAGTAATGTGCTGCAGAAAAAAATACTCTGACCAGTATTAACATGTAAGAACACTTGAATAAGATAAAACAATGCCTACCTAATATTTTATTGGATGCATACAGTACAAATGCAAGTGCAAAAGTCGTGAGCCATCTCCCTTTTTAAAAAATATTTTGCAAAATGGGAAATAGGTGCAGACTAACCAAAATATAAAATTATACATATAACAAAACAGAGTTTTTAGAATTTTAACAAGCTTGAAAGTTTATTAGACATGCTCAATTTTATTCTTTAACACAGCCTGCAATGTCTTTAAGTAGTCTTCAAGAATAGTTCTCCAGGCTGCTAGAAGGATATTCAAAGCTCTTCTTTCAGTGTTGACTGCCTTTTGTTCCATTCTGTCAAGATGATCCAACACTGCTTCAATAACATTGTGATCTGGGGTCACGGAAGTTCCAATCAATGAGTGATAGCCATTCGGTTCTACATTCCACTTTTTGACAGAATCACCAACAAACAGAGCTCACCTCCCATGTTGCACAGAGATCTGTGTGGTGGTAGATGTAGTTTCCATCTTGGTCCTTTGGATAAAAGGCATTTCCAGGCTAAAATATATGCATAATTAAATACTTTGCATTAAAAGTGGTTATTTAAGCATGTGATTTATGGTGACCAAAGGTGGCACAATGCAGTCATGGTCAAAACGCTTAATAAAGAAACATCCTGATTCCAGGTACCCAATCTTAACCAAACACCTGTCTACATAATCTTATCTGATTCTAATGTGTGTAATGTGGCAAGGGCCAGTATTTGCTATGCAGCTCCTGTGTTTTAACCCCTATTATCTAATTCTGTATTTAATAGTTAAAAATACTTAATTGTAAAAATTTGTAAGAAGATTTTTTAGAAACCTTGAAGGCCATTGGAAGCTCAATGATGTAGAGATCCACATAGTCAAGTTTTAAGGCTTTCAATGTCCTCTCTAAGGCTGGTCTCACCAACTCTGGTGGATGGAAGGTATTCCAGAGCTGAGAAAAAAAACATTGCTAAATTTAAAAAAGAATTGAAACAACCTGAACATTCAAATATCCGGGCAGCAGACCATTGCAATAACATGATTAGTTCTTAAAGGTTTGTAGGAATGAAAGTTGATTAAACAAAAGCTAAAAAATATTACCTTTCCGCAGTAAAAGATGTCCTCTCTTCTAACGGTTCCATCAGCTATCTTCTCCCTAATGGCCTGACCCACTTCATGCTCATTGAAATATACCAATGCCCCATCAAAGTGCCTGTAGCCCACATCTATGGCCAACTTGACACAGTCATGTGCAGTGCCTTTGGGTGTCTTTAAAAAATTCACAGAAAATATACATTTTTTTTTTTAATTTTTTTAAGCTACACCCACAGTGTGTACTTCTCAGTGATCCTGTTTAACTGATGAAAATCAAATCACTAAAGGTAAATAAGCCTCACATAAAATGTGAATTAAACACAGCAATCTAAATCTAGAAACACAGAGACTACATGATATTTTTCTCACCGTTCGAGGGTCCCCATAGGTGCCCAGTCCCAGGAGTGGAATACTGTTACCATCACTCAAAGGGATTCTGTGGCTTTCTGCTGTTAGATTCATGTTTGTGTCCAAAATGTGCACAATTGAACTGCAGCGCACTTCTCTCAAGGCTAACCCATAGGTTGGCCATGAACCTTGAACCATGAAGACATTATCTTCCACTCAATTGCGCAAGTGCCTTTAATCTGAACCAGAGTAGTTTGTCCAGTTTTAAAACAATTCTTCACCAGCTTTTCAGAATACCATTTAACTTGAAAACAAAAACACTCTTATAATCATAATCATATGTGAATATGACACCAGCACTTTGAGTATCTTTTCAGCAAACAGTGTTACAACGTTACAAAAAAAAATGTCCATATGCCTTGCTGAAGCCTGAAGCCAACAAAACCTAATACATTTGAATTTCACACAGCCTATCATAAAGGTCTTGTAGTGCCATAAATAAATAAAGTAACACGGTACTATTGTACTGAATTGAACCCTGTGCAAACTTTCACAGTAACAAGAATCAGACAAACATTCTCTCCTGCTGCTCGGTGGAGTTTGTCCTCCTGACAGCACAGAGGACACAGCAGCCAGCGGCTCTGGTATCAAGATTTTGACCCCGCCCCACCCTTACCTCAACGAGCGCGTGCGCTCTAATTTGACCAACAACATCTGGGGCACGCGAGCATGCGACACAGGTGCTTTTTTTTCTTTCGTGCTTCCTGTTTGTTGCAACAGTCCAAAAATTCTTTTCCCCCAAATATCACACGTAGACAGTAATACACTCGACGCTTACAAATGCTGAGCTGGTAGAGAGCGCGCGGAGGACAACGCAGGTAGGAAGAAGGCGCTCTCTTCGGCTACAGAGCAATGAGATATAGCCTACGCTTCAGACTACCCTCCCTGTACGTGTCGTTGAATCAGAGTAAACTAGACTTGAAGAACAGAAACTGTTTCCGATGGATGCGATGGAAAAACTGGAGTCGGGACATACTGCTGTCCTGTCAGGCGAGAACGAAGCAGAGAGCACGCGAGAGGACCGGTCCGGTGCACTCGACCAACATGACCTGGACACGTGCCCCGTTTGTCATCTAAGCTTCCACAGCAAGGAGCCCAAACTTCTGCCGTGCCTGCACACTTTCTGCGAGAGGTGCTTGCCTTTACCCTCGAGGAATCTGGACGTGACGGAACCGTCCGTCTCCCAGAGCGACAACGGCGCGACCAAACCACGTGAGTCACTTTGTTTACAAACACAGATCAAGGACCGATTAATGCCTGTCAACCTTTTCTACAACCAGAGCAGCTGCACGTACAACTGCATACATTTTACGAATGCTTGTAGCTACCTCTAACCATAATCACCAAATGTCTAAATGTCATAAAAAAAATACAATCTGATGGTAAATAATACCAGAAATGTACAGTTTTACTGATTTACACCAACACCTATGCTCCTGCTTGATTCCAGTAAACGTGATCCGCTGTCCGGTGTGCAGGCAGGAATGTATGGCGGCAGATGTGTTGGATAATATGTTCGTGAAGGAGTCATTCGAGGCTCCCAGCAGCACAGTGGAGAGAGCAGTCCAGGTTGGTAACAAATTAATTAATATCAATATGGGGACAGGCTGGGTTTTTGAGGGTAATTATCAAAATATAACTACATAAGTTTTACTTGTATTCTTTATTTCATTGGCCATGCAGAAAAAAACATTGCTCTTGTAAGAACCAGAATAAGGCACTAGATTATTTCCATTTGCAGTGATTTACTGGGCAGGTGCACACTGTATTAAAGGGGATATCTGTATAAAAACAAAGCTACCTTGTCTTCTGTTGGTTTGTAGCTCTGAAATCTGGGCAGCAGAAGCAATACTTTTCAGTAGAAACAGCACACTTGGATACTTCACTGATATCAACTTAGCAGATAAGGTTCATCATTGCATTCCCTTGATTGAACAAGAAATGGTAAAACCTGTCATCTCCACATCATGTTTCCAAATATTTAATAACTTTTGATGCTTGACTCCTCTTTCTATAGCTCTGTATGACCTGCGATGACAACACCGAAGCTGCTGGGTTTTGTGTTGAGTGTGTGGAGTACTTGTGTACTACCTGTGTGGAGGCCCACCAAAGAGTCAAATTCACCAAAGACCATATGATCAGACAGAAGTCGGAAGTATCACAAGGTACTCAAACCTACTGCTCATTTAGCTGTTTTAAAAAAATTAAATGCCTGTGCTGACGTATCATGTGATTCTTGCTACTGCAATATTTTAATGGGCAAAATGATAACTATACATCAGTATGCACTGCATGCTTTTTATACTGTAAGAATTTGTTTAAAAATAACTATGGTGAGCCTTTTGCTGTTTTCCAGACGTTTGTGTTGTGTCGAATCAGAGGCCGATGTTCTGTCATATCCACAAACAAGAGCCACTGAAACTCTTTTGTGAGACATGTGACCTGCTTACCTGTCGGGACTGCCAACTCACCAAGCATAAAGACCACAGGTACCTCATTGTTTCAGTAATATTGACTGACAGAGGTGGGAATCACCAGGCACCCCTCGAAATGATATCACAATGATATCACATTACATTATTATTGCAATTTTTTTTCACCACTGTTCATTGATTGATTTGATTGATACTGTGGCCTCTCCATGTGATGCATTTGAGGTGGAGAAAAAAATTTCACTGAGAGATTAAGTTAACACCCCCCCCCCCAGTTCATTATGCATATTTCAGACCTCTTTTTTTGTTAACCTGTCTGTATTAACTCACTAATGTTTTTGAATTAGTTATCAGTTCCTTGAAGATGCTTATAAAAACCACAAAGAGCACATGGAGCGTATGACTCATCAGCTACAGGAGAAAAAGAAACTGATAGAAGAGGTATCAGACTCCATAAATAGTGGGTATGTATTTCATTTTTCCTTAAAGATGTCTAGTTAAAAAAAAAAGTCACTTCTTCCATATTAATAAATGCATATTTTGTTCCTAGTCACACTTTAAATGTATGTTTTTCAGACTTCTTCTGGTGGAACAGAACCATACTTCTGTTCGTGATGAAATAAAGAAATCTGTCAGCAATTTAATCCTCGAGATAAACAAAAAGGGCAAAATTCTACTTGATCAACTTGAGGTATGACAAAGACGATTACAAGCAGCAAAACAATATTGTGCAGTAAAACTACCATGCAGTAGTTTAGTTTTTTTTTTTGCCTGTCCTGTTTGGTTCTTTTGCAATCAGAATTTTTTTCTGAAGGCCAAGAAAGTTGTAGTGCAGTAGTTTTACTCTGTAGTCCTGTAGCTTGCTGTGGTGTTGTTTCTAGAAGAATATTACTTGTATGGTGAGTTTCGTGTGGCCTTGAGGCTCAGAGTGCCGCCGTTCAAGCTGCTTTACACTGCACTCCTCTTTTTCTTTTTCTTTTTTTCAGGCTGTTACAAAAGATCATGAGAGTCTCTTGCGTAAACAACAGAAAGACATTGGCTATCTGTCCCAACACCTGGATCATGTCATCGACTTCATCAAATGGGCCACAGCCAAAAATGGGGGCACAGCCCTATTGTACTGTAAACGTTTGGTGAGGCCTCTGTAATCAATTAGCCATAAAGCAGTATCTCGTCACAGTCTTGTTTTCCTGATCTCAGCTCGTCTCTAAGCCTTGTATGTCTCGGATGTGATGAAGCACAAGCATATGGCTTTTGTAGCATGCATGTTCCTCCTCTGAAAATGACTGATAACATTCCTTCTGTTTGCAGATTCTGTTTCAGATCGAAAACCTCCTTCAGGCAAAATGCAGTGCTTCATTCGTACCGCAGAGCACCATACGCTTCCAGTGCCGAGCCTCTTACTGGGCCTCAAATGTTGATTTGGGTAAGAGATTAACAAATGATGTGATCCACAGCCCTGAGAATGAATGGATTATTTGTTTTCTGGTCCAGTAAAGTTGTATACCTTGAAACTTTATTTAAATTTTAATTAATAATTTTAGGGGCATTCTTCTTCCATAAGATTGTATCCGTGGTGGTGGTCTAAATGAGACTTGCACAGTATTAATAAACAGGCATGAGGAGAGTCAGATGGTCACGGGGAGTTAGCTGGGGGCCAGTAAAACTTGGATGATGAATCCTATTATTTATTAATGCCTTTGCACTTCTCTCTCACACAATGTCAGTTTTACTCTGACTGTTTTGAACTACCTTCATTTTTACTGTTATTTGGGTTTTTTTATCACTGTTGTAAATATATATATGAATTCCTGGATTATCTCATACTATATGCCCCTTACTAGGCACCTGTGGCATTTTATTTAATTGTGTTGTTTATATGTTGTGTATTGTAGACTGTACTGTTTTTACTCTTTATCATGCTGCTGTAACACAAAGATTACCCTTGTAGGATCAATAACGTATCTATCTATCTATCTATCCATCTATCCATCTATCTATCTATCTATCTATCTATCTATCTATCTATCTATCTATCTATCTATCTATCTAACTATCTGATTGGGAGCAGAGCTCAACATTGAATGAAAATCATTGTCTAGCTGTTTATATTCATCTGAGCCTGACAATCATAATGAAATGCAACATTAGTCTAATTTAGTCAACAGATTGGCCCCAAAATTGACGGGTTTGCTCATTAAGTGTCTGAGGAAAGCAGAATTGCTTTATCTGGTATTGTTTTTTGGTTTCCATAATTGTAAACTGGATACTTAGCATTCTGACATATAAAAACAAGCGAACTAATGCCATCACATTTGGATTTTTCACAGTTTAAATAGTAACTGATTAAATGGAACAAATTAATTGAATTTGTTATCTTTTGTTGCTTATATCCAATTATAACCCAAGTTAGCAGAGTTTTACTTACTACCTGCCTCGAGTTTTACATATATCTCCCTACAGTTCTCTGGAATTTTCTTTCTGTACTGTATATATTTCATCACTCCTTGTTATGCTCATCCTGTCTCTGTGTGTATGTCCTCTCAGGCACTTTAATGGTGGAGAGTGTACCAGGCCACCAGCTGGGTGGTTTTCATCATGAGCACACCCACAGTGGGCAGAGTTCCTCAGGCTCACCCCACAGCTTTGCCCTGGGAGCTCCCCATAGCACTCTGGCTCAGCTCCAGATGCAGGTGGACAAGCTAAACCCCCAAGCTCACTGGCAGCCCCAACCACCTCCTCCACCCTGCACATGGTTCCAACTACAGCAAACAGTACCGGGGCCCCTACAGAGAGGCTCTCCCTCCCACAGTTTGCCTCCTCAACCAGACCACAGGTTTACGAGGCCTCTGCCCAACCATGTTAGCTCAACTAGGAGCATACTGAGCCCTGGATTTTCTCCCCAGGTTACTGTGCGTTTCTTTGTGTGAGTGTGGATGTGTGCTTGCCTAAGTTTGACTGACAAGCCTTCTTAACAAGCACAGACAGCAGATGGCATTGTCCTAAATAGAGCTGACAGCTTTCACATCCTGAGCAATTTATGTCTTTCCTTGTCAGGAAGGATTTTAGTCTTGGATGAACTTATAGCTCAAAAATAAAGTAAATCAAATAAATCTGCATGACAAACAGCGAGCCAGCATGTGACAGAGGACAAAGGGGAAACTTCTTGAGTAAGGCTTGATAATATCTTTTATTCAAGTTGTTTAGTCTGCTTCACTGGATGTTTGGGTTTCAGTTCTGAAGTAGGACAATACTGGCATGTAAAGTGCAGACATTTGTTTTCTACTGATGTGAACAAGTTGTTAAAGCTGCACACCAAACTAGTAGTAAAGAAACAGCAGTCTTTTGCATACAAATCTGGTAAACTGATTGAGACTTTTCAGAGCGTACTGTGGTCACATTGCATTGGGTTTTTAGATTGCGGTGTAATGGTGGGGCCTTTTTTATCACATGCAGTAAAATGATTGTGGCATGCTCTCCCTTTTTCTGTATCGTCTCCATTCATCATAGTATCAGCAGAGAAGGACAGGAAGTGGCTCCACCTACCAAACCAAGCCCATTGATGGATTTTTCTCTACACCCTTCTATGCACAAATAACTCCGCCACCCCTCAGTGGTAGTGTCAGTTTACCTCATTCACAACAGAGGGTAAGCAACTTCCTCTACTGACTGAAGGCATTATCATGGTATAATATCTGCTTTTAAGTAATTGATTTGCAATGGTGTGTTTAGACTGAGCCCACATACATGAACAGGGGAAATGATTCAGCAGGTCCAGTTTATACAGTGAAACCAAACTATCCTCAGGGAGCAGAAACTTCCTTGTCAAGCAGAAACGGTATGTTTGCAATTATTTTTGCATATTGTTTTTTTCCAGTTTTTTGTAGCATAGAGAATATGTGTAATGTTGTATTTTTTATAATGGACAAATGCATTGTAAACTTTTCTGAAGCACCAGGACATCACACTCCAGTATCCCAGAAAAAAACAAGGTAGGGGGGAGCAGTATGCACACTTTTGCAAGTATACAAGCACAGATTATCTCTTTGTTCTGTTATGGCACTATTATCTCTGTGCTATGGGTCTCTTGAGTGAATTTATCTTTGATTGACTTTTGCTTTGTTCCCAAGCAGCGTTTTTTGGAAAGCCCCAGAAATACACCAGGCTAGTGGAGCAGTGGGATCTGCTGCAAAGAAGAGACAACGATCATCTCCAAGGCCTATAATTATCATCAAAGATGAACCAGATGATGAAAGTAGTTATGTAAGAAGGGAATGATTTATTTCAAATACTGTATAGATTTTTTTATTGTTGCTAGTTGCTTTTATCCATAACTTATTTCTGTAGTAAGCATTCGACTGGCACAAAGTTTGATAGGAGATTGTTACTTGAACCTAGCAACAGGGGGGTCACAAGTCAGTGTACTCCTACTGCTGTTCCCAAGCCCGGATAAGCAGTGAGGGTTTTATAAAGAAGGGTTAATCTTGGCCAGTTCAACAGGCATACTGTAAAGAATGAGATTTCCATATTAGATCGGCATTAACAACAACTGCCTCTGGTCCTGTTGGCTAATAGGGTCCCTTTGGAAACTGTGCTACTGTTGGCTGAAGACAATGAAAGAAAAATGGGGAAAGGCGTGTTAGGAGGCAGTGAGAAAGAAGGAAAGACAAGAGTTTGAGAGGTGAGAGTACGGACTTTAAATGTAGGTACTATGACTGACATAGGGAGCAGACTGGATGCCGTGATGGAGAGAAGTAGGGTAGATATATTTTTTGGGCAGGAAACCTGGTGGAAGGCAAGCAAGGCCCAAGACCATTGGAGGTGGATTCTACCATGGTGTCGAAGAGAAATGGAGTAATCTTGAAGGAAAAGATTAGTATGGGTATGAAGCTGGAAAAGGGGTCCTCTTGAATGTTATCAGCGCGTATGTCTCACAGGTTGGATGTCAGAACAGAAAGGGGAATTCTGGAGTGAGGTGGATGAAGTGTTTAGACTGTGCCCCCAGGAGGGAGAGAGTAGTGATTGAAGCACACTTCAGTGGACAGGTACAGTACTGGTGCTTACTGATCGTCACCTCTCTTTCCCATAACTTCATGGTATGTCTCATCAGCTTTATCCCTCTATAATTACTACAGATCTACACATCATGCTTATTCTTGAACAGCAATATCAGTACACCTCTCCATTCCTCAGGCATCCTCCCACTTACCAAGATTGTGTTAAACAATCTGGCTAAAAGTCCACTGCCCTCTCTACCAGACACCTCCATACCTCCACAGGTATGTCATCATGATCAGTTGACTTTCCACTACCCTTAGCTGGTTTTTCATCCTCTGCATAACTGCCCTTCAGTTGTCCTCCATCTGTCCTTTGTCATTTTCTACATTCATGAGCTCTTGAAAGTTCTTCCATCTTCTCATTGCTCACTTCACTCGTTACATTTCCAATTCTATTATTAACCACACTAACCTGCTGCAGATCATTTCCAGTCTCTATACACAGCCAATTGATACAAGACCTTTTCTCCTTCCTCAAGTGTCCAGTATCACATAGAACTCCCTAATGAACTTTGATATTTGCCGACAAAAAAGAAAGGAAGGAAAAGAGGAATATCACTGAGAAGACGCGTGGGTGTAGTGAAGGAGGACATAGAGAGAGTTGGTGTGGGATGTTCATTCCTGGGAAGATTGGCCACATTGTTTTCCACTAGGGAGTCATTTTTTCTCACTGTACAATAATGGACTTCAAATTGTTTGGAAATGGCTTCATAGCACTTCTCAGATTGATGTGCAGCAAAAGGTGGTTCTCTAATATTAGTGCTGAAGACTTTCCTCCTTGGCCTTGTGCTAACACACACCTGAATGCTCCAGAGTTACAAACTGCCAAAACCTCTGCTTTTATAAAAGTGTATTTGTTTAGCAGCACCTGCCTGTTACTCTTAATTCCTGGTGTGCTTAGTTTTTCACACAATGCTTCTGTATTTTGGATTAGTTTTTGTTAAATAAATAAGAATACTTTGCAATTTGTATTTTTCTTTGTTCATCTGAGGTTGTATCTACCTAACTGTAAGACCTACCAAGAACTACTAATCCATTGGAAAGTTTGATACTTAAACAGGTATTTTAGCTCATACTCTAATTTAGTTTGCTGCAATGTTTTAAACTTCAAAGTAAGTTTCCAAATTCAAACAGTAATTAGTTATTGTGACTGTTTAGCATCTTAAGGTGGCTGTTGTTATGATTTGGAGTTACATAAATGAATTGAATATTATGAATGACTGGCAAATGAAAACCAAAGTTTCCCTTTAAACATCCATATTTGATCAATACATCAACAAATCAGGTGTAAAATGGGCTTATTCAGTGTTTCTCAAAGAGGAACACAGGATTATATATATGTACACAGGGGACTAATTAACTCAGCAAGCAGCAGGAAGTAGAAGAACACAGGTAATCATGAATACGTGAAAACAGTTAGGGCAAGAATAGCAATCACAGAGGGAGGAAAAACAGAAAGTTGAAGGAAGTGCAACAGATAGCTGACCTTCAGAGTAAAACAGGAAATAACCAAGACAAGAAGACTCAAACTAAACCTGATATCAAAGACTGGAAAAGGCAGCGATGCATAAATTGCATTTAATAATACATGCATAAATAATTGTATAGTATTGTATTGTGTTGTACATAAGACTTTTATTTTATTATTTTTTCCCCCTTTTTTGTCTTTATATTTTTAGTGTACACTGAGGGCCATGTGAGCATTGCAATTTCAAATTCCTGTATATAACTGAATATATGGTCTTTGACAGTAAAGCTGACTTTGACAAATACAAGGAATAGACAGGGAAATGCTGTGTGAACTAAAACTACTACTACTAATAATAATAATGATAATAATTTAGTAATAACCAATCATGAAAAATTCTCGCACCATGATAAATCTGTGAAATGTTGGTTCTGTTATTTTCAGATCTTGTTTTCTTGTTTTCAGGTACATCCCAAACAAAGAGCCAGCCTCCCCGACAGCACAGATGACCAACCCCAAATAAATTCCCAAGGTGAAGATGTCCAAACTTGTGTTCATAGCACAGACGACAAACCCTGTTGCCCCTCACACTCTCCAAGTGAGCCACTGGGCCAGAGTAAGACTAGACCTCCAAATCATGTCAGTTCAGTGGGAGAACAGCAGCAGGTAGAGCAAAATAAAGCCCAACTGGAAGACTCTAATGAGACCTCGTGCGCTGTGTGTCAGACTACAGGAGAGCTGTTGTGCTGCCAAAAATGTCATAAAGCTTTTCATCTTACGTGCCATGTTCCAGCTCTCCTCAGATCTCCAAGGTCAGCTCCATCAAACTTTATTTATTACTGGTCTTGGATGAAAATGCCACAGCTCATATATTTTCATTTTAATAGCAAATCAATGGCTTGTTTTCTTTGTGGAATGAAAAGCACGTCAGAACAAATCCACTTTTGACAAGTCGATTTTTACATCTTGGAGGTGTGAGATTTTCATCTGACTGCAGCATTATGCACTTGTTGACGTGAGTTACTGCTTACTGGCTGTTGTGTTGAGTGTGTAAATGGTCTCTTTTTCAGCAGGGAATGGTTTTGCACTTTCTGTTGTGACCTGTTATTGCCTGAGATGGAGTATGTCTGCAAACCTGAAGCCAAAACAATAAAGAAGGAGATGGATTTTGAAGGAGCATTTTCCCCTGTGGACAAACAAGTCAGTGCTTGTTTTTAAAAATGATTTACTGTTATGTAATTATAATAATGATAATACTATAATAACAAAATGACTTCAATGCCAAGTAATTCAAATTAAGTTCAGAATTCAGCATAATCTGATAAGTCATGTATTTTTCAAATTTATAGCCGTTTTGTAAAACACCAGTGAGCAGCATCTTTTTAAAAAAATTCAACTCAGTTAAATACCATTGAAGTTGGGTAACATCAGATTAATTCCATCCGTCACAGGTAAAAATATTCATTAACAGAGCATCACCTATTATCATTATGACTACATTATATAAGATATAAACCATAAATACAGCTGCGTTCTCTGCAGTAAGATAGATCATCCCACCTTACCTCAGTTTGATCTGCCAGCTATGTTGTCTTAATATAGGCCGAATGTCTGAATGTTCAAATTTTGTCTTTTCATTCTCACATTCAGCACGTTTCAGATAACTTTACATTTATAGAAATGCTGGTATCGGTTTATGTGGGGATGTTACTTGATTATACTGTGTAGGAGGCAGAAAACTTGTTAGTTTATACGACATTACTTTAATTTGTAACCAGCGCTTATGTTCCTAAATGTAAGATATGTAAATCAAATTACATATCAAATTACAAACATATTACAAATGTTTGTACCCATGTAAATCATGGGTACAAAAACCAATAAAAAATAGTAATTGTAAATAGTAAAATAGTGGAGCTCATCTGCTTTTCCCTGACCAGGAGTGTCACTCAATTGGGAAATGAACCATCAAGTTGAAGTACAGAGTCTGCCAAGTGGCTTTCTTCCACAGCACGTTTTTTTTTTCATGTCTTTCTTCTCTTGCCCCAGCCTGGTTCTGCCGGGGTTTCTTCCTGTTAAAAGGGAGTTTTTCCTTCCCACTGTCGTCAAAGTACTTGCCCACAGGGGTCATAGGATTGTTGGGATTTTCTATTATTGTAGGGTCTACCTTACAATATAAAGCACCTTGAGGCATGTTGTGATATGTGCTGTATAAATAAAATTGAAATTTAAATAGCTTGGGTTAGAAGGGAGTTCCTTGTCTCATTTTGTGTGTGTTGTCTTGACAAGAAAAGTTCTGTTTATATATACATATTTATATCTATCTATCTATCTATCTATCTATCTATCTATCTATCTATCTATCTATCTATCTATCTATCTATCTATCTATCTATCTATCTATCTATCTATCTATCTATCTATCTATCTATCTATCTATCTATCTATATATATATGGAAAAAGTAAATGTGTAGTCGACCCGTACGTGATAGCTGTTAGGTTAGCTAATATTCTCATTTGCTTCTGCAGTGCACTGCCTTCTCCTATGTGCAACCAAGACTTGTGCTGTCACACTAGGGTCTTGTCTGCTGGCTCAGTCTTCAGCTACACAGTTCATTTTCCCAGGAGATTTCACCTGCTCTTCCAAGTAGCATACTGCCAGAACAGGCGTTGGAGGCAGGGAGTAGAAATAAAGACGTCATTCACCCTTTTACAAATCAGTGTACCATCAAAAGGATTTCAAGGCTGTTATTTTTATAGTAAAACATTTACGTTGCTTTAAAACAGTGGTTTGTTAAACTGAGGCTACGTCCACACTAGACCGGATAGATTTGAAAACGGCGTTTTCGTCTGAAAACGATCCGCGTCCACACTTTTCAGTCGTTTTCACAGAGTTGTGCGTCCACATTGAAATGACCGAAAACGCTTACGTTCCAGTCCTGCGCATGCGCAAAAACAAGTGAGAAAAGCTATCTAGACCATGTACAAACTGATATTAATGCTTTTTAGGGCTGTCAAAAAACAATCAAAACAACTGCTGTATAATGCACTCCGCTATCTTTGTTTGATTGGTCACATGACTGCATCACATGACTAAAATGCGTCATCGTTTTAGAAAGTCTGCGTTTTCGAGCGTCCACACTGCGACGGGACAGCTCCGTTTTGAAATGTATGCGTTTTCGAGAGCGTTTTCTAAACGCTGCATTTTTCCTTGGGCAAAACGCCGTTTCAGTGTGGACGGGAGGCCAAAACGGAGAGAAAATGATGCATTTTCAAACGAAAACGCATTAGTGTGGACGTAGCCTTAGTATCTGAAGGGCTAGATGCCTGACATTGCATCATGCATTTAATAACTGATAAGAACTGGTAAGAGTGCAAGGGCTGACACAAAGCAGAAAGGTGTCAAGAGAGATCCTGAGAGACGACTCTTACCAGTTTAATATTCTGCTTGACAAACCACAGATGGGAGAAATGTATTTGGTTGTTCTGATATGTATTAATTCAGGCTTATTTTTTGTGTTGCAGAAGTGTGAGAGGCTGTTGCTGTACTTGTTTTGCAGTGAGCTCAACTCAGTCTTTCACAAGTCTGCATCTCTCTCGGTGAGTCTGAAAGTATGACTGACTATAGTGGAAAAATTAACAGGATTACTGTCAGATGGAGTTACTGTAACTGTAATTTTAATTGTATGTAATACACCACATATATCAGTGATGACAGAAATTAGAAATCAGAGGCAGAGCAGCTTTACTGTAAATAAACCGTAAGTTCATTGCAGGCCCAGAACTTGAAGTGTTTCGTAATTGGACTTAAGGGGTCGGTGTGATTCTGGTGGTTTGGCTTGAAATAGCTGTTTATTTTACCCTTTACATGGCAAAACAGGGTAAAATTCCATAGTCCCATGTGCGCGCTGTTTACATGTAGATGGACACCACAGATTTGAAAAAACTAAAATGCCAACAATGTGTTATTGTTCTGTTATCATTTCCTTTCTAAATACTACAGGTACATGCTGATAACAGTCTGACTATAAAGGGACCAGTGAGTTTTTCCACAGTGAAAAACCGTCTAGAGGCTGAGCAGAGTATGTGCTATCAAAGCCCCGCAGAGTTTGTATTAGACATCAGGCTCATCTTTGGAAACTGTGTGGCCTGCAGTGAGGTACCATAGACAAATATTCTGCAACAATAACTATTATTCAGTTCTTGACATCTGTTATTAAACTGTTCATCCTTTTCGTTTTATCTTCCTTCAGTGCCGGAGTAACACTGAACTTGCCGTGACATGTAGGAGATTTAAAGAACTCTTTGAAGATTATCTGAAGCTCATCTACCCTGATCAGACCTTTCCAGAAATCAAACCAGAGATGATTCAGACTGCTTCACCCACGTGTCAAGATTCTCAACTCAAATCTCTTGACAATATAGTCCCACTTGCAAAACGCCAACGCACATTTTCAGATTCCCAGGATGCACCAAGCTATCTCAGTGGAGAAGAGGGTATTGGATTAAAGCTCCAATTTTCCTAACCAATTGGATATGTGCCGGACGGCACAAAGAATGTGTGGTGTGTAGCGTTTTATTAAAAAATGTTGCCTTCAAGTTACCAAATACATTTTATTTTTAATGATTAAATGGTATTGCATGACAAGAATTGTGAATTCAGAAGTCAAATGATACTTTTTTGTGTTCTAATCAGAATTAAAGCTCGTAGGTTTTGCAGTATTTCTACTTCTGACTGAAACCTGAAGAGGACATTTTAGTTGTTCTTTTGTTACTACTGCTGTAATCAAATGATAGTAATCACAAACTCTCAGGTTTCTGATGTTAAATTGTGTTTCAAGGCCCCTCACAGTCAGATCATTAATAGCAAATTAAAATAATCTAATAAAATTCAAGACAAATACATTGCATACTTTCACACAGTGCAGAATATTTCTGTTTGCCCTGGTTTGTTAGGCTCTATTTACACAGTCCAAATCTATAGTTTTCACAACGTGAAGGAAAATGCAATTTTATTTAGCATTTTTTATGTATATTCTGGCTTCTTTATATTATATATTCTGGTGATACTGCCCATGTAACAATGTGTGTGATTATATCCGTCAGGGTCATAATGTTGACTTAAAAAGCTTTCTTATAAATGTAAGACATAAAGACTGGTTTTCTCATCACCAGAGGTCAGAACATTTACGCATTCAGGTCAACTTGCATAAATGAACAAGTATAGTAACTATTATTCCTTATATATTGAGTAACAGCTCCAGCTAAGGTTTAATGTTCTACACCTTTTTTTGCTCGATAGCTGCATGTTAATTGAGTTTCATGTTGTTCTACAAACTCGTTTGGGTCCCACAGGGCAGATTTCAGTCTGCCTTTGATGTGTTAGTGACCCTCTGCAGATTGACATAGACGTGGCAAGACCAGCTATAAGGAGCTTCAAAGGAGCTGCGCTACACCCCCAACAACAAGATTAACACTGTTTGAATGCGACCTTGGCCACTCCAATTTCCTTCACCTATTAGCTTGCAAGTCAGCTCATGCTGCGTTTACTTGTTAAAGCCCAAATGTAGATTTGAGGTGGAGCGAAGGAATGAGGCTTAGTTGTTTCTGGTGGACTGAAAGGCATGGGAAGTTGCCCTCTGACTGTTCTCCAGCCAGCTGGACTGGAAGCATGGCAGGGTTCTGGCTTTCATGCTGGACATTCTTCATTCCTTATATGGCATATTATCTCTTATTAGATAAGATTAGGACAGGTCAGCACTAAAGGCTTGCCCTTTGTTGTTGTGATAACTCTAAGAAGGAGTTGCTACATCTTTGGCTGATAGAGGACTCCAGGACCTACATATGCTTTACTATAGTAGTACTACAGTCTTAACCCAAAGGTACAGCAGACAGTAATATATTAAAGAGCACAAAAATTATTTATTTTTGACAATCGTGTGAGGAAGTACTTGCCCCCTCCCTTTTTCCCGCATATTTGTTACATGTTTCAGATCATCAAACACATTTTAACAATAGATCAAAATAACTGGAGTAAAAACCAAATCCTTATCAGGGTTGCTGGGGGGACCTGGAGCCTTTCCCAACTGCCACAGGGCAAGAGATGGGGTACACCCTGGACAGGTCAACAGTCTGACACAGGACTAACACACAGAGACAAAACCATTCATACTCACATTCACACCTATGGGCAATTTGAAATCACCAATTAACCCAACCCCACTAACTGCATGTCTTTGGTGAGTAGGAGGAAGGCGGAGCACCCAGAGACAACCCACGCAAACCTGGGGAGAATGTGCAAACTCCACACAGAAGGGCCAGATGGTGGAGTTAAACTCATGACCTTCTTGAGTGAAGCAACAGTGCTAACTATGAGAGAGAGAAAAAAAATGCAACTTTTAAATAATAAGTAACTTTATTAAAGTAAATAAATCTATCCAAACATAACGGACTGTGTGAAAAAGTAATTGCCTTTGTTATTGTGATAATCCCCCCTAGATTCTTGGCTGATGGAGGACTCCATTAACTACATATGCACTGCTAGTAGAGGCTTAACCCACAGGTTGAGAACACAATAAAGTCCCGCGTTGTGGACGTTTATAATTCTGTGAGAAAGTAACACCAAGAAATCAGGAAGGGGCCGAATACTTTTTGATGTCACTGTTTAGGATTTATAGCAACTTTTAAGGTATTTTCCTGTCTTGCTGATACTAGACTTTGCTTATTTTTCCAAATGATTTGGTAATCCATTACAAAAGCCACCCCACCATGTCTGCTTTTACTTGTGGCAGGGTCTAATTGCTGTGCTGTAGTGTCCAAGTGCAGGTTGATTCGAAAATATTTCCCATTTTCCATGCAGGTGCAGTGAAAAGGAGGAAATAAAAAAGAGACAGAACCTTTCTGTGATGGATTACCTGCTCAAACAATTTCCCCAGAAGCTTGTTTATAATATAAAGCCCATTTTCAAAAATATTATATTAGAAATATTGCAATTTGATACATATACTGAGAAAGGAAGCTGTGGATTTTTCATCCTAACAACTTACCCCAGTTACCCACCTCTGTAAAACTGGTGTGGTATAGTGAAATGAAAGAGAACTGCCAAGAATTTGCAATTTATTTATGCAATTAAATGGGCTACAACATTCAAAACACCACTGTGCTGTATTAAAATGTACTTTTACAGAGAGATTGTCAGAGTACCAGCAGAAAATACACACTGTAGTGGACGGAAGCACAAAGAGATCAAGACACGGCTCATCAAGCACTACACATTTAAAAGGGCAATTATCCTTTTATGACAGCCATATACCTGTGGCCTTTCTTATACGCCTGTGGTGTCCTTATATCAAGCCCTTGGTGATGTTTCTTGTTGGTTAGACTGGTGTGGTGGAACCATATGGCTTTGATTAGAAAATCATTTAATCTCTCTCTGTCGCCATGCCCAGAGCCAGTAGACTGATTGAATTTGCAGAGGGTCTTAGTTGGTACAAAATGTTTATAAAGCACTATATCAATTATTTCTCCACTCCTTGCCAGTTCTGGTAGACGTGTGTGAGTGCATGCGTCTGTGGCTTGTTTATATGTAGCCACTTTTCACAGCTCGTGATCACTTTGACTGATGTTGAGTGCACAGATGTGGCACACTCAGGGAAGATTGAATTCATTCACATTACTATAGAAATTTAAGCTTTATAGCAGAACTGCAGGGACCCGTGACACCGCTGTGAAGATACAATGTTAAGGGTGGGATGGGTTGGAGGGGGTGTCACAGAGCCAGGTCTTTGTCTCTTTAAGTGCACCAAACTCATATATAATTGTGAATAACAGCAGTTAGTGGTAGTGAAAATATTTATTTATTCTTTATTTCCCTTATTTCGTCAGAGAAATCCAAAAGGTTTCCAGGCTTACAGTCTGGATATAGCCACAACACATTTTTAAAATACCCCCAAACCAGCTCCAGATGTTGGGTAATCACTACAGTCATTAGTCACAGGCAGAAATACTCTGCTCTGCCATTGATGGAAGTGCAGTTTCCATGTGTGCGCGCACACTTCACGGTACAGTAGCCCGAAGATGACTGCGAGTCCCATCTCCCGAGGCAGTTTTTCAGATGTTGTTCAGGACACTCAAAAAAAAAAAAAAAAAAAAAAAAAAAGGATCTGCAATAGGAGATATTTTAAAACGACAGCTCTTTTGTACACTTGCTAAAATATACTACCTGTAAATTATATATTGTAATCATAAACTTTAACTGCGATGTGGCTTGAAATAAGCCGAAAAAAAAAAAAAAAAAAAAAGATAAGCAGTAAGTGTGCGCCTGTGGCCCTCAGCCCGCCCCTCGCGGTGCCGTAATTAGACGCTCATTCCTTCAGTCAAGCTGCAACTGCGACTCTCAGCTCCATCAAATCCACTTCTTTTCCCAGTCTAGCTTCTTCTTCTTCATCTTTTTTTTTAAAGGAGCACTGCAGTTTCTTCACACATCCCCGCGGAACAACCAGCATCGGAAAGTCCACCTCGTCCACGTCTGTTTCTCTCCAGTTTTTGATACTTTGAGTCTCACCTTTTTCAATGGGTCTGCGCGTAGCGCTGCTCTGCTCTCTGTTCGGAGTTCTTCTTGGCCAAGGTAAGCGTGAGAAGCTGGGTATCACTGCTGCGAGGTGAGCCAAGCAGTGGGACTGTGTATGTGATAGTGATTTGGATCAATAGCGCATATTGCATGGCAGCTTCACTTTAAAGTACTCAAAGTAAGAAGTAGACAGATAACAGGCTAAAGGGTGATACTTGGGGAAGTGATGCATTTGTCTGGAGGCTAGTTGGGGCATGTGATGAAAGCAAAGTTTACAAAGGTGGGTGCTTCAAAGTGTTGCAGGTCTTTATTAAAATTGCTAAGGCTTGAACATCTCAAATTAAAAGATTGAAACTATTGTTTAGAATCATTGTTTTCCCTCTGTTTCTTTTTTATTACCACTTACAATGTACAATAAGTAGCACTGTGACGATATAAAGTGCCACCTAAACCATTTTCCAACTTTTTGTGCACTGCATCAACAAAACCCACAGCAACTTTCCAGTTAACCTTTTCTACCTTTAACGCTCTCACTACTGTGTTTTATTTATTTACACCGTGGACTGGAATCACTCTGTTCCATGAAGTGATGATATGTCACCCCCCAGAGTGTTAAAATGTAGTTTCACACCAGTTGTCAGGCAAGAGTCCACCCTGCCTGAGGTCTCTGCCTGCAAGTCAAAGGCTGAGTGCCTTGGTATGCTGTGATGCTCTGTAAGAGCAACCAGTATCTCACCAGGGCAGGGTGGTCCTAGACAGAAAGGTGAGATTTATACTTGAGCCTCACAGCAGGGTCACCAAGTCATAAGACTAGCTGTGTCTTAAAAAGCCCACTGGGGCAATTTCACAGTCAGCAGGGGGAACTTTCTCTCAGCTGCCTTCTCTGTAGGGGGTTGTGTTGCAGGTCTTTCTGCAGATCTGCTGGGTATCAGCTCAACCAACTGCATAACCATATGCGTTCCAGATAGATAAGCTCGACCTCTGTTTCAGCCTTTTGTATATATCAGTAAGATTGGAAGAAGCTTCCACATGTAAGCTTTGAGTGGTGCCTATGAAAGAGATGCACACTTCTACGTTGTGATGTCTGTCTGAGGCCAGCTCCTCTGTCTAGGCGGGGCTCCACGAGTAGGCTCATTAAGCCTTGTTTACATGAGGCGTCTAGACGCAGACAAGACATGTGCTGCTCTGCCAAGACAGAATGGCCCTCACAGCTAGCAACATCATCCAAAATGGAAATTAGCCCTCTCCAGACAGACAATGCACCGAGGAGACTGAGAATTATGGCAGGCTGTATCTAAACCAGAGCACAGCTGTGCCTGGTTTGCTTCTTCTTCTTCTTTTTTTTTTTTTTGATAAAAGACAAGAAGCCATGCAGTTTTAAAGCACTTCTGGTCTTTCAATTTTAGGTTTTCGAGTCAGCAGACAGCGGTGGCAAAGGAATGAGTCAGTGATGCCTAGTGGGTTAGAGTTAGTTATCAGCAGAATGCTACTGTGAGGGGAAAAGTCCAGAACAGATCGCTGGGGGAAGTTTAGAATAAGTGACCAACTGTTCCTGGCGTTTAAAATGCACTGACTAAGCTCCCGAAGAGAAAGAGTTTAGGATTAGTTCATTTTGTTGGACTCTGGAAGTGTACCTCTTGGATGCCTTTCCAGTTCTAATACAAATCATGTGTTTTGACAAGATGGTGTCAGTTACTGGAAGTGGTCAAAAAACCAAAACATTACACATATACACAGCGGTACACACATTTAAATAGGATCCATTAATGTTAATAAACATCCATATTTTCAGCCTCTTGTGGGCACAGTTTTTTTTTCTAGCTATTTTGGAACACCCTGGTGTTACTTACACATTCAGAAAACAAATTAAGTCAGTGAGCGAGAGACAGAGACAGAGAAAGAGAGAGGCTGGGGGAGCCTACTTGGTAGGCCCATGTGAAAAGCTTTTAAAATGTCATCTCATTTCATCCAGCTGCTACAAGGTTTATTGGCCAGAGGATACTGGGATGTGCCAGACTTCCAGAAGTCAGTAGTGAGTCAGCTAATATGCCTGTCTACCAATAAATCCTATATCCATATTCACTCCTTTCTGCCAGGTTAAACCTCCTTTCTGTAGTAGGAATGGCCACAGTTTTTTTCCCTGTAACCTTGCTTACTTTCTTAAAGAAACAGACAACAATCAAAACGTGTCATTTTTTAAAGAACTCTTTCTTGTGTCATTGTTATGCTTCTCCTCATATTAGTTCTAGATTTCAAGTGGGACTTATAGAAACTCGTGATGAACCTGAGAAATTAAGTTTTACAGCAACTCTTGCGTTGTGTTTCCACGAGGTTTACCAGTGTGCAGACTGTTTGTGATAATAACTATTCCCGCTTTCGCCTCAGCTTGACTAGTTTGATTTAATGGTCATAATAAAACATTCCTCCTGCACCTCTGGGAGAGGGCAGCAAATCTATAAAACTGTGGACTGCAATTCCAGACACTTGTCCTCCCTCCCTACCTGCCTAATCTAACTTATTATCTGATCTTGCTTACTCCTGCTAGACGCAGATGGTTCTGTTTGAGGTATTTCACAATCACTATTCTGGATAATTCAATATTTGTTTTCTCTTTTTCCTCTCGGGGGGGAAATAACGATGATTAATGTCAATTTTGTAGACTGATCTTGGTTTGAGACACAGGCAACAAAAAAACTGAAAAAAAGCCCAAGACGTGGATCTGCCAAAGCTATTTCACGTTTGGCATATCACACGCTAACCACAGGCAAACGAACGTGCTTGATGTAATTGTTACGGCTGATTGTTTAGAGAGTCGAAGCATTCCAAACTCTCTAATCCACGTGAATAAACAGCCAGATTACCACAGAGTTGGTCGCGCTCCAGTCAAAAGGCCTCATGTGGTTCTGCAAAAACATATCCATCATTCATTGTCTTTGGCAAAAAACAAACAAAAAAATCTCTCAAGGCTTTTCTCATATCGTCAAACAGACTCTGAATTTTGTTTATTTGCTATACAATTTGTCTTGGGTCACAATAGCAGGATTGTCTTTTGTTTAGGAAAGAGAGACAAAAAAACAGATCATCATAGCTCAATTAATAAAAACTGTTTGGTCTCGCTGAAAGACAAATGCTTATCGGATAAATGTTGCTCATTTCCCTCAAATGATGCTTAGAAGTTTGCCATCTGATATATATTTGAGGCACAGTGTGTTAAGGCACTTGGTGTGTGTGTGTGTGTGTGTGTGTGTGTGTGTGTGTGTGTGTGTGTAGGCAGGCAGGTGGCCGGCACTATATTGTGGGGCCTGCAGTTATTATGACAATGCCACATGTGAAAATGGAGTGTTGTGATTCACCTGTTTGCACATGCAAAGGTAAAAACAGTGTTGTTTTTATTAGGAGCAGAACAAATCTCAATGGAGGACTGCTGTAAAAACGGGCAAAAGCATGGCACCGATCATGAAGACTGTGCATCCCTGCCCCTTATTTCTGAGTCAACCACATGCAGGTAAGCCGGTGCTGTCTGCTACTTTGCTCTGTTAGGTTTAAGTGGGGTAGTTTATAGACTTCCAAGCTATTAAATGCTGCATTTCTTTGTCAAAATCATATTTTTTATCCACTGTATTGGGCCCAAGTGATTTGGCATGTGCTGGATATTAAGGAAATGTCTAAATGCCCTTAATATGAGATCGCTTTACCTTACTCCCATAAATCTCTAGGCACATTATTCACTTCACGTGAGAGCAGGAAGCGCTAATAGTGATGGGATAATAACACGTCTGCTGGTAACCATAGAAGGTGTGCTGCCACAGGTTCAGGGCCTATAAGCCAAACTGATGGCAAACACATTTGCCACTGTAAGTGATCCCAAATTTGTCTAAATTATAGTGTGAGGAGTGGAGAGGAAAAGGGGCAGGGATTTGTGGGGGTAGCAGGGTAATATTTAGGGGTGGAAAAAGGTGAGGGGGGTCAGAAGAGGGGCTGTTTCAAAACCCAGGAAATACCTTAGAGGTGAAATCCAACATAGAGGGAGGGAATAACAGGAAATCTGAGCGATTACTTCAGACACCAACGTAAGAAGAAAGAAAAAAAAAACAGGAGAAAAACAGTAAAAGGAAAACAGGAGCACACGACTGTGCCCTTAAAAGGTTCTGCAGAGGAGGCGTGTACCTTGTTGTGACTTTCAGATCTCGAGTGGTTTATGTGGAAAGAGGTTTCTGGTAAGAGTTGATAAAAAAAACTTGGTTTGTTATGTTTTTTTGTCTTGTAAAACTGCAGGGAGACAGAGATCCAGACCAGGGAGGAACAGTCAACCTCCCCTCCGCTCCCTTAACTGATTGGGCAGACAGTTAGACAATACAACGAAATCTGATCTGAACAGAAACATTTAGTAAAACATATTTTTATGATAACGCTCTTTTGTCAGATTGGGCTGGCTTCTTCCCGGTACTGCTTTTCACAATTAAACAGCTATTGTCATTTTTTAAATGATCCTTGCAGAAGATTCGTGTTTTGCTAATCCCTAGGGGAATCTCAGAGGTGAAGGTCAATTGCAATACATCCTGTCTCAAGATGTTACTCATTTTATGGTTATAGCTATTTCTCAAATCCTAACTGTGTCACCAAATTCTTAAGAAATGGTGGACTGATTCTGTCCCGGTGATGTCATTGTGGCTGCAAATAAACTACAGATACTGGCAAATGTTAGTCAGCCAGTTAGGGCCCCTGCTGTTCTGCTTTTTTTTTGTTGTTTTTGTAGGGTGTGAATGTAGGATGAGGTTTGTTTTAGTGATTTAGATATTTTTGGACAAATGTGCAGCTTGGGACTGAAATCTTTGGTTTAACTTGGGTCTTAAACAATCTGAACAGAGTCCTCAGAGAGCTGTCAGCATTGCAAACACAATACATTCGGAGTATCCTCCGCTGAGCTCATTCTAGACTTACTCAGCCCAGTCATTCATCAGTTTTCAGTGTGACATGAGATCCCCGTCAGGCTCGCCTCGGGCCGATTTTAATGAGCTGCACTTTTAAGACAGATTTGCTTTGCCATGAGCCAGTTATCGATGGAGCAGAGAGTAAATGCACCACCTGTGTTTTGTGTTTTTTCTTGCTGACAGGATAGTGCAGGAGCAGTGTTGTGTAACAGTGCTCGAGGATAAAATGTGCACCAATGGTATCAACACTGCCAAAGACCAGGGGGCCTGCGATTCTTTATTCACCAACACCTGCGACACCAAGACTACAAAGGTGCGTTTGTATGAGTGTATATGAGAGTTTTGTTAGTAGAAATTACAAAACAGAAAAGTAAATCACCAAAAAACGTCTTTAACCACTTTGTTGGACGATGATTATGGCAAGTGATTGATGAGAGCAGTGTTGTATATCTCTCTATGTGTGTGTGTGTGTGTGTGTGTGTGTGTGTTGTGCAGCAGGATGAGGCATGTCACTGTAGGGAGGAATGAAACTTGTTGCTAGATTATAAATTAAACTGTGACTGTGGAATATTTCACCAGCGCATATCCAAGCACCTTTTAGATTTGAAATGCTTCTCAACCAAACTCAGGCAAACTCTTGCCTTTATTTTCCATTCTATATGTACTATATACACAGTATATACAGTGTTTTTGGCAAGAATCTTGAATCACCCTTGGTTTCCTTATGTTCTGCTTCCAAGAAGCCAGACTTTCTTGTAATTTTAAGCCCCTTTTCCATTAGTAGCTACTCAGGTCGGCTCGCCACGGTTTGCAGGGTTTTCCGTTAGATGGAAGTACCTGGTACCAGGACTTTTTTAGTATCTATTCCTCTGGAATAGGTAGCCATCTGAGCAATCCAAAAATATGACATCAACAGACTGTATGTCACCGATTGGCTGGTCAGTGGCGTAACTCGATGAGTTGATGAGGGTGTCTCCTTAAGGAAAATCAAAACCACCACTAAAGTCAACCTTTAAAAACAAAAGGACCAAAACAGTAAAAATGATTAGGCATAGCTATTGCACCAAACATCAACATTATAGAGAAATGTTCCCATTTGTTTTAAATTAATTGAAATAAATAGTAATTTTAATGGGGTTACAATCCAATATAAACTCATTATTAGTGAGCTTTATAACTAGCATGAAAATCTTTACTTTTACACAAATCTAGGCTCGTGTAAGATCTGCTTCCATCTTTGATTACAGATTTAAATGCTTTCTTTTTCTAACCTTCATTAGTTCCCTTTAACTGGTTTTATGTCTTTCAGAAGTATTTTGATAAATTATTTAATAAAGAATTTGGTCTAGAATTTCTATCCATTAACAGTTTAGTTGTGATCTACTATATACTGCTTAGAAGCTTTTAAAGGTGTAGCCCCACACAGCCCCACTGCATGCTACAACCGTACTAAAGCTTTGACCTACTCAAAAGTGCTGTATAAAATGGAACAGTGGAATTGCAGATACGTGTGATGAGTATTTTATGTTTAATTTCAGTTGAGATACATATTCTTTGTGGTTGGACATCCATAAAGAGACAGAGATGGCCTGATCTCAGGCACATTTTAAAGGAATATAAAGCCTTCTGTGTTCTGCATAGGAGTACCTATTTACATGATGTTTTTATTTTAAAATAAAATTAGCAGTGTAGCTCTGATGAGGGAAAACAAGCCAACCTTAACACATAACCAAAGCTGATTGCTTCCCATATTTACCAGAACCTCTTCTATGCTGACAAACATCAGCTGCTCTGTGTTCCTCTCTCTGCTGCTGCTGGCATGGCTGGCAGCATGCTATGATGATGCATTTACAAAATAATTTTCTCTACAGTGCTTTCAAGTTATTTTACAAAGTTTCTCCTGCCACACCCTTTTTGTGAAATTAAAATGCTTAAAATCTGGAGCATCTTTAGTAGCATGAAAACAATATGGGAATAACACCACCACGGGGTTGCAACACATAACAACAATGCTCAGTGGCTAGTGGAGCTAAGAGAAGACCGCAGCAACTTCCCTGAACAGGATCCAGTAACCATCACAGAGGCAGACATCCAAGAAAGAGTCTCAAGCATGAAGCATTAGACAGTACCAGGCCCTGACATGAGTCACACTTACGGGCTAAAGAAAGTAAGTGTAACTCTATGAGCATCTGGCAGCACATATGAACCAAGTGGCTGGCATAGTATACAGGAACATCTGTGCCGATTATGTCCTGGAAGTCCCGAGGTCAAAATAGGACACGTCCCCAAGGATGGTTGAGAAATGCATTGACAAACTGGTGATGACTAACCAACCGGACATAGTAGCGGTGGACACGAAGAGAAAAATGGCTGTAGACCTTCCCAACATCGGGAAGAAGGAACGTGAGAAGCTTGAGAAAAATATGCACATTTTCAAATATGCTTAAAATGTGTTGGTGCTTACATAGTTCCTGTGTGAAAATATGTCTCAAATGTGCAAAACTCCACAGACACTGGCTACAGTGGTGGATATAAAATCATTTACTTGATATTGAGGACGTCAGATTGACAAGAAAGAAATCAGGACTGTGGGTGGCTTATTCCATAACTCTGAGCTTCTTCAAATAATCTGTGTTCTCAAGGAAAAAGACAGCATGCTGATGCAAGATGGACAGAACAAAATGTACGTTTAAATGATAAATAATGACAATATCTGTGAAAATAATGTTGTACTTTCTCTAGTCAGTCAGAGAGAAGAAAAGGGGATTTGCTTCAATGTGCTGTCTGGATAAGGTTTTATGTTTTCAATTTAGAAACTGCATTATTGTGTTTTGTAAGATTTGCAGTGATGATAGTAGAATGCCGTATTGATGTTTCACATATGAAACTAATAAAAAGGCCACTTACTCTAAGCGAGCATGGGAGAAGCAAGAAAAAGCTGGACAAAGATAAGATATAAAGCAGTTGTTTGTGCGAACTGTTCAGGAGTGTGTCTGTGTGCTTGTTGTGGGTGGTTTACACTAAAAGAGTCCTAAGAACAAAAATTTTTCTAGCAGTCAAGGCCACACAGGCATATACCCACACATAAACAAGCACACACAAACAAACACAGAGAGTAGCAGTCAGCCACTACTGGTACACAACTCTTACAATTGCTCTCCTTTGCCTGTGTTCAGTCTTGCAGTCACTACAAACGCTGCACGTGTGCACCACCACGCTCACAGTCAGATTCCAGCTGCATAACCAAATTGCCAAAACATGCCCATCTGTCACACTCCCCACCTTTCTTGTCCATAACTGACATTACCGGGCTGTCATAATGATTGACTGAGCATGCATTAGGGAGAGGGGGGATGATGTCATCTCATCACTGTCTCCCTCTGTGTTCTCTTTTTCTAACTGACTGACTGCCTTTCTGGTCCCGTCTGAAGCCTGCCAGTTGGCGTATCGTCTCAAAAAAGCTCTTTTTCTGTCTGTCTGGTTGATTGAGAGCTTGGCTGTCTGTCTAAAGCAGCTTATTCTCAGCTGTCAGTTTAAAAGGCTGTCTCACTTCTTTAACCAACACTCTGTCTGCTCTTCTTCATTTTTGTTTTACCTCTGCTGGTACACAATATCCTGAAAAGATCTCTGTTTTGTTTTCTTTCAATTATTTGCAAATTTTTCATGTCTATGCTGAAAGTTCTCTAATACTGTGTTGTATGCTGTTTTCGATAGATGTGCTGTGACTGTTGTACTCTGGGGAAAACAGCCCATGAGCTTGGCCTACCCTGTGACCACAACCTATCTGTTGGCCATCAGTGCAATCTGGTGTCCCGGGCCTGCTGTGTGGAAGGAGCCACAGCGCATCAAAGAGAACGTGGGTAAAAAATGCAATCCTGCAGGAGGCTATTTCTTTTATTGTTTTTTTTTTTTTAATAAAACAAACAAAATATGTAATTTAAAGTAGAGTGGGCATAAAAAAGTGGATTAAAGTAAGTGAAAACCTCTGCAAATCAACATGAAAATCATTAGAAGTAAAAATAGGAGGACTGCTGGTTTTAAACATACGACTACACCGCCCCCTAGTGGACGCTTATGGTTATTACATGTTCATTTTCTTAGCTCATTATATAGCAGCTTAGGTTCAGCTACTGAACATTAATGTGGAAATCGGACAAATTTAGCATGCTGATTATGAGCTTTTGGACTCGATAAAATAAGGAATTTAATGACCATCAAAAATAAGTCAGAACTTCACTAGTAACACAATGTTTTGCCAAAAGATTTCATGCATAAGGTGTTAAGAGTGCATAAATAAGCATGCTTTTTTCTCTCTCTTGCAGTGCCTAACAAGGACGAGACAACTGAAAATGGAGATTCAGCGTTAAATAATCAGTGCAATGGTAAAGCATAATAAAAGCTAACAATTGTGATTTCTGCACTTGTGTTAAAAAGTGTGGATCAGATATCAATGTGTCTGTGGTGCCTTTTAGGGAAGTGTGCTCATCGCTGTGTGGGGAATGACACTTGTGCCTGTTTCAAAGGCTATAAACTCAAACCAGATGGAAAGAGCTGTGAGGGTAAGCCGCCTTTGTATTATTATATATATGTAATGATTTCAGTCTTATATTTTCATATCAGGACTGTTTTTGGTGATAAAGAAAAGACTTTTTTACTGGAAAAGACTCACACAACAGAGCCTCAGCAGGAGACGTGTGATGTATTCCTTTACTGTCTATCCTGTTTTTTCTCAGATATCAACGAATGTTTGGTGGGAGCCAGCAATTGTCGGGGAGGAGAGCGTTGCATCAACACGGAGGGTTCGTTCCGTTGCCAGAGAGAAGTCAGCTGTGGAACAGGATATGAGCTCACTGACAGCAACAACTGCAAAGGTCTCTGCTGTTTGTAGGGAGACATTGATCTGCTGTTTTTTTTGGCTGCCGTTCATAGCGTGTTGACAGGAAATTCTTCTGTGATGTCTTCATCCAGATATTGATGAGTGTGAGACCGGTATCCATAACTGTGGACCACAGTTTCAATGCCAGAACACCCAGGGGTCGTTCCGTTGTCTGCCCAAAGTTCAGTGTGGATCTGGCTTTATCCAGGATGCTCTTGGAAACTGTATTGGTAAGCATTAGCACCAAAAGATTTATTGTGGCTAAGTGTCCCATACAGAGCTCTGCTGTCATTTATGATCTCTACTTGAGCACTTGTAAGGATATTGAGATTCTTAAATTGCTTCCCTCAAAATGTCCTCATAATAATGTAAATTTCAAAATATTTAACAATATGATGACTGACATATGCTCTTTAATAAATTAACATCATTAAGACCTCTGTTCTTGAAGCCTTAAGTCAGTTACATTTCCAGATATGTAATAAGACTTAGGTCTTTTTGGGGCTCACTATTACACTCAAACCTGTCCTCATCGTTATGGTCAAATTTGATTTATTATTTATTTATTTTATTGACTTAAATTCAAAAAATATTTTAGGGTGGATTGTAGCTCATCATGCAATAAATTACCTGGTGTAAGGTTAATCACTGCCATCGTTACATCGATTGAGAGGAGCCAAATTATAGACAGAGGACTAATTAGGAAACAAGACCAGGTTAAATCAAAGCAATCAGGGCCTCATTACATGAGAAGACAAACAGCTGAAATGATTGACACACACAAGGAATAGAAATGATCCAATTAAAATAGGAACTGAAAACTGAAAAAAAAAAGAAGTCAAGGAAACTAAGACAGATAAACGGGGTCACAAAAAGAAGCATTGAATAAATAGGAAACATGAGGGATTTGATCAAACCTAGGAACATCATGACATTTTTAAAATTTAGAGTAACATCTGTGTCGTCTGTGCTCCTGTTTTCAGATATAAATGAATGTGTTAGCCAGACAGGTCCATGCAACAGGGGGCAGATCTGTGTCAACACAGTGGGCTCGTACACCTGCCAGAGGAACTCGGTTAACTGCGGTCGAGGATACCACCTCAATGAAGAGGGCACACGCTGCGTTGGTACGGAAGAGCTCATCATGCCTACATGCAAAGTGTCTTACTAGCCTACATACGGTGGATCTCATGGTGTTCTCTGTCGCTTGTACCCCTGCTTACAGATATCGATGAGTGTAAGACCACTGAAAATGTCTGTGGAGGTCATGCGTGCCTCAACATGTTGGGGTCTTACCGATGTGAGTGTGAAGCTGGCTACATGTTCAATAGCATCACTCGGCTTTGTGAAGGTAAACTGGGTTTTTTTTGCTTTGCGTTCTTACATTGGTAGCTAAATCCAAGTGTATCCTGAGCATGTAAATGCCTACAGCATGTATGTGTGTGTGCTACTTCTAGTTAAAATATGCATTGAAGTAACAATTTCAACTTCTTACTTTGTCAGTTTTGGACTTTTTGTCTTAGATGTCAATGAATGCAGGCATTACCCTGGTCGTCTGTGTGCTCATAAGTGTGAGAACACTTTGGGATCCTACAAATGTAGCTGCACTACAGGCTTCGCGTTAGCTGCCGACGGCAGAAATTGTGATGGTAAGACAATCGTGTAATTTATAGAGCCTAGATTCTGTAGGCTAGACAGTGAGTTTATGTGGGCGGATGTTGATCATCTGGTAATCAGAATCTTTGTGGATCAATCTCATACTCCCCATGCATTACTAAATGCGTTTTTGCCCCCGATGCATCCATCAGAGTGTTGGTGTGAATGTTCGATTTTTTTTAAAAGAAGAAAGGTGCCATACAGTATAAGGGACAGTCAATAACATGTCTCCCCTCTGACTTACACAGTAGAAATCTTGCATGATCTGACATCCCAGTGTTGGTGTTTTTCTTATATCATAATAATACTGATCCAGGATCAGGGAAGCATTCAGTTGCAATGTTGATCCTGGACCATCATTATTATGGTAATGCTGGAACAAGACCAACAAAGAGATAACAGATACACCTAGATACCCCTGTCTACACGGGGGTACACTTTTTCTTTTGATTAAAGCTACAGCTGAGAGAAGATGGTAACATTTTTCCATCTGTTGTCATAGTTCTCCAGCTTATGCCAAAATGAACGCCAACATGTAATCAAGTCTAACTTAAGAAATATGTTGCTGTATATCTTCATATGTTGCTGTAGCATTTTACCAGTCATCAATCTAGGAGTCATATTTTTAGGTAGCTTTCATAGTTATTTGTTCTTTATCCATAAATAGGTAAATATTGCATTACCGACACACACACGCAAACGTTTTGATGCTAACTTTGATACTTTCTCTGTGCAGATTTGAACGAGTGTGAGAGCACCCCATGTAGTCAAGAGTGCGCCAATGTGTACGGTTCCTACCAGTGTTACTGCCGCCGTGGCTACCAGCTCAGTGACATAGATGGCACTACTTGTGAAGGTAAAGTTGAAGCATGTGAACTGCAACTGATATTCAGTTTAATTCAGTTGACATTGTATTGTATAGCACCAAATCACAACCTCAAGGCGCATTGTAAGGTAAAGCCCCTACATTAAAAGAAGGATAGCAATACAAAACAAAAAAACCCCTTAGAATCAGATGACTTCCTATTAGCGAGCACTTGGCGATGGTGAGAAGGAAAAACTCCCTTTTAACAGGAAGAAACCTCTGCCAGAACCCAGGGCGGCCATCTGCTGTGACGAGTTGGGGGTATTAGCCGAATTTCCACAAATAGGAACATTCAAACATGCAGATCAGCCTTGAATTTTTCTAGACATGACCTGACAAAGACGTATGTGAGAACGCTAATGTGTGGCTCCTATGAATCAGACATTAATGGTGGTTGGCCACCCTTATTATGTGTATATAAATAAAATGAATGTGTTACAAATTCACCTTTTTCTTTGACGTTTCCAGATATAGATGAATGTGCCCTGCCCACCGGAGGTCACATTTGCTCCTACCGCTGTCACAACACGCCTGGCAGTTTCCACTGTTCCTGCCCCGTCAATGGCTACACCTTGGCGGTAAACGGGCGCAGCTGCCAGGGTGAGCTCTCTGTAATGTCACGGTGCAGTCATGTGGCGTTTGTTGGAGACCCTTTTTCCCCAGCTTTGGACAAAATCATGTTAGTGACTTTTAAAACCCTTTTTGTCTTTCAGATATTGATGAATGTGTGACAGGAAGCCATACGTGCACAGAGAATCAAAGCTGCTTCAATGTACAGGGAGGATTCAGATGCCTGTCTTTCGAGTGTCCGAACAATTACAGACGGGTCGGAGAGACGTGAGTATTTGAACTGTGTCCCTGGTGCAGATTATTTGCTGAGCAGGGACATGTTTATGAACAGCCATAACTATGATTGTGCTCTCTGTGTTACAACAGAATTAAATTGAATGAGTTTACCATCATTATACATTAAAACAAATTTGTAAAAATACAGTAAATTTCACTTTTTTTTCATGTATTTTTTTAACCACATATTGAATTTTAGCATTTAGCATTTATCAGTTACTAGTTTCATGCAACACTCAAAGAGCACGGTCTGTGCTCCTTATAGCTAACTTTGAAACAGTCACCATCTAAAGAGCTTTAAGTTTACATACAGTAATGTCAGGCTTTTTAAAGCACTCCTGGTTTGTATATGGATCAGAGTCCCTGCATGTCCAGTATGCTAAATGCTGGAATGATTTCAGTATGAATCTGGCTGTAGCATGTTTTGTTGTTTCCGAGTGATGACATGCATATGGACGTTTTTCAGTTTAATTTTGGCGCACATGATGATGAGAATGTGCACACCCACACCCTGTTTGGAGGCACCCAGTGAGAGAACGTTTTGCATGATCCTAAAGAGGGCACCGTAACTGAAAGTGATAATTCCTTTCTCTGCATGCCATGCACGGCAAATGACATTTTCACCTGATCTCCCTTTCTCTTTCTCTCTTTGCCCGTTTTGTTCCGTCTTGTCCCGCCCTGCCTCCGATCTCTTTTTTCTTTTGCAGTCGATGCGAACGCTTGCTTTGCAATGAGTCTGTCGAGTGCCTGACCATGCCCCTGAGAATAACCTACTACTACCTCACCTTCCCCACCAACATCCCCATCTTCACCACCATCTTCCGCATGGGCCCCTCCCACACCGTGCCTGGCGATGACATCCAGATTGCTATCACAGCTGGCAACGAGGGCGGCTTCTTCAGAACTGAGCAGATGCCCACTGGTGGTGTGATGTCAGTGGCAAAGCTCATCAACGAGCCGGAGGACTTTGAGCTGTCTCTGGAACTGAGGCTGCGCCGCTATGGCGCAATCACTACATACCTGGCTAAAGTGCTGGTGTTTGTTACTCAGGAGGAGCCCAGAGTACCCTATAATCCCCTACTAGATTAAACAAAAGGGATTCATAGGTTTGTTGTTACCCCCTTAAAATAGATGTGGCATATTAACTTAATCTCACGCAGAAATCAGAAAAATTGCGAAATGCATGCAAGAGTAAAGAATGGTGATGCAATATAGCCTGCTATATATTAATGATTACACAAGTTAAGTATAGTTAGAGCATGTACAGGTAAAAATATAATTATGATTTCCATGAGTTTCTAGCAAGTGCAGGCCTTTCAGGGCTACTGCTGGTCCAAAACTATGGTGCCGCTGTCCCCTTTATCTTGTCTGCTATTGAGGCTTTTTTCTACTACATTTTTTTAAATGAATGAACTCAAATACTACTCTGTCTCCCAATAAATGCACATTAAACATGGCACATTATTTTTTAATGACACTGTAAAATACATTAATCAGAAGAAAAACAATCACAATTTGTAGTTGCATAGCATTGTACACAATAAACCTTTTGTTTTAAACAAACAAACAAAAAAAAACCCATATGGGTTATTATTCAGGAGTTTATATTAGGACCAACTGAATGCATCTTTTTAGGTGAGGCATTGTCAAAGATGCCACTGTAGGTGGCGTTCTAGGTCAGTGTAACTCTGAAAATGGTAACAACCCAAGTCTGCCGACAACTGAGTGTAATTTGATGATGGTTGCATGATAAAGTCTGACATTTTGCAGTATTTTATGGTTTATGTGCTGGATGAACAGTTTTCTATTAAAACTGAAATAGAAATAACACATGTTCAAGTTAAAACCAGTGTTTGATAATGGTGCTTTGTGGGGTTTAATCAAATACAGCAAAGGGAGCAGTTGGAATGTGAGGCTAAGTCACAGATGGAGGCATGAAGATTTCCCCTCACAAAGTTTCATATTACTATTACTCCAGTAGTTTCAGAACATTGCGTATATTCTGTTTTGTCATTAAAAAAATGTCCTTCAATTACAAGAAAGTGTTTTAGTATTTTAAACATTTTAGTACTAAACAACATTTATTAATGTTATTAGATGCCATTAAAGTTAATTTTCTTGGTTTTTTTAAAGGGTTTCCTGCATTATATCTGCAAACATATGTGCAAACCAGGCTGTATTTTTTTCTTTAACACTGGCTTAAAAAACTGTTAAAAACCACAAACAGCAAAACCTTCAGTCACTGACTACACGTAATATATAAAGTACTTAGAGTGATTCCATTCCTTCAAATTCCAGTAAGCCAGAGTGACACCAGACTTTGCATTGTTACTCCTCCTTCCCAAATGTCACTTACCATCCACTGCGACAACATCTTTCTGTGGCAGTGATTTTTCGTGCACATCTCTTTAGCTCCCGTTGCACAGATTTCCACTGCATACTGCGGGTGCAAACCCCAACACAGACAGACAATTCCAAATGAAGGCTGAGTAAGTGACACGAGAAGAGATGCAGTGGCAAAGGAGAGGGGAAATGTGCACCAGCGGAGATTATAAATAGCTTGACATGCTGCGAGGGTGCTGCCTGAGGGGCTGTGGCTTTTAATAACTGTAAATTCAGATTTCTCAGGTTCCTCCTGTCCTGAACTTTTGGGCTAGTAAGGATGCACTTGGTCCCTGTTGGGGATAGCCTTAAAATAAGAGTCTAGTGGCGTACAGGAGTTTTTTCCTCCCCTTTTGACGTTGAGTTATGGGGCTCTGGGCTCTGGCCGGTGGTCTGAACAATTTGCGGTACAGCAACATCACCGCGCACAAAATGAATGATGCCCTGCAGTGTTTGTGTTGGGGCGTTATCAATGTGCTGACTATAAATAATAATTACCAAAAAAATAAAAGGCCCTACACTTGACCAGAAGACTTTCATCCAAAAAAGTCTGTTTTTCTTTCTGGTCTGAGAATATTGGGGTTTTTTCTCCTGGGCTGGGCCACGTGAGGCATGGGGAGATGGAGAAGGCGCGCATACGTTCATGTGTTTCCAAGCGTGTGTGCATGACATAAATGCACACATATTCACAAATGAACGCGTAGAAGTTTTTTTTTTTACACTGAACTGTAATTACCTTGAACTGATGCCTCTGCTTTGAGGAGCCCATCTGAGTGTAAAAGGGTTAGGGGTGGATGGGTGGGGGGGGGGGCAGTTCACTCTAGGTCATTATCTTCTCATAAATTTACTCTCTACCCCAACAGCTTTCACCTCATCCTCTAGAGCCCCACTTGGGTCTTTCTGCAGCTCAGGCCGTGGTATTATAAACTAGGAGAACATTTTGTGGGTTTGGCCCAGAGCAGAGCAAAACCTGGACCCGCCCGCTAATTGCTAATTACAAGCCCCTACCCAGTGGTGGCTTGACTTTTTGTCAGGGGCTTCTCTCCTCGCTCTCCATGAAAGGAGCCCTGCAACCCAAGCTTGGGCTTGAGCTTTAAGCTGCAGCAGATAGGTCCCCCGAGGAGCGCCAGAGATCCACGGGCATGACTCACAGTGTGGCTATATGGCTGCCATGCACATTAACTGGACTTATACATGACAACATGGATGTTTTCATAACCCAGTGTAACCGTGTACTGACTTGCCTCCTTTGTTAAACTCAAGCAAGGCTCAGCTTGAGTTTAACATCTTGAATGTCATAATCAAGGCTTTTATTTTGTTCCAAAAGTTCCCAAATGATCACAAGTTTTCAAACTCTTGATTTATGTGGTTGCTAATGCCTTAGAAACCTCTCTAAAAAAAAAAGCTGTCTTATGTAGCAGACAGGTAGTTAATAGTGATGTTTCAGGTGGCGTTAACTTTAGGAGCCAGTAGAGGCACTCCAATCCCTCCGACCTGTCACTGATTAGTCTGTGGAATAAACAAAGCCCTAAATAATAGGATGAGAGCTGCCCTGGGGAGAGGCTGGGGAGTTGTCTAGTCATGTGGCTTACAATTTAGGAGTCTTTTAGAACACTCCCTTTCCCCATAAATCCTCCTCAAGAGATTATCTGATGTGAAGCCGGGGATGCTCTGCAAATCCAAATATTTTCCTGAGCAGGTTGTGGATCATTCTCTGTGAGTGTAGTAATTCATTTCCCACACAACTTGAAATAGTGCATCAGAAAGACATCAATGACAGCACAAGTCTCCACAAGCTACAAAGTTTGACTGCGGCATGAGCCTTAGCCATTGTTGGTTTATTATTCTTCCAAACCACATAGAATTTGAAGAATTTGATTGTTTTCTTGTGCCGAGCGCTACATTCAGTGCCCCTTCTGCCTCATTCAAATAGTGTTTGTGCAACAGCATCGCGCTGCCCTGATTTGTTCTAAGGTGGTTAGCTTTAAGCAAGCAGAACCTAAAAGGTCAGAGGCCGTGCGTGTTTTCTTTTCCAATTATTTTTTTGTTTTGTTTTTGGTGGGTAAGTATGTTTGTTCACTTCTTCAGAGCGGCGAGGCTTGAACGGTCTGAAGTTGTTCGCTGTATAAAGTCCTGTCAGCCCAATAACATCGCCTGCGTTCTGGACCCCACGCACTCAGTGTCACACACCTTCATTTCCCTGCCCACTTTCAGAGAACTCCCAAGGCCCGAGGGTAGGTACACAAAAAGGTGCACAGCTTTTTTCTTTTTCTTTGAATAGTCACACAAAACATACATAATCCAGTATATTAAGCACTAAACACAAGAGGGGTTTTTTCTATTTAAAGAAAAAGGTTTTCAATCTACTTGTGGTCTCTGAAACTAAGCGGTTGGCTGCTGTTTTATATACATATCTTCTTCTTATTTTCATTCTGCACGTGTCCAAACCATCTCAGCCTTGCTTCTTAACTGTCTCCAAACTGCTCAACTCGAGCTGTCTCTCTGATGTACTCATTTCTAATTCTGTCCTCTCTGCTCACTACCAACGCATTAGCATTTACAGTTCTGCCACCTCCAGTTTGGCCTCCTGTCTTTTTGTTAAAGTCACCATCACCAAAATATACATCATTTTGTAAATCATTCCTTTCATCTTTGCTGCTATTCTTCTGTCACAAAATTACCCCTGACACTTGTCTCCACCATGCCTTCCCGCTTCTCTTCATCTCTCATCTGCGCTGTGCATTGGGTTGGACTGTGCATTTAAACTCCACCTAAAATCTACCTTCACCATCTCACTATCTCCACTCCTTGCCTGTTCCCTTTTACACCTGTCTCCCTCTCATTCACACACATGTACTCTACTTCTACTGACTTTCATTTCCTCCTCCTCTCCTGTTTCATATATGTCACACAGATATACAGTTGCCTCGGTCATAATAATAATAAAAAAGACCTTAGCAGGTCTTTCAATCCAACCTCAGATGAACAACAGCACATACAGTACATTTGATTTACCAGCATGTGGCTGATACTTACATGTATACCCTCTTAATTCCTTAATTTTTCACTGCTTCTGAATTTTGGATTAATTTTTATGAAATACAATGATTAATATGTCAAGTGTTTTTGTTCATATCAGGTTGTACTTGAATAATTTTAACACCTATTTTAAACCAGATGATTTAAAAAAAAATTTATATTATGTCTTGATACATGAAACTGTCAGAATGTGCGTTTCCTTTTTACCATGACTATAAAATTTATTCTGGACAGGAAAAATTCTTTAGCATCACCAAGTTTAAAAAATGTTTACCTTTCCTTCCAAATCTAAAGACTTTTTTTTCAGTGTTATTATTATTATTATTATTATTGTTGTTATTATTATTATTATTATTATTTTGCTTCATTTTATCTGGTTTAATCTCTGAGCTCCCATCAACTGCTTTCTGTATGGTTGTCAGAATCCGTACGGCTACGTCTGACACCCAAATGAGCTTTTCCATGAAGTCCTCAGTGGAAGTCAAGTTTAGCTGGCTTTCCCCAGAGAACTGCTGCCACATATGTAAGAACTGTAATCATTTGCAGGTTGTGACAGCTGACAAGCATCTATTGGCTGTCATGCAGTGTGTGTTTCACACAACCGTGCTCAGTGTCACTTCTTGTCATTTCTCATATGTCCTGAATTGGAGTGTAAAGAACTAGTGCTAAAAATCCTTAAGGTTTCTCTGACTATCACGAACACAAACACTGTCATCACACACTTTACTGTCTTTCTTTTAAAAAATAAAACTCAGAAAAAACAACAATTGGGACGGGCTTTGCACAGCAATCCCACTGTCTTAACTTCTCCTTCCTAAATAATTCATCAGAGATCGTCTTCCTGAGAACAACAGTGCCAGCCTACGGGTCCTATAACTTCGGGAGTTACGACGTCAAGTTTGACATCCTGGAGGGCAACGTGGACAACGCCTTCGACATCATCAAGCGAGTGGAGAATGGGCTGTATGTGGGTGAGTACAGGTTATTTTTTGCTTGTCGTGAAGTCTGGGCGAACCAATAGCACAGTCAGACAAGAGCGACTTTAACGTGTAACACATACCACCCGACGGCCTCTGTGACTGGAAATTGCATTTTCTTTTTGACAAAGGAGGTGGTTTTTCTGACCTCATCTCATTTTGAAATATATATATTTATTTTACAACAAATCAAACGCACATGTGTGCATTTAAAAAGTGCAAGAACAAAACAGCGCAAAAACATATCCACGATGAATGTATTGACATAAGTACATCTGACGCAGCTTGTTATGGTCTTTGCAGCGTGGTGGAATCATGTAGCTGTCATCGTCTTCACGGGGGCTCCTCGTGTCTCTGTGCTCGGCGAGCTGTCCTCTGAGTGGCTCTCTGAGACAGACAAAGGCCTGTTTCTGCCTGACCAAATATTTGGCATCGGTTTTCACAGTCTTGTGGTTGAGCAAAGTACCATTTAATTCACTTATCCATGGCTATGCTTATCCCAAAGATCATTATTTTCCACAATAAGTTATGGTGGCCTGAACGTGCAAGAATAGAGGGCATAAATCTACATTTGTGTGTTCGTATGCATGTGTGCATGATTAATTGCTGTTGACAGGCAATTCATCATAACTACCTGGTCAGTGGCTGCCACTATGCACACAAAAAAAGGATTTGCACTGTTTCAAGTAGGGGCAGCAGATACCATCTCCAGCGGTGTGTAACAACAACACATGTTTGGGTAGAAGCCATTGCTATACTTTAGTGTGGTGGTGACCCAAGGCTACTGGTGGTGTCTGTAGAGAAGCAGAACTGAGCCTTGGCTGAGGGAGGATGAGGGCGTTCTCAGCCCTGAGATGACACATTGTTGGACCTGCTTAGGTGTTTCTGTTTAGGTGGTGTGTTGAGATGCAGGCAGGGTTGGTAGAGGAAGTATAGTTTCTTCCTTTTCTCCTTCTTCTTCTTCTCCGAGTGATGGATGAAGGGATGGCTTGTCAGTATGCACATCTGTCTTTACAGAATTAAAGGGAGGGAAGGAGGAGGAGAGAGTGTGTGGCTGTCACTGGTTAAGGCCAGACTGGTGCGAGCACGCAAGTGTTCCTCTTTCATGCACTTGCAGAAACAGATGTGTACTTATCAAATACACCCAAAGACATGGGAGAGAAAAAAAAAACAGTTTATCACCAGCAATAATTCACATAAATTGCTGTAAAACCAATTATAATTATATTGCACTGTCTTGCGAGTGGTGTATTTTTCTTGGAATGCACAACGGTGTAATTCTACATGAACGATAAGCTCTGTTTTGTAATGTGTCATCCACTGTGCGCGTCTGTGTGCGTGTGTATAAAGAGGGTTTAGGAGAAATTCCCTGTTTATAGCGGTGCTCATTTGCAGGGGCAGCGCGTGTTTGCGCGAGGGAGAGCAAAGAGAGCAAAAGCGTATGGAGAGAAAGACAAAGCGAGAGACTGCAGTTCAGTCAAAGAGGCCGGGAGAGAGAAAATATGTGCAGAAGTAATCCTGGGCGCTGTGCTTCATGTGGTTAAATGTATTGTTCCATTTCCCTGCACTAGGCCTCAGTGTCTCGCCGAGCATTAGAGCACTTAAACTGACGACCACATGAAAGGCCTGTTTGTGAGGAGCCACTTCTCTCCCAAACCCATTGGATGCTTATTGGATGCAGCTCTTGCATGTTAGCACCAGTTGCCCATCACGTATCCAAATTGAGGCCCTGTGCACTGGAGCCTTTGGTCACTGACTACTTGCTGTGAAGTGTGGCGTCCATGGTGTGATGAAGGCCCTCTTGGTTTTATTTAGTGGGTTGTGCTGCTGGTGCTTTGGCTCGCAGATGCAGCTGTTGCGTAACCATTGTGAGGCTAGCTGACGTGTCACTTAAGGAAGCTTAGTTTCCAGTATCTTCAGTGTGTCTCCAACAGTGGTATTACAGCTTGGTGGGATGTGAAGAGTAGCAGACATTGAGGCTCCACTAATGAACAAGTGTGTGAACTCAAACTGACTTCGGTCATTATTTTTGGCCACTTTTTGTGTTATTGAACGGGACAAAAGAGGCAATTAGCAGTCCACAGAATCTGTTGCTAACTCGAAAAAAAGCGATTCTTAAAAAGGTCTGATTGGCTGTTGCTCTTTTCCCTTCACTCCCTATTTTAAAACCCATCAACTTTAAACGCGCGCACATGCATGCGGTGTAGCCGTAGACATATGCACGGACGCATACATGCACAAACACACACACGCACACGTACAGCACTGGCTGAGAACACACCACAATGTAAGAACCACACCGCTCTTTCATAGTTCCCGGTCATCCATCACTGGCTTCAACAGCTCTGTCACATCTGGATAACAACCCTGATGCATCTGTGCAAACAAAGACATCCCTCAGCACTTGGAAAACATAATCAGAACCAATCAGACGTGGACAGATTCCCAGGATGACCACAGCAGTAGCGCGACAGCGACCACACAAAAAAACATCCCTTCAGGTAGACAAACAGCAGATTCTCCAAAGTGTTTTATTTGTCACCCATCAAAAAGTGTTGGAAGCAGTCATTGATTTTGATTAGGGGCAGGTTGTTTGAGTCGGGTTGATGATGGGGTGATTGACTCTGGCAGTCAACGGGAGGGTAGATGAATCCTGCTTTTAAAAACACTGGCTCGGTGGCTTCAGCTGGAAGCACGACCGTGGTTTGAGGTGTTAATAAAATGCTGGTAGTTCCCTTGTTTGATTATCTACCAGTGAACTACCATCCAAGAATGGTCATGCTTTTTCTATCACCACGTATCAAGGCCAGCTCGGAGAGCATGGAAGCGTTCTTTTGGCTTTAACTGTTACTGAGAAGGCTTTTCATCGTGTGTGCGCTTTAACTGTAAGTAACTATACATTCAGCCACAGCTCTTATGCTATGCAACCCGTGCTTTCAGTTGACATAGCCAAACCCCTGACCAGTATCCCTGTGTGTAAATCCAATGTACAATACAATCAGTAGCCAACCATGGAATGAACCAGTCACCACACATTTAGTCATGCCTTGGATTTGTTCAAATGACTCCTCTTCATGAGTAATTATTTGTCATGGAAGGATTTTAATGTGCCATTAATCATAGCTGTCTGCATTTCTTCTTCTTTTAAGTTGGAAAAACAGATTTTATTGTGTAGTATTGATGTTTATCTTGCTGGATGGCAACAGATAACATAGTGACTTTGTTTATGAATCACAGCCATCCTGTAGAGAATCTGTGAGTTTGAGACGCCGGGGCTAAATTCCATTCCAGTTTGAAAGGCAGGTGGAAATATGCCTTTGCGGTTTATATGATGTCCAGAGATAAATATCTTTCGCACTCCCATTGGCACAATGTTGGCAGCAAGTGAGGTAGCCGTGGACAGAGAGCCTCTGTGCAGGTAGTCGTGGTCTTCGATGCTGCCATCCACAGTGACTGGTGGAATGTGAACCTTCTGTGTGAGACATGACCGCCTCTGAGCCAGTGAAGGCTGCAGCTCTGGCTTGTGGCTATTGCTGGTGAGAAGCTGAGGACAGCTGTGGAGATAAGCAGACAACACGCCGCTCTGCTTTGAGCGTGGCTGTCATTTGGCTGGGTCTTTACACGGCAGCGAGCGGCCCACCAGAGTGCGCCAAGCCCACGAGGAATCCCTGTTGGGAGATTACAGTATGGCTAATCAAAACACGTTCTCCTCCACACAGTAATCCCACAATCAAACACACAGCGCTCTGCTCGGGTGGTCCACCGCATTCAAATGTACTGATGAAGAGATAGCGATGCAGCAATGTCATGCTCGCAGAGACATTCCACGTACCCAGTCAATAAGTCAAGTTACCAAGACACTGGTGTGAACACATTTAGTACACATTGCTCGCAATAAAACTGTCGCAATAATTCATCATGATACACTTATCTCCCCTGCTTTGGTGATCCATTTAATTTACACTCATCATTACTCTTTGCTTTCAAGCACTGTGTTTTTAAGAAAAACCAACTGTGTTTAGTTAACCACTCAATTCCCAAAATTAATGCCTGTTTTTAATCCACGCTCATGATGTGACTTGCCCAGATAGATAGCAAAGTGCGCTAAAAGCTCATGAACACGCTGTATACTTGAGTTCTAATGCATAATAAAGTGCAATGATTTAAAATGCAAACAGGGCAGTTTTTCCTCACATACGCTTTTATCCATTTAGTCTACATTCAAGTCTATTTTATGCCCCTGAGCTATGGTTTTTCGCTTTGAAAGGTCAGTTGTAATGTAGTGCAAAGGTTGTGGTAAAGATAATGGTGCATGTTATGTCATCTCAGCTGCTCTGGCCCGCAACTGCTAAAACAGAAAGTCCAAGAAAAGAACCAACCAGTTCCCTAAGGCCACTTCAGTGATGTCACAACCCATGCGTGCCACTGTCCAACAGTGAATCACTGTTAATTGGCCTTAAAATACCAAGCCACACAGACATGGATGGGGTATACATGGGTCCCACTCCCTCTTTGGAGTGGTCAGAGTTGTGTTTGGGCAGCCTGACCTGAGTGGCCATCAGTGCACCAGTCAGAAGATAAATACAAAAGTCAGACCCTGAGGGGTCTGTACACTGTCTTCGTACAGTTGATTATCCTGCCGCGCCGGGCCATTTGAATGTATTATATTTCAGCCAAACTGAAGGGTTATCAAAACTGAAATTGCTTGTTTTACTAATGGGGTAACAAGGGAGCTAGTTAGCAATTTCTTTGGCTTGCCTTCGAGTTTTTATGGAGAAAACCTTTCAGGCAGTAAAAAAGAGTTATTGAAAAAGAAACCACTCTTTGCTCTGTTTATACAAATGCCAGCAGCTGTGAATCAGTAAGAGATGCACTTGGTACATCAGTGAGAGATCCGGATGATCTCACAGTTACTACAGTGATGGTGCTCAAGAATGTCCTCCAGTACCCTCTTTGTATACTGGAACTTTGTACAGCACCTGGATGCTCTCCAGGGGTTTCACTGCAGTGAGCATGCATAGCGCCACAACCAGCATGTCATTATACAATACTGCGGTGAAGCCAATGCATACTTTTCATTTGTCTCTGGTGTTAAACCCGTTCATTTTGGATTTTGTCATACACTTCCTTGCTGAGTTGTAGAAACCAGAAAACCCCGAAATTGTACTGTTTACATGTAACCCTTCAATATTGCAGACCTCGTGGCCATGAAGGATGACAAATGCCTCCTGGCATTTGCTTCACTTTGTTTTGGGGGCAGCGTCTCTGCTACTACTATGCGTTTATTTAGGACTGTTTTCTTCATGAGAGGCTACTTTATTGTGTGGTGGGATGCTTCTGGAGAGTGGACAAACTGTACAGCTGTTAGGGTTTAGTGTGATGGTGGCTGTTAAAAACCAGTGGGGTCACCTTTGCACTCTGCGGCAGATACTTCAGTGAATTGGAAAGACAATTCACTACAATCAAATTCAAAACTTTTCCGGCACTACAACTGGAACTTCTGCTTGGGAACACCATGCCTCAGATGACTTTGCAACCCAGTCACAGGGCATGCTGTCAGCTGTAGAGGTTTGAAAACCTTCCCGTATTTATTTATATGAATCTCAGGTGGCATTGCAGCAAATCAAAGTCAACCTGTTATGTGGATGTTGGCCTTTTGCCTTATAGCTTGGAAGAAATGTTAAAGATGCATATGTGGTTGTGGTTTCACCTCAGGTTCGCTGTGAGTGCGTTGAGGCCCAGCTGTTAGCTGATGCTTTGCCTTCACTGAGGATACCACTGTGCTTTTGATGGGAAGCTCACGGAAACACAAAGTCATCATGTTGGGATTTCGCAGAGGCTTCCGAGAGGTCATGTAAAATGACTATGGTATCACGCTACTTCGTGCAGAGTTGGGCGCTTAAGCCCACAGTGTAATGACATAATGACCCTTTCTTGTCCTCAAGGTTCACAAAAAAAAAAAAGTTCACATGAGGTGTGCAAGATAACTGTGGCACATCTTATATAGATAAACATATATAGGATAAAAAAAAAATCCAAAATCTGAAGTGAGGAACCCTGAACCATGGTTCATGTTTCTTTTCAAATGCTCTGAGAAAACTGAAGGATTTGGACGAGCCATTGCAAAAATTCCTTTCCGGACAGCACACTTTTGCACTCTGCATGTGCTAATTAGACCACAAACAAATTTACAAAACTCTAATGGGGCCGACACACATACCACATTTCCTTGTTTAGATGCCCTAAATAAATTTTAGTTTAGTCTCTGTGTTTTTGTTATTTATTTATGTGGTAAGATTTTTTTTTTTTTTTTACTTTTCACAGAAACCATCCTCTGGAGTTTTAATAGAAAACCCAGCTGACCCTGATTATAAGTGTTTAGCCCTAATTAGATATAGGCCACACTTAATGCAATAATAACATTTTTTAAAAATGCCCTTAATGTGGACTTAAACCCATCTGTCCTTGCGGTGGTCCATATTGTGCTCATAACAACTTACTCATCTTCATTGCATGATTGCTCATCCCAGGACGGAAGCTTTTGATCAGATCTCGTTTGATTTAAGCACACGAGCAAAGAATGAACCTTTGCACTGATTAACTCCGTTGGCGTTGCATGCCATCTCAGCTGGCTTATGTCTGAAAATAATTTTCCAACTCAAAAACCAATCTCTTTTTCCATGTCAGTTATTTTCTTAATATTGCAGCTGTTGTTAGGTTTAAGAAAAGGTTAGTTCTCTCTGACAACGCTAATGGTTTGGAAACAATAAAATCTCAGACCCGGGCCCCTTTAGTGTCACTACGCAACAGAATCCCAAAACACCAAAACAAGGGGGCAACCCTGGTAGAAGTGGGCCTCATTCCACACTTCTCCAAGCGCTTATCACCAGAATCTGCTGGAATCTGTTGTGTGCCCACAGTCCTGGCTCGGAGAAGGACAAGAGAGCAAAATAAAGTGACAGAGAGAAGGAGAGACGCCAGTCTAAGTTCCTATAGCTTGCCCCTCCCAGAGTTAAAGATCGATTCCTGGAGAAATGCCTCCATGGCTGTATCGCGTGACTGCAACTGCTCCCCTCCATCAAACACATGGGACTCATTTAGCCTTGTGGGCCACAGTGATGGTGCCACAAACGCCAGCCCCCCTCAGGAAGGGAAGAGACGGGAGGGAAAAAAAGGCGAATATGTGAGTGGGGGGCCATCATACAATGCCAGTGTCCCAGAGGACCCAGTGCATGGCTCATAATGGATCATCATTTGCCCTGTAGTGAATGACAACCAAATGGATTTTACTGCCTTATTTTTTTACAAGCACCACAGGAAAGAGCCTCATAATTCATAGTGATCTAGGCAGTGATCTGTCATTTTGATCCCTGCTGAGTTAAACTCTTGAGTCATCCTACTAAAGGCTTTAACATGTTACTGACTCAGATGAATATGAGAAGTAAATGGGGAAAAAGAAAGAGGGCGGCTGAAGGTGTGATACGAGGACTGTGTGGTGATTGTGCTGCCTGACTACACCAGCGATAGCTGTTCAAACAGGCCAGAGCTGAAATGTCGCCAGCCCTCTGCAGAGAAAAGTCTGTTGACAGCCTGTGTAAACACTGGCATTTTTCCCCCCCTCTAATCGCATGTTCACTTAAAAAGAGCACCCAATGAATTCCATGGGAATTCAGTAATGCTCTATTGCAGTATGTTTATTCTTCCATCTGTTTTACCATGATATTACTGTGTCTCTTGTTTATGGGTTTGTTCATTGGCAGACCTTTGGCTTATTAACAGCGCAGGGTATGTGAAACTCATCTAAATTGATCAGCTGATGCCAAAAAAGTAGGGATGTGCATTTCAAGCAATAAATACTATTCAATATTCATTGACAACTACTTCACTGTTCTTTAAAGATCGACCCAACTTCCAGCCTCCACTCTATTCTCAATGACATAGTTTTGATAGAGTTGTGATATGTTAGCTTTGCGTGCGGTGGTTTGCACTGTGCCTCATTTTACTTTGTTGTTCAGAACTTTTCATTTGCTGTAGTGATCTTTAACTAGACATATTTGTTTCTACTGTAGCATCTACTACCATCCTGGTGTCTGGTGGTTAACATGTTCTGTTTTTAATAGGTTTTCTGGTCAATATCTAGGCCAAAATCTCCAGACAGAAAACACATATACACTTGCAAACAATTTAGAATAATTTATTAATCTTTGCATTGTGATAGAAAAGGGAAGGGGAGAACATAAAATCTCTGCATATTCAGGTTGACTTTTTGTTTTGAGTTGACAGGCCTGATTGCACAGACAGTGAAGAATGGGAACTAAAAAACTCCCAAATCTGTTGCTCAAAAGCCTGATTAATGAACAGTTGAATATTTCCTACTGAAGAAATATCTATCGATTCATTGCTTTTTTGTGGATGGATCAATAGATCTTAGTCAGTAGATGATAAGAGATAAGGTATATCCCTAGACAAGTTAACAATCTAACACACTGTGGGAAGAAAATTTTTACTACATTTTACTACAGAGAATAGTGTACACCATTAGTATTAAAGAAAATGCACTGCCTGGTTTGAATTGTATTTATCCGATAGATTCCCATTTTTTTTTGTATAAACAAGAAGTCTTCTTCACAAATGAAATCTAGTCATGGAGTTCCACAGGGTTCTGTGCTGGGTCCATTAGTTTTCATTCAATACACGATACCTTTAGCAGATATTAAAAAAATACAACAAAGTTTATGTCGTTCAAATGATAGTCATCTTTGTTAATGAAGCCAAATGGCACAAAACAATTATTTAAACCGCAGACATGTCTTAATCACACAGGAAGTGAATTGCAGTGATGGGGTGAGCCCTAGATTGTAGATACTTAATAATATTCTCTTACTGCGAGTCCCAACAAAAAATTAACCACTGACAATGCAAACTGAGTGGGTCCTGAATTAAAACTTTCTCAACTTGAAGGGAAGGAGTTGAACCTACTACCTGTGAGAGGAAATAATATCATTGATTAACACATGACAGTTGATTGACTTATACATTAGAGGGTTATATAACCAGGGAACCACAAAATTGCTTCCTCTGTACATGTCCCTTTAAAAAACATAAAAACCTGTATTTTTTTAAAGTTATAAATTCAGACAAATTAAGAAAGTTTTATACCACTGTGAGGAATCTTGGAGTCATTTTTTGTATAGGATATGACACATTAATCAAGTATCTAGGTCTGCCTTCTTTCATCTACACAATTTTGCTAAAATTTGGAAAATCCTGCTGTAATACTCTTTCTAGGCCGGACTATTGTAATTCCTTATTATCAGGATATTTTAAAGCGCCCTGAAAAGCTTGCAGTTGATCCAAAGTACCCCAGTGAGAGCACTTAGGGGAACTAGAAGGAAAGATTATACATCACTCATATTAGCTTCTCTTCACTGACTTCATGTTAAATCCTTTTTCTTACATAAAGTCCTGAATGATCCTACCTTAAAGACCTCATAGTATTATAGTATCCCTATAGACCACTTCACTTTCAGACTCCTGGCTTACTCATGTTTCCTAGAGTTTCCAAGAGTAGAATGGGACGCAGTTTTCAACTATTCGCCCTGTGTCCCATGGAATCAGCTCCCAGTTTGCATTTGGGAGAGAGACACAGGTCAAGTCAAGTGGCTTTATTGTCATTCCAACCATGTGCAGTGGTACAGTACACAGTGAAACGAGACAATGGTAAATGGTAAATGGCCTGTATTTGTATAGCGCTTTACTAGTCCCTAAGGACCCCAAAGCGCTTTACACAACCAGTCATCCACCCATTCACACACAGATTCACACACTGGTGATGGCAAGCTACATTGTAGCCACAGCCACCCTGGGGTGCACTGACAGAGGCGAGACAACGTTCCTCCAAGACCATGGTGCTACATATAACATATAACAGACAATAAACACAGGACTACATAAAGTGCAATGTGCAAAAATTGCAAACAAAACAAAACAAAGACAGTGCAACACCAGACAGAACAGAACGATATAGACAAGACACAGTGTAAACACAACAGTGCAACAGAAATGTGCAAAAGACTGAGCAGTATGCAAAAAGTAACTTGATGTATGAAGGTGTGCATGTGTGTGTGTGTATGAGATTGTGCAGATAAGTGCTTGGTAGTGACATTTATGAAAGTATGTGTGTGTGTCAGTCCAGCCACTGAGTGCTCAGGAGTCTGACTGCTTGGGGGAAGAAACTGTTTTGCAGTCTGGCAGTGAGGGCCTGAATGCTCCGGTACCTCTTGCCAGAAGGCAGCAGGGTGAAGAGTGTGTGTGAGGGGTGCGTGGGGTCCTCCACAATGCTGGTGGCTTTGTGGATGCAGCGGGTGCAATAGGTGTCTGTGATGGAGCAAAGACAGGCTCCAATGATCTTCTCAGCTCTTCTCACTATCCGTTGTAGGGTATTGCAATCCGATATGGTGCAGTTACCATACCAGACAATGATGCAGCTGCTCAGGACGCTCTCTATAGTCCTCTGTAGAAGGTGGTGAGAATGGATGGTGGGAGATGGGCTTTTCTCAGCTTCTTCTGGAAGTAGAGACACTGTTGGGCCTTCTTAGTCATGGAGCTGGTGTTGAGGGGCCAGGAGAGGTTCTCCACCAGGTGGACACCAAGGAATTTGGTGGTCTTGACAACCTTCACAGAGGATCCATCAATGTTAAGTGGACAGTGATCTCTCCGTGCTCTCCTGAGGTCAACAATCATCTCTTTTGTTTTGTCCACGTTCAGAGACAGGTTGTTGACTCTACACCAGTCCATTAGCTGTTGCACCTCCTCTCTGTATGCTGACTCGTTGTTCTTGCTGATGAGACCCACCACAGTCGTGTCGTTGGCGAACTTGATGATGTTGTTTGAATTGTGCACAGTCGTGAGTAACCAGAGTTAACTGTACTTTGAAATTAGGCTTAAGACTTTGATTTTTGAGAAAACCTATAGGTTAGAAACTTAAAGGTTTAGTCTGCTAATGGACTTCCCTCAGCTTTTTTTTCTCCAATCACCTCCAGTGTTTTCACCCTTGATATGTTTTTACACTATGTTCTACCCTCACCCCTGAACAAGTCATGACAGATGGCTGGCCCTCCTTGAGCATGGTTGCACCACATGTTTCTTTCTGTTTAAAGGGAGTTCCTCCTTCCTACACTTGCCAAGTACTTGCTCATAGGGGATTGTCTGATTGTTGGGTTTTCTCTAAAATAATATTATAGGGTCTTTATCTTACAATATAAAGCACCTTGAGTCAATTGTTTTTGTAAATTAGTAGTTTATAAATACAATTTTGACTAAACTTCATGTCTTAACCTAAGACTCTAGATGTATATAACCATAGTATGCTGCAAATTCAGTTATTGAAGTTGGAAGAAAATAAGCTTGAAACTCAAAAATATGTTCTAAGCTATTATGCAACCTGTCTAGACAGATAATTTAAGGATATGCAAGACTGACAGAGCTATCAGACATGTGAAATTAACAACTGAAGAATGGCTAGTTAAAGCAAGCTGTGACTAGCTTGTGACTACATGTTACTGTCTTTTCACCTTTGCTGGTAAATTACAAATGCAATCACAAACTGTCCTTAGTTGTAGTGAGGTAAGAGCAAACACTTTCATCCTCAGTGCTATAAACCCAAACTATCCAGAGCTAGATATCACTAGGGTGAACAAAGAAACTATATTTAAACCACACAGAACTACATAAATAATGGCAAAAAGACTCCACAATGACAACAGTTTCTTTGAGGAAAATTATACTGACTGATTGTAGCTCCTTAAGCTAACCAACTCTCAAGCTTCTGAACAAAAAGAATTCTTTTTTGATTATTGAGATTATTGAGACAAGTCATGATACAACAAGTAGTCTTGCTTAGCACAGATCTACACATTTAGCCATACTACTTTTTCTCATTCATCTTTGTCTTTTCCAGGTATTGTTCGCCAGGTGAAGCCTCTGATTGGTCCAGCGATGACAGTACTCAAGCTATCTATGCGCAACCTGACAACTCAGGGCGACTCTGGCCTTAACATTGTCAACGTCCATGTGTTTGTCTCAGAGTTTTGGTTCTGAACGGCAAATGTCAAGATTTTACCAACAATCACAATATAAGACATCCATTGTCAACACTGTCCACATTGGTTTTGTTATATCAATGTACATATCAGTGTTGAGGTTTTAATGTTATGTATTGACTATGGTATTGCTTTTGACTGTTGCTGAGATGAAATGCTCCTAGCTGCTTCTGAAAAGAGCAATACACTTTGTTTTGATGACAAGCTCAGCATTATGTGCACAAATATGAAGAAACTTTATATTTTAAAAAGACTTTTTTTAATTGAAAGTGCATGCATTTGGAGAGGCCGTTAAAGGATATGGTGGTTAGATTCAGCCATACTCTTTTCATGATGTTTAAGCCTCTGTTTTTCAAACACCTACCTTTCCTTTCCTACTGTGCACAGACTTTTTTTTAAAGGAATAAACATTATTTTTTTGTTACAGTATTTGTTATATATGTTGTTTTTTCCTGATAACATTTGAAGACCAAAATTTATTGTTATTTTGTTATTTTTACAGCTTTGGTTCAGTCCTTTTTCCTATCCTTCATCATGTTTGGCATTGACATACCCAACACAGTTTTAATGTAAAACAAGGTATGCAATGCAAAGTAATTCAAAATTGCTTTACGACCCTAACATAGTATACCAACAGTAGTATAAATATCATTTGGGCTCATGTCATTCAAAGGCTCATTACTGTCTGTCTTAATACAGATAATCCATAAATGTTAAGATCTCAGAAACAGATGTAAAGACTGAAATAAAATATATTATAAGGCAGAATTCACTTTAGTACAGGTTACATTTTTTAGCATAGCTTTCCACGGGTTCTTCTTATTTCTTGTTGGAATTTGTATGACAATCCTATAAAGTAGTGCCTTGCATTTGATGAATATGAAAACACCTCTATACACATCAGCCCCTTAAAAAAAGACGTATCAATTCATGACCGATGTCAGGTTATTGCTTTCTAGAAAGGAAAATACAGAGTGAAACAGCTTCATACAGGATAGAGGGAAATACAAATCAGGTGACAAAGTGCCCAGACTGAAGTACGCAATCAAAATCTTTGATTCAAGATCAGAGTCGTTCTTAGATTATCAGTTAGCAAAGTGAACAATTCTGGCAAAATCTAAACACAAGGAAAACATGCAAGGAAAATCTGACTGAAGAACAGAAACCACAAAGAAAATTTAAGAAAGGCTTAATTTAATTTACGAAAGGCTTGATGAAAGGGAAGGGACACAAACAAGTATTTAACAGGTGGTGCAGAAAATACGAAAATCTAAAAACACAAGGAGATGAAATTGACAACCGTATAAAGATGTCAGGATTTACAAGCTAAAACTGGAAATAACCAAAACCAAAAATTCAAACCTGGTATACTGATGGCTCAGAATAGTGAAGAAATATTTTAAATGTAAGCATATGTGAAATGTGTTTATTAGTGATCCTTTATAATTTTGCCTAGAGTATCATCATCATTACAAGTGCTAAAGTTGATTTTGACCATTCAGAAATATCAGTACTTGTGATGTTTTTGCAGTTTAGAAGTTGGGAAAGGTAAGATTTTCCTACATGGCGAAGTAACAATAGGAAACAAGGTGGTAGCAACACTTAAAGGCCAGAGTCACTTGTACCCATGTAACTGTATTTTTAATTGTGCCTGACAGATTATGTTTAAACCAGGTATTCCCTCTCCAGACAAAACTAAGGATGTTGGGATGGGTGAGGGGCTTATCTCAGACAGAAAACAAGCTGGATATGTGTAAGTGACAGTCCAACTATCAGACAGCAATGTGGCCAGGGCCAGTTAAAGCCTCCCAAGACTTCAAAGAAAGCAGAGGAGGGGGCACATACATCAGGATCTAAAGTCTGTGATAGATTTTAAGGCTCTACTGAAGGGGAGGAGGGGGAATCCTCTTCAGAGGAAATAGAGGGCAGCAGGTTAATCTTGTGGTCAACATGAAAAGAAAGAAGAAATGCAGTGTGCCTGTGGATGTGAGTGCATGTGCATGTGCACGTTAAGCTATACTCTGAGCAAATGTTTAATGCATGCATTTTTATGTAACTGTTTTATTTCTGGATGACATATAAGTGAGTAGCCTGACTTTTTTTTTTTTTTTGAATGGCCTTATTTGGAGAAGAGGTGGGAATAGCTGGAAGTAAATGACGAAACACTGTGAACTGCTGTGATGACAGATGATAAAAGATGTCCACATGTTCGGCTTTTCTATAGTGCATACCAAAATCCACAAAAAACACACACACACACATTGTAAGGATGTAAACAGCTGGAAACGAACAGCAAAAAGCTGTATAGTCAGACTGTGTGGGAGGACATTACCCAGAAAAGGCCTGGCTTGCTCTGAAGCTCCACTGTAAGAAAGACTGGGGCAGCAGTCCCTAGCAAAGTTACCAAACCACATACATGTGTGGGGACAAATGAGCAAATATCTTCTGCCAAATTCTCCATCCCAAGCCAAGAAGGAGCTGCTTGCAATGGAGACCTACGGTATGACTAAACCAAGTGGGCTTGAGTAGACGTAATGGCAGGAGAGCAGACCGGTGTGTGTCTGCACTGTTTGTTTGTGTACTCTACTGTGGCACAATGGTGGTCAGAGCTCTCAATACAAGTGGTCATGGTGGTGTCTGGCTCAGAGAAGACAGGGTATGGGGCTGATGGGAGTCTAGCCCAGGGGCTGGTGTGGCAGGCTGATCCCAGACAGAGACCAGAGGACCTCTGCAGGCACGTGCTCAGCCGACTCCTGCACTCACCCACTCCCTCTTTTTCCTGGCGTCCTACAACAGCTCTGACCGCAACACATGTTATAGGATATAAGTGAGCTCTTTTAATACATTTGTGGGTATTTATTTTTTTCCTCTATTTTACAAACCACCGTTCCTCTTTGCCATAAACACAAAAATGTTTCTTTTAGATGGGCACTACCAACTTGCTATGCTCCCCCCCCCCCATCCCTAAGATGTTCATCTCTTTAGAACATTTTCCATTCACAGAGATAATGAGTTAATAACAACTGTAATTTAATTGTAAATTAATTGTATTTAATTGTTGCATATTTTAATCCAAACTTAGCTCAAGTTTTATCTGTGACTATTTAAATATGCAAAAGCCAAAAATAAATTACAGTTATCTACCTCTATTGATAAGAACTTATTTCTAAATATGTCACATGAATTTGCCAAGTGGTGTTTCTTGTGAGTCCAATAGATGGCAGACACATACAACACAACACTGCACAGCCAGAGAATCCTACAAAGATCCTTGAGTAAATGTCACCACCTTGCATTAAAATGTAACTAACTACATCTTTTTTCTATCTTTCAGCTAAAAGTCAAACAAAAATAGTGTACTTAAACCTATGGCCATCTTTCCTAAATATATACCACATGAAATGGATTCTGAGTGTTGCATTATACAAAACCACTGTGGGAGTCTTACATGACTAAAAACCAAAGAAAGCTATAGGATCATAAATGACTGGCTCCACAGCAAATTACCTACTTTATACTGTCTTTGTGATATACTTACTTCTCTTTAAATCAGTTCAATCTTTTGAGGTTTAATGTGATAGACATTTGACCAATTATAAATGGGGCCCCACCTTGACCCAAAAGAAAAACACTAAGCACAGATGTGTGCCCTTACATAAATTACAGATTGTAAATGTAACCATTTATAACCGCTACTGAACTCAAACTGTTGCCAGATTATACAGTAGATCAATCACATTAGGGACTATACACCAAGGCTGTACTCATGAAAATTCAGTGTGCACTCTCTCTGTTGTTACAAGCAGCTCAGAACACACTGTGACGTCCACAGTGCTTAAGTGGATGCATATCGTAGGGAAAGAGGGGAAATCAATCCAACCGCATACAGTCTTGGTGTGATAGTCTTGACCTTAAGACTGTATAGACTTGGTTTGTTTGATGTGGCCTTTATTTGTTATGTATTGAGACAACTTTTATTACCCGTTGCAAAATTTAACATTTGAATAAAATGCTCTTTATAAGCACAAAAAGTACATTGTTTATTGTGAACAATATGCTTTTTGTGTAATGACACACTAATTTTAAGGTTTAAATACCCAATGATAACTTAAAGATTACAACCCCAGCTTAACAGAAGTTGGGAAATGTAAATAAAAACACAGAAGAATATATAAAATGTTTAAACTGAGAAAACCCTTTGAAAAAGTCATTTTTTGGGAGAGGAATGTCCCATTTTGTGCCTGATAGAGGATTCTAGCTGCTTAAAAATTCCCGGGTCTTCTTTGTTGTAGATTTCATGCTATGAGGGACCCATTGTTTTTATCTGGTGAAACACCATACCACATCAGAGATTCAGGCTTTTAACTGACCTAACTGGTCGCAGCAGATGGCCGCCCCTCCCTGAGCCTGCTTCTGCTTCTGCTTCCTGTTAAAAGGGAGTTTTTGCTTCCCACTGTTGCCAAAGTGCTTACTCATAGTGGGTCGTATGATTGTTGGGGTTTTCTCAGTTTTCTTTGCATTATTGTAGGGTATTTGCCTTACAATATACATTCTGCATTTTTACATATTTGTCAAATGACATGTTACAGATCAAGCATCAAACAAATTTTAATATTAGATAAAAATAACCTGAAGAACGTCTTAATGCATGCTCAATCATCCAGGTAAGTAAATTCTGTTCATCTGTATGTCCAGATGAACAGAATCAACATTTGGAGGTAACCTGAGGAAATACAAAATGCAGTGATGATTAATCAATGATGATTTCACTGATTAAGGGAGAAAAGTTATTCAAACCTACCTGGGCCTGTGTGAAAAAATAATAGCCCTGTTGTTAAATCATGAACTAACTGTGATTAACCTCATTTTTGGAAAGCTGAGTTCAGTTTCACCAAACACGCTCAGGCCTGATTACCTGCAGACCTGTTGAATCAAGAAATTACTTAAATAGAACCTGCCGCCAAAGTGAAGCAGGATAAAGATCTCAAAAACACATCAACACATCATGCCACAATCTAAAGAAAGACCAGAAAAACAAAGTCATTGACCTCTATCAGTGTGGAAAGGGTGGTTATACACAAATGAAGAAAACTTGGAACAGTGGTGAAGCTTCCCAGGAGTGACTGGCCTACCAAATTGCTCCAAGAGCACATCCACAACTCATCCAGGAGGTCACAAAAGAAACCAGAACAACATTAAAGAGCCACAGGCTTCACATGTCTCAGTTAAGGTCAAAGTTCATGATTCAACAGTAAGAAAGAGACTGGGCAAAAATGATATCAATAGGAGTGTTCAAGGAGAAAAGTACTCTTCTCATATTTGCCAAAACAACATCTTGACAATCCCCAAGACATCTAGGAAAATATTATGTGGACTGACGAGACAAAAACAGAACTTTTTTGAAGGTTTGAGTCCCGTTATGTCTGGCATAAAACTAACACAGCATTTCAGAAAATACCAACAGTGGTGGTAGTGTGATGGTCTGTACATCACACTACCACTGCTGGTTTGCTGCTTCAGGACCTGGAAGACTTGCTGTGGTAAATGGAACCATGAATTCTGCTGTCTACCAAAACATCCTGAAGGAGAATTTCCAGCCATGTGTTCATGACCTAAAGCTGGAGTGCACTTGCCTTCAGCTTTAGGTGAATGATCCAAAACACACGAGCAAGTCCACCTCTGAAAGACTTAAGAAAAACTAAATGTAGACTTTGGAGTGGCCTAGTTAAAGTCCTGACCTGAATCTGATTGAGATGCTGTGACATGACCTTAAAACAAAGGTGGTTCATGCTCTGATGTGTTCCCTCCAATGTGGCTAAATTACAACAATTCTGCAAAGAAGAGTGTGACAAAATTCCTCCACAATGCTGTAAAAGACTCATTGCCAGTTATCACAAATTCTTGATTGCAGTTATTGCTGTTAAGGGTGGCCCAACCAGTTATTAGGTTTAGAAGGCAATCACTCTTTCACACAGGGGCATGTAGGTTTTTTCTACTTAATAATAAACACCTTCATTTAGAAACTGCATTTTGTGTTCACTTGTGTGATTTTTGGCTAATACTTAAATTTTTTTTAATGATTTGAAGTATTTAAGTGTGACAAACTTACCAAAAAACAGGAAATCAGGAAAGGGACAAATACTTTTTCAGACCAAGTGCCTTGAATGTGAAAATTGCAACTGTTGTTTAGATTCTATACTATAAATTCTATAGCGCTTATTAAAATTATTTGTTACTTATTTAAACATTGTATACAAATACAGTTGAATTGAGTTGAATTGAAAATGACAGTGGATGGTTCCTCTTCTTTTTAGTTTTGTGGGTGTGGCATTCATGTTTTGAAAGAAAATTTCTAATTTCAATTCATCCGACCATAGAACAATTTTTCACTTTGCCTCAGGCCACTGTAAATGTGCTTTGGCCCAGGGAAGACAGCTGTGTTTCTGGATCATGTCCACATATTGCTTTTTCTTTATGCGATAAAGCTTTAACCTGCATTTATGGATAACACACTGAACTGTGATAGAGAAAGGATTTTTGGAATTGTTCCTGAGCCCATGGAATGATTTTCACGACATAATTCAAAGCTCACAGGCATCTAATATTGAGTTTTGGCCTTGTCTCTGGCACACAGAGATTCCGCCAGAGACTGAATCTTTCGATGATATAATTTCTCGTTGATCAGATATTAAAAGTTTTTGCAATCTAAAATTGTGAAACTGTTGTAGACAGTTTTGCAGATTGGTGAACCTCTGCCAACCTTTACATCTGAGAAACTCTGCCTCTCTAAGATTGTTTTGTAATACCCAATCATATCACTGACCTGTTGCTAATTAATCTAATGAGTTCCTCTAGCTGTCTCTTTTTGGTACCACTTACTTTTCCAGCCTTTTATTGGTCCCGTCACAGCTTTTTAGAGATGTATTGATGCCATCAAATTAAAAATTTTTTTTTCAAACTTTTCATTAAAAAAAAGAAAATGTTTCAGTTTAAACGTTTGAAATGTTATCACATATGTTCTATTTGAATAAAAAACTGGTTTATAATATTTGCAAATAACTGTGTTCTGTTAATATTTCTGTTATTATTTACATTTTACACAGCTGCCCAACTTCTTTGGAAGAGGGTTTATAGAAACTTATGTATTTTCAGAAAATACACCATAATAGACATGTTATGCCAATTGCTCTACTGAATACAATGCAAAACAAGGATTTTAAAAGAATTCCAGTCCCATATTAAACTTACATCATTAACTATAGCTGTCTTCACTTTCCAGCACTCAGCTATGTGCTTGACCTTTGAGGGCTGTATCTATATACTAATGAGCATGATCTCAGAGCCTTTAGACCTCAAATGTTTGAGCTTTCATTGTATCTGAAAATGAGCTGTGAGTTTTCAGTGTCTGCTAAGGTCTTGTTTTGTCTGTGACTAAGCACATACACCCAACTGTCACCCCTCAGTGGACACTTAACACTTTCTCAGATGCCTCTGGGTCTCTAAGCAGTGAGCAGATAGTGAACATAAAACACGAAAGGTTTACTCTGTAAACATATGAAATTATCAGCGGAATTTTGCATTTTCATCTGAGACCAATACGTACTGTATGTTTTGCATTTAGGTGTCATGTATGCAATGGCTGGGAATTCACTTTATACGTCTGACTATGACGCACTTGCCATGATCAGAACTATAGCCATTATTTTATCACTAAAACACTTTTAATACACCAAACTAAAGGAATAAATGTGTAAAATTACAGAAAAGATTCTGTTTGCTCATTGCTCAGGCTGTCCTGTGATTATAAAACACAACATTTTTGTTAACTGACAGAATGTGTACTTTCTTTTTTTGTTTTGTTACTCTGTAAAATACACGGATTTCTATAGTAATTGGTGAAAAAACATGAACTTTCTGTCATTTAACTGTTCTGCATATCTATTTTTTATTTACTTTCGTGCAGGATGAATGGCCATGGGGGAGATCTTAATGAGCAGGAAAAACCATTAAACTTATGAAAATACATTTAAAAGTCCAAAATTTATGCCCATATTTATTAAAGTTGTCCAATGGGCCAGATTGGAGTCTTTGGCAGTCTGATTCTGGCCCCCAGGCCTTAGGTTTGACACCCCTGATCTATATGACTTGGGTCACTGCTTATTTACAAAATGTATTAAAACCTTTAGACTCCAAATTGCCATAATCATAATGCTAAAGTGTCAAACAGATTTAAATATAATGAGCCTCCTGCCACACTCATTCTGAACCAATATTAATCTGAAAAAGAGAAGGGAAGAATATATTAGCTGCTGTCATACAATTTAAAATCCACGATTGTTTGTGCTGGAGCTGAGCGAGGGAAAAAAATAAGTTTTGATAGAAATACTATTTATGGGTTTATAATAGCAAAGCTCAGTCTTCCAGAGCACATCTGTATGTCATTGTTCCTAAACCACTGTCTCTGTATACACTCAGATTTTAAGAAGAGAGATTTAGAGAATTAATTATCCAATTGTTCAAAGACACCATCGTGGGTAAAAGGACTTAGGGCATCAAAAGGCGTATTTTTAATTTGATGACAGTCGAAATGTGTTTGCCTGCTTTCCTTTTAACATCACTGCATCTCGGCCTACTTAGGGCTCTGTTTTACTCTGTGCATGACTAGGCAAGTGATTTAGAGTTCCAGAAACCACAAGGAAACAAAGGTCATCTGTGATATTAATGAGTGTCTTTGACTCTGGCACCCTGGCATGGAGTTTTTCTGTGTGGCTTAATGTAGCACACAATTGCCAACAATAATTAATATTGTCGTAAATTATTTTTTATCACCCTTTGTAAATTCAGAGTGATGAGGAAGTCCATCATAATATGTCTTGTAGTGGTAGAAGGTCACAGAAAGTAGGCTTGGTTAATGGTTACCCATGGACGTCTGGAGAGGAAGTCTGCGAAGGTAACACTGCTCCATCAACACACACTGAAATAAATTGTCTGTTGCCTTCAAAGTCACCCATGTGAGCACCCAACCCCACAAAGCAGGGCTGAATGCCACTTATTTGACATATGGAGTGCATTGTTGGTAGCCCACTGTGGTGATGTCCCTTCCTCTGTTTAAACTCATATCTGGATGAATTAAATAGGTCAAGCTTCGTTGATTCCCGCATCTTCGTGTAACATTTTGAAATGCCAGATTGACTGGTAAGACACCACATCCTGTGCATATGATTATGCTATACTTGTATCACGCAGCCTTGACTTACAGATACTGTGCTGAGGATTAAAACGAAGCGAAGCTGGAGGAGACTCTGGAAGCCATTGAGTCATTGATCTCAGGATTCTCAAGTCCACACTAAGCCCTGAGTTATTCTCTATCCACTCACCCTCCTTCCTTTTTTATCCTTTGTTGTGGTCACTGGGACAATCGGTTACAGCCCAGCGGAATGGAAACCACTCTGTCAGTCCCCTGCTACGGCAAACTATTAAACAGAGGATCCAGTTACTATGTCTGGGAGAAAAGACATCTTTAGGGGGAATTTTGTTTCTTGGGATGCGTCAGTATGATCCCACCCTAAAGAAAACTATTTTATATGTGTTGTCTAAATCAAGCACCCAGTGGAATTCCCCAAATTATGGAAGGCTACAAACAAATGAGCTTTTGATAATTGCTTTGCTTGTCACTTCCAGAGTCTACATGTTTCAATATTACTACTAAAAAAATGATTTTGTGAATTTTCCCTTTGCACTGGGGATTTTAGGTCAGAGTGGAAGTGAATTCAAGCCCAAAGCTATCAAGTAAAAAAACAGAATCGAAAACACAACACTGATGATGAAGTGGATAAACAACAGTCCCCCCGGAAACCCAATACAACTTGTTCCTGTGAATTGGTCTGTCTGTGTGTCTCGCTGAGGCAACCCTGGCAAATTCTGTTCAAGTCTTGTGGGTTCCAACCTCAGACCCTGTCTCCCAGTTGGAGCGACAGAAATGGAGGGTCGTGGTCACCGCGGATGCTTTGTTTTCCACAGTCCCTGCTCACTGTGTCCCACCCGCAACAGGACCATCTGCCTTCTCAATTAATAGGCATGTTTGTGCTCCACATTTGTTTGTGCTCATAGATGATTTTTGTAATAAAACTCAGACTTTCTGGTATTTCTTGGATTCCTGGGTGATGACACTGCGCTTTGCTTTTTTGGGCTTGTGGCCGTTTCCCGTGGAAAATGTAGCTTGCAGAAACTACTGTAGCTGTTTTCTGGTGTGTCTGTGGGATTAAATGAAGAATAGAATGAGTCTTGCCGATGTGCCGCCTACCACAATTAAGAGCAGACACGCTGTGTGCTGGAGAATGCACCAGATGAAGAAGCAGGCTTTGCACTGTCCTTTGAGACATGACAATAGGGGCAAAGTATTTAAGCTTAGAAAATGCCATGACATTTTGTTCTATCGTTCTGTCCAAGCATTCATTATTACTTCAATAATATAGAGAAAGAAAGATTATTTATTGTTATTAATATTTTCTTTCTCAGTTCCATTAGAATCTGTATTATGTCATAAGTTTTAAAGTCACAAAAAATGTGACTTGAGCAATGATAGCTGACCAGACCAGGGTGACCAGGGAGCCAGCGGTCCTTTTGTATACTTTTCTAAATATGATTTTCCAGATTTGAAGAAATATTATTGCAATTTTACGTAGATTGTGGATTTGGCATCGGCTTTCTTTTGGACAACACTGAGCTGTCGTGGGAGCTCCATGGACCACACACAGCCCTTTGACTAGAGCACATTCTGCCCACTGCCCAGTTGCACAGGAACCAAGTGTGGGAAGAGGGTAGAACTGGCAATCTCTACCACTCACCATTTTGAACACCATGGCCAAACAGCTGGACAACAGGAAACCGTGCACCTGCTGAGAGTGAAGCTGAAAACTAACATTTTAAATTTACATGAACAAGTTCCTTCACCAAAGGAAGGAACACTGTTATTATCATTGTACGGTCTTTACCTTACAATATAAAGCACCTTGACGTGACTGTTGTTGTCATTTGGTGGTATATGAACAAAAATGAATTGAATTGTTTAAGGCTCTTTTGAAGGAATGTTTCTTGGATCAAATAAAGGATGTTAAAATAAAGCCCATGTTTAAAGATTTTAACTGACTAATAGTAAACTCCATTTGAGAAGTGAAATCAGCAAATCTCTTGGTTTTTACTACATTTATGCAATGATGGCACTGATTGAACAAATCTGGTCCAATTCATGTTTGTTGTGAGTCTGGTCGAAGATGGCTACATACCAGTTCATCTTTTATAGTGGGAAGCCTCCTCAAACTGATTAATGGTGGTTCTGCCAAGATTTGGCTCATTACCTCCTAAGTCTCAATAATGGCACAATTCCTATTCTCTGCTTTTGAAATGCGTGTTATGACAAAGACTAATCTATCTTTAGTTGACAGATAAACCTAAGAGAAATTAATCTGTCCAGTTGCTTGGCTCTTTTTTTTGTTTGTTTTTTTTGCAGGATAGGCTTTCTATATTCACCTTCCTGAAATTGTGATCTCCAAGGATATACAATAACATATGAGCTCATTAGTCTGTGACTGTTTCTCATCACTGAAGTACAAGTATGTAGATTTTAGATTCTTTGCTCTCCAAGAGCTCATGCCCAATCAACCAACCCTACAATTTATGGATGCCAGCTTTGTTCTGGAATGAAGTGAGTTTGTGGTGTATGGCAACCATGATAAAAAGTGAGAAGGGCCCTTTCTTATAGATTTTAAAAAGCCACTGCATTTGTTTGGTTTCTGCTAAGAGGTCATTGCTGCTTATACAGCTTAATCTCAAGGATGTAATGGTGATGAAGCTACAGTTGTTCACACAAGGGTCTGTCATCAAACCTCCCAACAACACCACTCAGCAAGCAAGCAGCATGGAGAGATTTCTCATTAGAGCACGCTTGCAGTGGTAAGGGGTCTCACTCTATAATGATTTAAGCATATGAATCCAAAGCTGTGGCTTTTTTTCTGTTTTTTTTTTCCTGAAAACTGTCATGGATTCAAGTCCTGCTTTTATACTTTGATGTTTTAAATCTCCTTTCCACCATTACGAATGACGCATGGCACAGTTTGGCTCAATGGATGAAAACCATAATGTGATTTCTCCCCATTGTTATACATTTTCCCCAAATTGCACACCCACTCCAAAGAATCAAGACTATCTGGTCTGTCTTAGGAGATGTCTAGAGCTGTCATCTATCAACAGTCACTGACTTAAACCAGTAAACACACGGAATACTTGGCAACTGACTTCTCCGCAAAAGTTCAAACAGAAATACTTCAAGACTGTGTGAATGTTTGGTGAAATCTTCCCCGGATTGTTGATTCTAGTTTATTTTTAGCTTAGAAATAAAACTTCAAGATAAGCTTACATGAGGTTTGTCTTGAAATGTAGACAAATGAGAAACGCTGATGACTGCGTGTTGCGTTGCTCTCATTATATGTATACAACTTAAAGAAAAAAAAGGACAAAATGATGATTTCTCCCTATCACATGAACCTGCGTCATCCTTGAATTAGCTATGTCAAACACTGTCAAGCTGCCCGTTCTTGAATTGCCACATTGGGCGTCAACTTTCATCCTTGCATGAAGTAAGATCTTCCCTTCGAGGCTCTACAGTTGGATAAACACGGTGTCTTATGGGGTTTTCGAATTCTGTTTCTTTTATACTGAGTGTTACAATCAACCATAAGCCGGCTTGGGTGCACTGCCATGGATCGTAGGAGGAATATGTGAGCAGTAAACATGAGAAGGTCTCCTCCATTGACAGGAATTCCACTTTCTGCTGCTGCTGTGAAACATGGAATACCTAATTGTACAGTGGTCACCCACTAGGTCTAAATAGGGTTCAAGACCACACAGTACGATGCAGACCCACTGTAGGAAACTCTCAGAGACACAGGATGAAACTGTGAGCTTTATTCACCAATTGTTTTGCTTTAGGGTGATCCATCTGTGTATGGTCTTAAAATATGTCTTTTTAAATCTTTGCTACACCTCTTCTTCATGAATACCAACAATGAGATGCTAGAATTAAAGCATTTTCTTTGTTACTTCAAAATTTGTGTCAATAATCTTCTAAAAACCTAAACTTATGACTGAATGCTTGAACATGTGACAGTTTGACAATAAAAGCTATTCAGATCATGCTTTGCTATTTCAGGTTGAGAGACCTAAGCAACATCAAAGACATAATGGAAATTTCAAAAATGATGTATTGGATAAGCGGCAAAGAGGTGAGCATATTTATGAGGTGATAATTTGTATGTTTTCTCTCCGGACTATGGCCCCTCGGAAAACCTCTTAACACAGAAGGTAAAACAAGGGGTGCCTTCTGTAGTATGTGGATTTTAGTCCATCACTGGCTAGCCCAAGTTTAGATCGCCCCCCTCCTGCAAATGACACATTCAAATTAGGTGTGGTTAGGGGTTTCTTCAAATACACAGCTAGATTCACACAAATTCTTCTCCCCACCTCACCTCTCTCTGGTCTGGCCTAAGAAAACCGCATGCCGGGGTCACTGCGCTCTCCCCAAGCCAAACCAGACCCATAATTTTGCTTTTGTTTCAGATGTAGCCTCAAAGCCTGAAATATAAAGACTCAGGCCAGCCTGGGAAGGTCAGTATGTAGAAGGAAAGAGTGCGATAGAGATGGGAAAGGCTGAGAGAAAGCAAGAATCAAAGAAAGAATGAGATGGGGAGGGGGGTAAGGAGAGAAAGCGGACCTCAAGACTGTTGTTGAGAATGGAGCGGTTTCCAGCCTGTTGAGGAAGTCTTTATTATACAGTATGTGTGTGGACAGGAAGAGCTGTGTAACAAGGAGCAGATCGGGCCAAACCACTGGCCATTACTGACCATTGCTGACCATTACACCCAATGAGCTTTAACTATTTTTGGATCCTGGCTATCTCTAGGTTAGGAGAGTACATTTACACTTAAGCATAATCTCTGTGTGTGACAAAAGATAAACTTTTTGTTCATAATGTCTTCCATTTGTCTTTTCTTTGGCCATGCTGTTTCTGAAGACTGAAACAGCTCTGTAACCTTTTTCAGTCACAGTTAAATTACTGTTGATGAAAAAATGAATAAAAATTTTTTTACATTCCATGTTTATCTTAATGCTTATTCTATGCAATATTCTTAAACTGGACATGAAGCACTACACGTATAAAAGCTCATTTAGACCATGGAGTCCTTCTCTAAAAAAACTGTTGTAGATTTAACACCGTCTGTGAAGCTGAATTTCATAAATAAATGTTTAAAGTTAAAGTTTTTATAGCATGTGTAGCACCATCTTGTGCCGAAGAATGTGACATCACTAGATTGGTTACTTCTAATAGATTTAATTTAATTTATGTTAGCTAACTAGTGACAGAACCAATAACTAACTAACTAAAAATCAGTCTAAGCTGGTCACATTTGTACTGCCCCTGGCTCCAACTGGAGTTTTTTGTTAAAAATAAAAACAACAACAATTTACTGTTCACTTTCACCCTGTCTCTTAAACAGTAAGTGGCTCCTCGTTGTTGGCTAGCTGCACAGAAACAGGGAAATTCACCTGTTAGCCATAATGTTAGGGTTTGTAGGGCAGTTTTTAAACAAAGACTGCATTAGGGAGAGGCAGCTTGACTCAGGTGAAAAGATATTATTTTATTGAATAAGACAGCACTAATCGCATCTGCTCTGCCAACTTATAGCACCGCTCAGTCTGTAAACTGAGGGGACAGTGTCGGTCTCCAGCTTGTCGCTATCCAGCTTTTGCTCCTGTGAACAACCAGTGGACCTGACACAATGGGCTCTCTTTTATGCACTCTTCATTTATGAAGTGCTCTACAAACCCTAACATTATGGCTAACAGGAGAATTAGCGGCTAGGTGCCGCTAACCAACATTAAAGAACCACTTACTGCTTAAGAAACAGAGAGTGAAAGTGACAGTATATCCTTGTTTTGTTTTTTTTAACATAAAACTCCTTGCTTCAGTCAGCGACAGTAGAAAAGTGATTCCCTTAGACCATTTTATACTTTTAGTCTCCTTGTTTTCCACTAAGTTATTGGTTCTGTCACTAGTTAGCTAACATAAACTTTTACAAGTCTATCAGTAGCAACCAACAAACCAACTTGGTGACATCACATTCTGTTTTGGCACAAGATGCTGCTACACATGCTCTAAAAACCTTTTAACACTTATTCATTAAATCCAGCCTCACAGACAGTGTTAAAACTGGCTCCATGGTATAAATGAGCCTTTATACATGTAGTGTTTCATGACTGCTTTAATTTTTTTAACAAAAGCACTATGTTCACAGTTTATACATAGCTGACATTTAAGTGGGCCAAGCCAGAGCTCCAGTTATGATGAAACAAGTTTTGTGCCAATCACCGTCTCGTGTTAAGATCAAAGAGGTCAAAATACATAAGTCATAATGCTTCCATTGTAACAAATGGAGAGGAGTGGAGGTGGTGTTGTGTGGGGGTGATGGACTGAAACCCCAAAACCTCAACCTTCTTTTAAGAAAAACAAACCAGTTTTATTTCAAAGCCAGCTAGTGCATTATACTCATCTGACCTCAGGAAGCTTTCTCTTTCAGCCTAGTCCTGGACACACTGTTCCACCATCGGGGGACGAGGCAGATCTATGACACATGTGATGGCTAAACTGCAGTGTGGCCCTGGCCACAAATCCGGCAACATTTGGCCCCTGGAGCCTTGTTTCATGGGAAGCCGACTCTCTGACCACAGCTGGACAATAACATGGTTTTTGCTTGGCGCACACTGGTGTTTTGTATATTACGTGACATATTGCCTGGCTTAGCATAATATTGTAAAACTATCCATAATCATTCAACCTCATGGGGAGATGTTGAGTAATGGCAGGCAATATAAGGATTTAGAGTGACATTTACACAACTATTTTGGGGCATTACAATGGAAGAGTTTTGCAGAAAAACACAGGGAACTTGAATGTAAATAACTGCTAGTACTGTGGTATACCACAGTATACCACATATTGCAGTCACCTGTCAGTACTTACACAGGTTTAGGTTAGCAATGTTATAATAGTTTGAGCGTAAAAGCCATGCATACCTATACATCAAAAAGTATACAGAGATTTTCTCCTGCTTGACAAAAACAGAGGAGACTAAAATACACCCTTTCTCTACATTGTTCAGCTTTGTGCTGTTGGATCAAGTTCCCTGTTTGATGCACCGCAGAAAAACTACATCTGGAAGCCTTGGTATCTAAGGTGTTCATAGTATTTGGCAATATTTTGAGACTCTTGCAAGTCTGAGCTTGCCATGCTTTATCGAGGCTTATATAAAAATAATCTAAAGTAAGAAGCCCATGACAGACCTGCAAGACACCACCATGGGGCGTTTTCTAATCCAAACTGAAATGTACTGCAAAGGAATTATGTGCTTTTATAGCATGGTATGCAATCACTACTCTGTGTGAAAAAAAACAGATGTGCTACCTTTGTGTTAAATCCAAGGTAAGTAAAACTTCAAAATCTACACTACATTACAAAGTAAACAACATTAAATTTAGCCTAAAGGGTAACAATTTAACTGCGAGTGCACTGGTACCTCTATTGGGAGTGGTATATTTCTAAGAAGAGGGTTTGCTGTATGTAATTGCATCTGACAGTGTGCCCTGTGACAAGAAACCACACAACGGCATCATATGCTCATAGGCTGGAAAGAAATGTACATTTGTCAGTATTATGACTTATTTTGCCTGCATATGATAAACAAGGCGAGAGAGGCAATTCTTTCCTTTCTGAAACCAAGCATATCAGACTGGATTCCATTCATCTCCTGTTTCATTTCATATTTCATACAGCCCATTTGAACAATTGTGTTATTATGGCAGTGTAAATAGACCTTTGCACTGGGCAAGACTTCAGGAATGCTGATGATGTGTAAGCTGACACCCTGCCTGCTGTAGGAAGCTAAAGTATCATTTATTGTAGATTGGTAACCCCTGTAATAGGTGGGTGGTGTTTATCGCCAGCCAATCATCAGAACAGTCTTTCACAAAACGATTGAGAAAACGGTACTGGTGTCAGCATGAACTGAATGTAATAGGTTTGGAAACATGCGCAATAATTCACACCCGAAGTCAATTTTTTTTTCTTCCCTTTAAGGCATTCTCTAATCTTTTGAATTTACAATCTTATGTGCCAAGTACCTCTTATTTTAGTTAAGTGTTTCTCCTTACTAGTATAATGTGCAATGAAATGCAATGACAGATGCTACAGAAAAAAGAACATTAAAGCTCAGATGACAAGACTGAAATTTGTACTTAGAAGGATGCATCTCATATGAAAAGTATCACTAATTCTCCTTCTTCAGAGTGGAAGGTTTTAAATACAGTCACGAAGAAGAAAGTTTTCACATGATTCCATAGGAATTAAAACGGTAAGTAGCAGTCAGGTGCTGCTAATCATATGAACTTTATAAATCATCAACAAGTGTGAGTTTCCTGGTTTGCTGGAGCATTGAGATGTGTGTTAAAAAACCCAAGGAGGAAAGACTTCAGCCATGATTCAACTGGGAAGGGATACAAGACCATTTCTAAATAATTTGAAGTCCATCATTCTACAGTGAAAACGATTATTCATAAGTGGAAAACATTCACGACAACTGCCAATCTTCCCCAAAGTCGATATTCCAGCACATTCACCTCAACCTCAAACTGTGCAGTGCTCAGAGAAATTACAAAAAACCCCCAAGCTCTACAGGTTTCAGTCAGCAGTTAAAAGTTGAAGTTCATGATAGTACAACTAAAAGATATCTGAACTCAACTAGTGTGGCTTGCTTGGAAAGGCTGCTAGGACTGCAAAGCTGCATCTGAACAAACTGCAAGACTTCTGAAACAATGTCCTTTGAACAGACAAGACCACAGTGGAGATTTGTGGCCATAATTTGAAAAATCCATGTCTGGCGAAAATCAAACAGCACATGGGCACAGACATCTCATACCAACTGTACACTTGGTACCAACAGCACAGTGGTGGAGGGGTGATGATCAGGGCTTGCTTTGAAGCCACATGACCTGGGCACTTTGCAAGCATTGAATCAGCCATGAACTACTCTGTCTAGCAAAGTATTTTAGAGTCAAATTTGAGGTCATCTGTCAGCTAGAGCTTGACCAAAAACAGGTCATGCAACAGGACAATGTTTCTAAGCAGAATGGTGGGAAAAACTAAATTTTGTGACAACTACTTGCTTTTAACTTTATTGCCCTAAGTGACAATGGGTTAATGTAACTCTGTCTGTGAAGCTGGATTTAAAATATAGGTGCTTGAAGTTTTTAGAGCATGTGTTGTGCCATGTTGTGCCAGTACAGAACATGACATTGGACAGATGCAGTTTAACTAATAACAAAACCAATTAGTCAGTGGAAAATAAAGACATTAAAAGTAAAAATCAGTGTAAGGGGATCACTTTTGTGCTCCCCCTGGCTGCAACAATGATATACTGTTCACTTTCACTGTATGTCTCTTTAGTAGTAAGCGGCTCTTCATTGTTTGGCTAGCTGCACTAAAACAGGAAAATCAACCTGTTAGCTGTAATGCTGAGATTTGTAAAGCACTTTATAAATGAGGGCAGTGTGGAAGAGGGTCTGTTTGAGTCAGGTGACAGGTGGTTCATGGGACCGCCAAGCTGCAATCAGAAACTCTGATTTTTCCTCGTCTTGCCAGGTGTACCGTGCGGCACAGTCAGCTGATGCAAACAGCGCTATTTTATGCAATAAAATAATCTTTCTCTTCCCAAGTATATCCAAACAGATTGCAACGTAACAGATTACTGCATGCACATCGCACCAAAACATAACTATGTTTCTTACAGGAGCACGATCAGGAATCCCATCAGCACATCTGCAGGGAAAATAGGGAAAATGTGTGCGAAGGATAACAAAAACAAATAATGGAGGCTCTGAGGAAGAGATGCCAGACTTTTTTCCTCCTCACATCGTGGCTCTCCTCAGTGTAGTCCTTGTTTAGAAAACACTCTGTATCAATAACTGGTACTGATACTGTTAGTTATTAGTCAACTAACATAAACTAATGTAAGTCCATTGACAGCAACCAACCAGCCTGTTGACGTCAGGTTCAGTTACATTTGTGGACCATTTAACACCAAGAGTGTGTAATTTTGTTCACTGTATTACATGTAGTACTCCATATTCACTCTTCACAAGTGATTTCACAACTCATTCATTAGGCTATGGAAGACTGTCAGACTTTATGAACTTAATGGATGAAGTTTAAAGTTTTACAGTTCTAATGTGAAGTAGTCACATTTAAACTAAAGATCAGCACTGACAAGTGGTAAAATGAAAATAAATGAACCTACAAATTTACAAGGTTAAACATTTGAACTGAACAAGAATGCAGAAAAACAGTTGTTACGTACCAATTAGCTTAGCTACTAGCTAAACTGGATCCAGTAGTCCAGTTTCCCTTCTACCTTACATGTAAGCACAGCGTGAACATGATGTCCTGGTGTTTTAGCCTGAGAATTTTTTTTTTTCGTATTTCTAATACCTTTGGGTGGAAAGCTCATTTTTATATCATGGCTAACCAAGTGTGTTCTCAGTAAACATCTGTTGGATTTCGTTATGCACTCACTTGTTTTGAAAGAGCAGCCCTACACAAATGTTTCTCTCTGCGCTGTGGCAATTGTCTACTTTGGTCCACTCTGGAATGCATTAAAACTGCTAGATTCTTGCTGAAGTCACAACCAAATCTAGTACTGCAGGACATTTACACTGCTGGATTTTTTTTAAACACTGGTGCCAACCAAGTCTGTGGAGAATAGAGTTTTATACTCTCAAGCCACAATGATAGAGGCCAAGTGAGTATAGTTAATCTGGATCGTTTACAGGGCTTGAATTAATTGTTGCCACTGCTTCCTCCAGTAGCCTGGCTTTGCTGGTCTTCTTTAAGCACCCATTAATTCTCCTGCTAGACCGTTGAGCAGCCCAGCCAAGGAATATAGAATAAGAACACTATATAGGTTAGAGTGTTGCAATTAGTATCACTTTTCTTGTCTTGTGTGTTTGTGAGGGTGTGTTTTTATGTCTGAATGGAATTATTAATTGCCCTGTGGATACAAGTTTGAATTTTTTTGTAAAGCTACTAATATGATTTCATACCCAAATGCAACTCTCCCACTTTTCCATTCTTTCCACTGTATTCATTTTACTGTAAACCAAGTCAAAAATCATGGGGTTGTGAGAGTAGAGGCTTCAGTGCAGAGCTCTTATGGTTTACCTGAAGGACAACCACAGTGTAAATCTTCTCCCCTGGGGAAGGATATTCAGGATGTGGCTTTGAAGGAAAGCAGAAGTCCGTGTGCATATGTGTGTGTGTGTGTTTGTGAAAGGGAGAGAGAGTGCACAAGGAAAGGAGAAGATTTTAACACGCATGCATGCATATGTGTTGGTGTGAGTGCATCCGTGTGTGTATGTGTGTGTGGTCCTCTTAGTGAGGTGGAAAATTATTTTTAAGTTCTAGTTAAATATTTGCTTTTCCTTCGAGCTGCCAATGACGTTTTTAGAACTACTAGACTTGACACTGGTGAGGTGTGTGTGAAAGCCAATACTGAGAGTGGATGTTAATGTGCGATCCTATGAATGAGCAAAAGCATTACTACCCAAAAGGAGGAAGGCTCCAGAGGCCTGCTCACTACATTGTAAGAGAGAACAACAAATTGTAAGCAATTAAAGTCATGTTTATTTTCATCACAACAGTGTTTGAACCTTTCCCCATCTAGGATTTACATTGAAAAAATACACAGACAAAGCTGCAGACATTACAAATGAGTAACTTGGCATCCGTGACACTATGGCAAAACCCAAACAAAAACCCTGGTCTGTTTAGTCAGCCTGACCAATACTTTGTATTGTGGGCAACTCTGTTTGGCTAGGTTTAACTGCAGTACAAAGGTTGGTGTAGTTTTCCAGCCTTGTAAAGAAGTTAGCCTCAATGAAAGAGACAAATAAAGACCATTTAATCTTTGATATACCTGAATCATAGCACAATTACTGATAAACATGGAATTGTAAATGTGTTCTGGAAATTTTATGTGAGATACAAAATCCATGAAAGAGATTCCCCAACCTTAAAGAGACAGAACATGGAAACAACATGGCTCTTGTCAACATGTGACAGCCAGGCCATAATGGCAGCACAAAAGGTCGTACGTTTGAGGCCAGGGTCTGCAGGACATGAAGAAGAAATGACTCACCACTAGATGTCAGTAGATTGAAGTCAACATTATTCTGTTTTCTTATCCCACCCGTTTTAAGTGCATAATCCTAGCAACGCTGGTCCCCGTTCATCTGTAATGAGTGTAGACTTAGCTATCCTTGTGAAAGGAGTCCCTTACAAGACTGATAAGGTGAGTTGTTGAGGATATGTTGAACGTTTCTGCTAATAAAGTGCGACTGTTTTGCCACGTGGTTTTTTTTTGTGTGTGTGTGTCATGGCAAACGCTGTGAATACATATATACATGTTCAAAATTTTCTTAAGAAGTTTGCAACTAATTTCAGGTATTTTGACGTGAAAATGAATTTAATCTAGCATAATGCAGAAACATCTGTGTTTCTGTCCTGGACACAGTTTCCTTATCGCCACTCCACAAATGTCCTAGACCACTATGCTATTTTCCTCCTTCTTGCTCACCAACTGAAATCAGCTGATTGTAGCACAAGTGGAAGAATGTTGATGTTTTTCTCTTTCTATCGCTAACTCTATCTCTAGATCTAGGGATCTCTGTAATGCAACTAACAACATAATTGTAACGATGACGTAATTACTGAATTTAATACAATAACATGTTACAAACATTGTTTATACTGTTTGGGCATACCTCCAAAAATGGCCAAGTAATATAATTTCTAGAACAATGTAAATCAAAATAGACTCAGTTTTCCTTCGGTGGAAAAGCAATACAAATGTTACATTTTCATTCCTCCTTTATACCACAAGTATGATCACTTGCAAAAAAGGATCCTTTCACCTGTGCACTTCTATAATAAAGCTGCACTTAATCTTTAAAAACAAAACTTATAGCTTCCTTGTATCTCTTTCTGGTTCTAATGCAAGTTTAAACCATTAATTCATGTTCATATATTATATCAAAACACATCACAGCAGGTAATAGTAACATAATCCCAATGTAACTAAGAAAGTAAGTAACAAAACATTAAAAACAATGCTTTGTGACCCTGTTTTCATTCTTGTATGATGAACAATCAGCAGATTCTGAGCCTGAGATCAAAGTCTATGAGCAATAATATCAGTATTAGCGGGGATAGATTGTCTAGATCCTGTTTAGTGCTCTGTATGTGAGAACAAGGATTTTAAAACAATTTCTGGAAGCCAGTATAAAGTATATAAAATGGGAGTGACATGAATTCGCTTGCTGGAACGTGTTACAGCAGCATTCTGGAAGTGTCTCTTGGATGTAGGAGATATTTATAAGAGCTAATTTATCCAATCCAGTGCACAAGGCATTACAAATCATGAGGAGTGATGATCATGGTTTCAGTTATGTTGGTGTTTAAGATAAAGTAACTGCTAAAGAGGCGGTCATGAACCCGGGTTTAACAGTGGACTAGGTTGGAAAACTTCTCCAGGTGGTGAGACAGATACAACTGAATATCATCGGCACAGAAATGATAAGAAATGCTACAAAAAGATTGAATGTTGTCAGCTAAAGAAAGGATGTAGAAAGAAGATAGCAATGGACCCAGGACTGAACCACGGGAAACACCACAGATTAGAGAAGGAGTAGAGAAGCACTTAAGTGACCCAGAAGTGCAGAAAACAACCTTGAAACTATGAACCTTGAATTCTGAAAAATAAAGGCAAAATCTAGCTTTATGTTTATGACAATAGTCTTCTTCTTTCAGCTGCTCCTCTTGAGTAACTGCTCCTCCTGGGCGTCACCACAGTACATCATCTGTTTCCATCTCATCCATCTCTCTTAGAACCATCTACAATATACTCCCATCTCCTAAGGATAAACAGAACAAAGATCAACCCTCCCATAAATGAGACTGAGCAATTCTGTGGAAGAAAGAGGCATTATCCACCAACACAATGCCAAGTGGCTAATAAACCTACAAATAACCTCCCAGAACAAGACCCAAACAGAGGAAGAGATCCAATAGTGAGTATTTGGCATGAAGCGCTGGACAGCCATAAACCAGTCCTTCTGGTTGAAAAAGCTAACAACATGCCAAAATTTCCTGACAACACAAATAAGTGACCTGTTAACAACACTTACTTAAAATTATTGATGCAAACTATGATGATCCTAATCATGAAGGATCTATGCAAGGAGACAACACCTTAAAATAACTGGCTGATAACCTGCTTAGAAAAATGAGGACGTTTTCTCTTGGGTAGCATAATAGCCAAGCTGAGAGGGCACTGGAGAAAACACAAGAGGGTTAAAGCACAAGCTTCTAGCTGATTGAACTGACTGACTGCATGAAAATGTACTCATTGTCTTACAATGATTGGTGCCACACAAAGGTAACACTGCACTGATAATATTCAACAACTTACTGGAGCCATGAAAAAAATTTGTGGAACCTACTATAATGTCTCAAGTCACTAACAAATGCAGAATGTACCAAGATGATATATTTTTCCTGTTGTTATCACCTCAGTCAGCTCAGTGCAATGTCCATAAGTCGACTGACAGTCAGCCAACTCCTAAACATGAATTTCAACCTATATTCCAGCAGTGAATGAGACATCGACTTAGTGATGGCCTGTAAATGGCCTGTATTTGTATAGCGCTTTACTTAGTCCCTATGGACCCCAAAGCACTTTACACTACATTCAGTCATCCACCCATTCACACACACATTCACACACTGGTGATGGCAAGCTACATTGTAGCCACAGCTGCTCTGGGGTGCACTGACAGAGGTGAGGCTGCCGGACACTGGCGCCACCGGGCCCTCTGACCACCACCAGTAGGCAACGGGTGAAGTGTCTTGCCCAAGACATTACAAGATGAACTGCCAACTCTTGAGCCACGATCGCCCTCCAACTTTGCCAGGATTTACAGTGAAGTCTGTTAGTTGGACAGCATAAGTATGGAAGGGGTGGAACTACTGTAAGAAAATATCTGATATCACATGGGCCAATAACAAATATGATTAGGCTGCAAATAGGTCAGTCACAGGCAAATCTCTCCAGAGGACTGTAATTTCTAAAATATTTTTTTATTAAAAGGTTTTGTGGTCCTTAATTTAGATTGACCAAAGAGAAATAAAACACCTTCAATATTTTTTCTTTTTCAGGTGACAGATATGCAGGTGACAAATATGTGGGTTTTTTTTTTTTTTTTTTTTTTGCAAAACTGCTGATATTCCTTTGAAGTCTTAAAGGTACCCCCTCATTGGCATTTTCCTTCAGTTTTCCCCACCTGCAATGAGAGCTACCTACACCTTCTCTGCTTCCCAGGCTCATCATTCCAGCACATCTCTCAGCACTGACTCTCTTATCCTCCACTATAGTCTGCCAAAAAAGCACCTGAGGGCCTGCACTACTCTGGTATTTCTGCTGAAAGCTATAATAAATCATTTGCCTTTTGTGTCTCAGCTTTCTGCCAATTTTGCTAATGTGTTTTCTCTTCTAGATCTTGGTTTTGGAGTTGAAAGATACCTACTTTAAATATATGCAGGAGTGAACGAAGCATCCCGTGCAGTCTTAGCACACTCAGTGATTCTGGCTCCTTGTCATCACTCCAATGCCCCATTTCCCCAGGTTGAATAGGACAGGAAGCATAAAGCTAGAGATATTTAGTGAAAGTAACAGGTAAAGGAGAGGGGAAGACTGAAAAAGAAAAGGGCTTTTGTCAGGAACTGAATATTGGATTTAAAGACCCTGACTTTTGTTGCTGTCCACAAGTGTTTTGACCATAACCCTATATCAAATGCCAGTGACTTCGGTTGTGGTAAAATGACTCTGCAGGGAAGAAAGCATGGTGTTTACTTAAGGGGGAGAATTTCACATTTTGACCAAATTGACTCTGTATAGAGAGCAGCTCAACAGGCCATGTAAATATCAAAAGACCTTTAATGAAACCACAAGGGATGACAGTTTCCAAAGTACATATTATCTATGGAGAGGTCACAGTGGGAAAGTGGCCTGCCATCCTTTTGCATTTCTTCTGGTGGCCAGAAAGTCATGAGCGATCACTGGAATTTTTTTGGTCAACGCTTCTTGTTTGAGCTCAAGGCTTCCTGACAACCCCTTCCTGACTGTGTCATCCCCCCGGCTCATAGAAACTCATGCACATGTGTTTCCACACTTGCACATGCAGTCACATGTGCACGCACAAACAGGCAGACACATGCGCATTTTGCCATCTAGTTCAGTGACTTGGAGCTCTTGCAATGGTCCTAAGTGGATTTAGGACCATTCTGGGTTGGTGGGAGCAGACTTCCTGAAAACAAAGGAATGGACTAATCTGCAGATTTGCCAGTGGATTTGATAAAAGCCCATGTTCTAAGCCAAAGTTTCCCTGACCTCTTGTTAAAAACTGCTCATGTCTCCCCACCCATCCCTCCCTCCCATATTCTTTTTATGAGCTGAGGGAGAGTGGATTATCGGGGGTAGTGTGTCACTAATTAAACTCTTCTCTCTGTTCCACCCCCCTCAATCTTCTATTCCACATACACTCAGACAATCAGCACTTTTTTTTCCATTTTGGCACAACTTTTGTATTGAAAAAGGCTCATGTCGATTCCCAGCCGGAGTAAAGCACAGCGGTGTCCGGGTCACAAGTTAAAGGTCAATCCTGAGAGGTTAGGTGGAGGTTAATAAGGTGTTTTGTCACTTGAATAAAAGGTTTAATCTTCCTGAGACTAAAAAGGATGCACCTTTTCTTTAGAAAGTTTTACAAATAACCACCAACCAGTCTTCTTTCAAGTCCACCACTCTTTGTAGTCCACCCTTTGCAGCTTATCACAGCAAAGCAAAACCTATCAAAGCTATGGATTGTCCTGGATTAATTTACAGCAACATTTTCTAAACACCTAATCTTTATCTGCGCATCATCTTTCTTATAAAGCGGTTCCTCGAATGTCTGTGCCGAAGGCTAACTAGCTGATTGCTTTGAAACAATTAAAATTCCAGCCTTTGTCCTCCACTCTGTGAGCTGTCTTGAATCACGGAGCTCATTTGGGCACTGATGCAGCTTTGCTGAAAGGAGCCCTCTTGATGAGGCTATTATTTTAATGGAAAAGATTTTGAATATTCATTACATGCATGCAGCCATCACTGACACACAAAGCATAGATAATGACAGGAACCAAACGCTGGCAACGCACCAGGTCTGAAAAAAGCGTTACCCACTTGCCAATCTGCAGTACCAGTGACTCAACTAGACAGCTGCGGACAATAAAGTGGAAAAGTGGCCTCCTTTATGGTCTTTACTGCTCTAGAAAAAAATCATAGTAACATATCTACTATCACTCATTAGACTTGTCATTTATTTGACCATATAACGTAGTATTATTTCACTCCAAAACCAGGAGTAGTTTTTTTTTTAAGCAATGCCTGCTGAGTGTTTTCACAGTGTTTCCAAAAATAGATGCTGTGCTGAGAGCAGACTGGAGTTGAAACTGCAGAATGCATTTTCTTACGCCCATGTTTCCTGTTTACAATATTTTTTTTCTGCTTACTTCCTTATGGGTGAGCAATAATTTCTTTAGATGCATTTTTGTGCTGCTCTTGTATATAAATCTGTATGGTTTCTTCTTTTTAGAAATTTAGCTTAATTATTTAGTATAACTGTTGCTAACAGATGCGTAAACATTTAGGAAAAATTGTTTGCAGAAATTCTGTGCAACACGTGTGAAATGCGTCTGTTTTGAATATGCCTGACTGCTCCTACGAGGAAACCCACAACATTAGGTCAAGGCCATGTGGTGTGTTGTGCCACTGATGGTGAAGAATGTGACAGATTGAGGACAAACAGGCTTTTCCACAAACAAAAATACAGGGAAAATCCACATTTGTTTTTTTCCACTTGTTTGTGAAACAGCCACTCACTTATTGTTTTTGTGTCAGTGTGAATTACAGTAATCCTTCTCTATAACTACCCATTTACTCGCAAAATTAATCCGGGACACAGTCAGATAGACTTTACTGGGAGAATACTACATTTTTATTTGTGTTTTGTGAGTTTTACTCATTTTGATTTTGATTGGAATTTTGCAAACATTGGAGCATTATAATGCACCAGCACCATAAGCCACCATAATAAATCACCATAATAAGGCAACATCAGCAGTAATGACACCTGAATAAAATTTATATTGAATCGGTGTGTAACTTTGCCAAAACAATGTTGGACTTTAATTTTCTCTGGTCCCCTCCCAAATCGGACCAGGAGTGACATATTTAGCCACATGCTCTCCTTAAATTGCTGGCTGTCTGAGCTGTGTCCAAAAAAACAAGATGTAGACTTTATAGATAATTGGGAAACTTTCTGGGGAAAACCCAGTCTTGTTAGGGGAGACATCCATCTCATTTTAGTTGGAGAAGCTCACATTTCTAGAAATCTGGCTAAATTTATTACACCTCTCTGCAACTTCTTTTCTCATTTAATCCCCCCAAAAACACATTCCCATAGATACTGTGTCTGCTCCCAGACCACCAAAAAACAAACCAAAATAAGTAAAAAGAACTTATTTAAGCATAAAATTTCACAAAGACAGGACAATATCCTCATCCTGAACACGACAGCTTCAAAATGCATTTAATTGTTAGACTCATTTGACTTCTCTGAAACATCCAAAAGTGGATATTGTTGTGACATGTGGCATAGAAACTGAACATTTAACAGTAACGCGTAATTTATTGAAAAAATTTTAAATTTACTCTAGTGAATTACGCAGCAGTGGGGAATAAATTTTATTACAGTAGATGTCTTTCTGAAAATGCTATAATTAAGAATAAGGACATAATTTCTCCACTGTTACCTTCTTTAATGCCGTGTACCAACACCTCTACCCAAACTCTGCTCCCCCTGAGGTTGATTATCAAACTAATAGTATTAAATCCTCACTGCATGACTCCAGATGTGGCTACTGTGACTCCTCTGAAAGAGAAAACCTAAAATCAGAAGTGCTTGACTCCTTGTTATAACTTACAAAACGCATACCTTAAAGTAGGAAACCCCTAATTTGGAGAGGGGATAATGTTGCTTTAAAAAAAAAAAGTCCCCAGTGAAGCAGGGATATCTTACAATTATTGCAGTCAGCGTTAATCTCGTTAAAATGACATTAACGCCATAACCGCATTAACGCGGCAAATCTACGTTAGCAAGTTAACTCGGATCGCCCGTGCGTGGGGCTGCACGGCGTCAACGCATTAGCACCGTCAAGCCCCAGGCACGGGGCGATCCGCAATAACTCGCTAATGGAGATTTGCCACGTTAATGCGGTTATGGTGTTAACGTCATTTTAACAAGATAACGCTGACAGCACTACTTACAATACATCACTAATTGATGAAAACAAGAAAAACCACAGGTTTCTTTAAAGAACTGTAGCAATGCTGACAAAGTGTTCTGTTAAATCAGCACAAGAAAAGAACTATGGGTACATTACATCTGAATCTTGCTTTCTTGTTTCTCAAGAAAAGGAAAATAAACTGTACAGTTACACTGACTTTAACTTTACCAGCTGTGGATTACTGAAAAGAAAAGATCATCAATATTTCTAGGAGTCTTCGATTTTATGACCCAGTGAAGTAGCAGACACATGGCTGTTCAGCATTCATGAGTCAGTGAATAGGACTATCCCAAGGCAGAATTCTACACATTTTCAGGCTCAAATCGGCACTAAACAACTAATCCCAAAGATATATGTATTGCCCAGTGACAAAATGTTAATGATGGCCTGTAGTACCACAGATTCTTACACAATACGATGTGGTTTCCCCTTTGAACGCTCTGTCTCATTTGGCAAACAAACCTTTAATAATATCTGCTTTTCCCCGAATTTCTACAAGTATTTTAATGCCGTCTAGTATTCTTTTTAAACCGAAAAAAAAATGTGGGAATAACAACCAGTTGTGAAATATTCAGCAGTGCCACCAGTGATTCCTTTATGCATCCTTTTGAAGTATTACTAGTATAGAGTCTTGGTTCTTTGCACTCAGGAATTTGAAGTGTTCTTTTTCACTGATGTTCTCTGTGTGGTTAGTTATTTCAATGGTGGGTTACAGCTGCTCTGCCTATGCTATTTCTCCCAGGATTCTTGCGCATCCTATGGTTTGGTATCACCCAAAGGTGTCTGATGTATTTGGCCGTTGTGCTCGGCTGGCCCGCTCTGTGGTCGCCCTCTGTTTGGGTTTCTGCTTCATGCTCAGATTAGCAGCTATCTCCACTGGGCTCTGCCTTTTCCTGGAAGCTGGCTCACTCATTGAGTATTTGCTTATGTTTTAGTGTGAACTGGCACACTCTTCCGTGTTTCAGATAGTCTGCTCTGAATGGTCTGGCTCTGTGCCAGGGGCTATTGTGTACTTCTCTAAATCTCTAGCTATTGATTTACAATGATTTTAAATTTGACTCATGCACTGAACAACCACTTAAACTTGCACTTAATCTCTTTGAACATAAACAAATGTCCAAATCAGATAATAAACTATAATGACATCCTCATTTGATACCAAGATTATTTTGTTTCCAAACATTCAGATTATACTTTTTCGGTCAATATGAGTGTGCACCTTGTTTTTTATGTTGGAATAACAGGCAGTACACTTGGACAATATACATAAGGTCTCGTGCGTGCACACTTAATGTGCCTACATGGTGTTTGTCGTGTCTGAGGCAGACGTCTGCAATTTAGAGGCTTCTTTTTCGTTGATATATCTTGTTGCATTTGATTGCATCTTCCAGGCTCAGAGCCTAGAGTTTAGCATGAGTTTTAGCATATCGGTTGCACTGCTGTACACTAGCTACCAATACCCCACACAACCAAACCACAATCAGTCCTAATACCACTGTCACATCACACATAAAAAGTTCTTCCTCACAGCCTGCTTATCTCTTCAAAACATTTCATCAAACTTAAGTGACATCTCTCCTAAATATATACACAGCTTTATTGCTCTTTACAGGTCCAAGGATATTCCTTTGCTAATGAGAGTGTGTGGTTGCACTGAACTGTAATGTACAAATTGGCAGAGCTGATTACGCTGCCCTTTTGCCAAATTTATCTGGTAATCTTCTGCCTCTCAGTTTCATTTACCCTCTTAATCTCTGTCTTGTTGGCAGATATATAAGACTGTCTCAGCAGGCATGTGTGTTTCAGCCTCCCTTTGAGTGATAAGTAGAACCAAATACGTGCCAAGTGCTGTTTCCCAGAAGTTTATCAAAGGATGCTGCAGTGCTCTCTTGCTCCCATTCGTTGTGCTTATTTGCATTTGTGATTAGTCTGGCTCTACTGGAAGTATGCCCATATGGAAAAGAAATAGTAAAAACTTATATGATTTACTCATGAAAGTGGCCACTTTCTCATTACTTTCATATATTGTTTTAGTAAGTATCCAAAACATACAAGTTTCATTTATATAATTTTTCAAGGGATCTTATATCTGTTTTCACTCTTGTATGCTTTTCATACAAGTTTCACACAAGACAGATACAAACTTTATAAGATTTATATATATCTTTTCCATATGGGTGGCCTCATCTTTGTGGCATGAATCCAAGGGCATTTTAGAAATTCTTATAATATATGGAAAGCTTGGCATTACTCTATGGCTCTGTTATTATCTCAATAGCTGTGATTTTCTTCATTTATATTAGTAAATTATGTGTTGCAGAAATTTGAAAGAAATGGAAACAGATAACTTTTAGTAAGAAAGAATTTTTAGAGTGTGCCAGTTTGGTATTCTTGGAATATTAGCCAATATCATATTTAGGTTTTTTTCCCCAACACATTTTGCAAACATCTTGCAACAGGTTTTCATATCTGGATGAATGACTAAAAACACAGGCTGAGGGAAGGAATATAAAAAAGGATATTGGTGAGACATTTGCCTGACAGATGAGGAGAGCTAACATATCAGGGGCCCAAGCCCATTCTCACAAGAGTCTGCTGGTTTAGATTTGGAAGCTAAGGCAAAGTGCCAGAAGCTCTTTTCACTGGGGATGAGCCACTAATCTGAGTTTGTGTCCCACTGATGGGACTTCCTGACTAGTTGAGGATGTTGTCATCATTGGTTATTGTTGAACTTGGTCATAGGTTGTGGTGATTGGTGGGGTGTCACGGGAACCACAGCCAAGCAGTCATCACATGCAAGGCAGAGGAAGAGAGGGGAGGGGAGAGCGGCTTTGAGCTAGGAATGTGATGGACAGAGGTGCTTAGCTATTCTTGAAGGTTTCATTCAAAAACTCAGTTGCAGTCATGTACTCCACAAGACTTCTGAATGTGTCCTGTGGTATCAAGCACTAAGTAAGGAGCAGCAGATCAGGCCAATGCATACTTGATCAGATTGTGTTGTGAGGAACGTAGAGGCCCTTTAAATGCCTTAAACTTTTTTTCATACTCCTCCAGCCACTCCTGAGCAATTTTTGCCATGTGCCTGGACAAACTGTTGCCATGAAGGGGTGTATGTGGTCGAAAATCTGTTAAAGTAAAATCCACATGCTTGTCAGGACTCCAAATTCCCAATCTCCAGGTTCCCTCCCAATGTGTTGGCACATCCTTTCAGTGACAGCAAGAACTAATGCTGCAGCTTTTGAGAGCAGAGAATACTGCAAATTTTCCTTCATATTATTTGTATTTTTACAGTTTTGAGAACTATTTTTATGTACTTTTCTTTATTTTTGTCTTTAAATTTCAGATCGATGGTTAACGACAGATTTTTCCATGTTATGACAAACCCAGGCCCACACTTTAATGTATTTGTCTAATCAGTGTAAATGTATGTCCATAAGTATGCTAAACTGAGATCTAGGTGATGGGTTTAATGCTATTTCCTCCTTTTAAAATAATTTTACAAAATTCTTGGATAGTTAATCAGTCAGCCCCGAGATTTACTGTGCATTCACTCTTCTCTTAGGACTGTGTCAACATGTCAGTACTTGTATAAATCTCTCATAGGGAACCAGGTGGCTCAGTTTTGCCACATCAGGTTAGTTTTGACACTAAGTTGTCAGTAAAACATTCTTCTAAGTACTTTCCTGTGCTTGTCTAAGCAGCTTTAATCGATGTATTATCTCAAATCCTACAAATCTCACCCCGCAGTAGGCTAAAAGAAACAGTATATCAGTACCAACACTCTTTAACTTAAGTCTGCTCGACTTAAAAGCAGGCCTACAGTAGAAGAACTGTATTTACTTTTCTGGTTACAGTTGAGAGCCTTTTGAAAGAAACCAGCTTCTGCACCACAGGAAAGGTGTCATGGTTTAGCAAGGTGTGGGCATAGCACATTCTTGGATTTGAATGCCAACCCGCTGGTGGAAGCCACCCTGCTACTGTCCCTCATGTGGATGTTGAATGGAGGCTGTTGGATGGCAAATGAGAAGCTTCAGGGATGGGTTCACGTTGAGGTAAACAGAAAGTGTGACTCACCGCTTGTCCAGACCACAGACAGATAAGTCTGCCACACTGTCTGTCAGCCACCGATGATGTAACAGGAAACAAACCCCCACTCCCCACATCGCCACCCACCATCCACTATGCTGCGTTTGTCATCTGCCTCTTTTGCTGACAAGCTGCTTGCTATAGGCCAGGTTAGCCCAGGGCAGTCGCCACAGAGTTCTCTGTTCCCTCCTATTTTTTGCCTATTAGTCACCTCCCAGCTGATTCCTTCTTGCCACTGTGATGCTAAAATAGTTGCATTATGTGATTGCCATCTGCCCAGCCAGACATGAGCTGTGTTCAATAAATTGCGTTCTTTTCTTCGGCATCCCAGACACCCTGCCTTAAGATTCAGATGTGAATTCAGGCTGATGTTTGTCACGCACAATTTTCTCTCCAGCTAAGTGGGACGCAGAGCAGCAGCGTGGCCTTGGTTCAGCGGCACTCGCTTTATCTACATGTCTAACATTCATCAGCTGGGTATAGGCAGTAGTGTGTTCACGGCAGTCTTGGCTCATTGCACCTCAGACATCAAACCACCACCATACCCACCAGAGTAGACATTCAGCGGAAAGGGTAAACATAATGCTGTAATTCCCATGGGAGAAGACAAAAGAGGGAAAAACTTTGTGTATTTGTGGTGGTTGTGCCGACCTCATGGAATTTATGGGTTCATAATTAAAGGAAGATCTCAGTTTAGTCTTTTTTATGGCACCTCATTGACAAAAAAAGAATGCATGGTGGATTGTGCATTGTCTTCTCACCACCAGCTTCATAGCTTATCTCACTCATTGTGATTTTTCATTCAGGATGACTTCACCCTGTGGTGTGCACAAGCTTTCCTTTCCAAATGTAACAAGTTTCACTAAAAAGTCTCACAAAGGGGAGGTGATTGCAAAATAAACCATCAGATAAGCTATCTGTTGATATGATTCACAGTAAGTAAACTGCATGATAGTGTCCTGATACTGTATATGCAATACAGCAAATCTGTCATTGCACCATGGGCAAATGTTTAAAAGGTTTGAAAAGCATGAACCATGCGTCAGACACCTGGCACTTCTTTTGGTTCACTGTAATGCTTTGGACTTATGCAATAGTTTTACCACCACTGCACAGTTATCTTTCTTTTCCTACCTAAAGATGGTCCTTTCCCTGGGGTTCTTGTCTTTGTAACGTCTGCAAGTGTATTCTTAAAGAGCATAGATACTCTCACAAATACATGTTTTTATAAGAAAAATATTTGTAGACCAACACTATCCTCCTACACTTGATTATTCTATATTTCACCCTAAACTTTCATATCATATATCAGTTTGTGTCTTCCTTTCTTTTAATTTTGGTATTTGTTAAAGATTTTTCTGAGATCTATGTTGGATATAGAGTACTGTGCAAAAGACTTGAGCAACCCCTTATTTCTTTATATTTTGCTCTGAAAATGGGAAGCAGTGGTTTACATGGACACATACATGGAAATACAGCATATAAGGCAAAAAATAGAGTTTGTACAATTTTAACAAGTTTGCAAGTTTTGTAATTTCATTAATTAGTCTTCAGGAACAGTTCTTCATGCTTCTTAAAGGACACCTAAAAGCTCTTCTTTGGATGTTGGCTGCCTTTTGTTTTGTTTTTGTCGAGATGATCCCACACTGCTTCAGTAATGTTGGGGTCCAGGCTCCAGGGAGGCCAGTTCATGTCTGATAGTGTTCCATTGTGCATTTTTCTATCAAGGTATTTTTTCACTGTATTAGCAGTGTGTTTGGGATCATTGTCATGTGAAAAAAATGGAGCCTACCCCATGTTTTACAGATGACTATAGATGCTTACTCTTGTACCTCTGTATTGTAAATATTGAAGTCAAAAACTCCAAATTTGGATTCATCACTCTATAAGTCCTGCTGTCACTTTTAATCCTGTTCTTGTGTAATTTGGCATACCTCAGCCGTATCTCCCTGTTTCCCTTACTTAAGAATGACTTCTTGACAGCCACCCTTTTAAAAAAAATATGACTTTCAAACACTGTTTATCTGCTGTAGATATGTTTTTAGGCCTGTCACTTCTTGCCCAATTGTCTTCAGTTTTTTAAAGGACAGTGCACACCATGAAAAGATATGCCAAATATTTGGCTAATAGGTTTTGGGGAATAACCTTGTTGATACACTAATACCATTTTATGTCCATATAACTATGGTATCTCTGTAATTTATATTTGTTTTGTTGTGGAATCAACTAAAGAAATGGGACCAAATGATGTGTTTTGGGGACATGCTTCAACCAAAGTCACTAAAGACACAATTTAAAATGGATTTTATTGCCAAGTTGTCCATTACTGTATGCATTTACATGGCACTGGTTCACCCCTTGAGTTAGGCTTTTTTATGCTTAAATTCATAACAAACCAAAAACATTTCCCAGAAAATGATTGAGTAGAAGAACTGGAATAAAAATGAGTGAAACAGCAGCCAATGTCCAAAGAAACGTTTGAAAGACCTTCACAAATCTTGGAGAACTATTTGTCAAGACTTTAAATAATTACCAGAAAGTCTGTCGCCCTATATGTAAAATATAAAGAAATGAGGGTTGACTCATTTCGTGTGCTTCTATCATTCCTTTAATTTGATTTAAACCTTTGTAAATAAAAGTAAGCGCTGAAAACAAACATCAGCATGCTTTATTGTTCAGCAGCATGTATCAGTGTCTATGGGTGGTCACCATTATAGTATTTTTTTTTTCCTGCTCAAGCACAACCAACTCTTGCACTCACAGGTTTATACAAGACCATGCAGGAGCTTCAGGGACGCAGTGAAAGTGTATAATATGGGCCACAAGCAGTGGCAGCTAACAGTATGTGGGTTAGCGTTACCAGTAGGGCCAGTAGGACACAGCTCTCAACACCAGCCAGAAGAGCTGCTGAGAGGGGTCCTGGAATTCACACGCATAATTATCACTCTCTGCTCAATGGCTTTTAAAGGCTCATCGTACATGTATAAGTGTCTTTGTGTGTGTGTGCGTGTGCGTGTGCGTGTGCGTGTGTGTGTGTGTGTGTGTGTGTGTGTAAGACATACGATGGCATGTGTATTTGTCTTTGTGTGGTTTCGGGAACAATGCCACATTCAGTTGTATCAGCATCACTCACCTCTTTGCTAATTCATATTTTGGTTAAAGCCTCTTTTCTGTTTGTTTTGACAATTCGGTGTGGGAAACACAAACACACGTGAACTGTTCACTCTCCGTGTTTTCCATACCTACATGAATCTTCCTGTGTTATAAAGCATCACTTGCAGGTACCGTCTTGTGTTCCCGCAGCACATCATTAATAAAGCGAATGGGAACAGCTGTTAGATGAGCTTTAGGTTGTTTTGCTCTAACACTAGGTGTCAGTGTTGTGTCTGGCTCTCCTAATACCAGCAACAACTTTACATTCCTCCCTTTATTACAGACTTTGAAATTCTCTCACTCTCCTGTCTCTGTCATTAAACGAGGGGGAAAGGATATTACTCGGAGATGTTCGGATTTAAATTTGACTATTACCATTCTTGTTGGAGAAAATTTGGTGATGGCATGACACCGTTTTGACTGTTCGTTCAACCTCTTTGAAAGTCCCTCATAGAACAAAGAACCTGCAAATAAAGTGGTACACATGTGCTTGTTAATAAAGCGTTTGAAGTTTTGTGTCGACTGATTAATTCATCAGTTAAGCTTGTACTTCTCATTCTCTCAAGTTTTATGAAACACCCCATAAAAAGCCAAACACATCTTTAAAACAAAATTCCTCTATTAAAACTCATTTATAGATTACAACTGGTTTAGATTCCTTTCTTCAAGTCCATAAAATGCAAACTCATATTATAGCCTATTTATTATTGTGCTATTAAAAAAAAACATTAAGCAAGAAAGTGCATGACCTGCTGAATGTCTGATTTTTTAAAATACAACAAATTGTTTTATTCAAATGTACATTAGCAGTTTGACCTTTCCCAGGGCTTCTCACTAAAGACCTGATAAGGACTGAGGAGAACACACTCCATTATATCTATATTACCGGTTAAAACACCAAGGAAGATGGGTCTGCAGAATGTCAACAACATACTCTGAACTATGGGGCAACAGCATCCTGAGCTAATAAGACATGATGTCTGACCTTTCACATGGGCTCAACCCAACTTCATTTCCTCTCCTGTCTCATTTCCATTTCCTTATGAATTTAATCAATCTTTTCTTCTCTTTCCTGACATTTTTTATAGGCATAATAATTAATTTTGGACGGCAAGCTGTTTTTGAACAGGGAAAGGGATTTGTATTCTAGTTGTAACTGTCTACATTCAGTAATCACATTAGTCATCAGTCATTACTTACACAAATCTTCCTTGTGTGTGCACACTTGGGCTACAATCAGCTCACTTTGGTTGGACGAGGTGACTTTTGTGTGGGTGTGTTGGGGGGTGGGGGGTGAGGGGGTTCCTTGGCATTGTTCAGCAATTGGCAAATGCAAAATCAATACTGTGTAAGATAATTAAATATGGTAAAAAACTGATATAGATGACTAAGGAACTTGCTCTGACTCTTGGAGGAGATTTAAAATGTGCACTTTGGATTTAGACTTGTATTTTTGGACTTTTACTCTCTTAATGCTGGTAACATTTTCATCAGCCAGAGCACAAATTATTCAAACTAGTTTGGCCATCAAGCATAAACTAGCTCCATTATCTTTGGCCCTCTCATTTAATCTGTGGCAGGTCAGAATCACACACACATCATGACTCATGGGCTTGAGCACAAACTTATTCTTTCATCTCGCTTGCACTGCTGAACAGTCCACTCAGAGAGAAAGCTCTTCTTTGTGGAGTGCCCACAGCCCCAGACATGTGGTTCACTTGTGAAATGGATTTTTTTTTTTTACCATGTTTTCATCCAACATAAAATATTCTTGTGAGTTAACAATCCAAAATCTTTTGACTGCGTCTGTAAGCAATGAAAATGATTAAAAACCTGTAAGCTAACATGAACAAATCTTGATGTATTGATTAAGTACTAACATATCTGACATCCAAACATTTACACAAACTAATGATTACATTCTCCTCTCATGCAAGGAGCCTAACAGAGTTTATTTGTACATTTTAAATGATTTTATAAGCTAATGGAGGACTATTGTTGCTTATTGGCTTGACTGACTGCATTGACATTGTTGTAATAGTATTTTTATTTCATGAGGGTGACACACATGGATGAGGCTAGGGTAAACCCAACCATGGCCTGACTGTCACCAGGTCAGAGATGTGATGCTGTTCCTCAGGGCGCTCCAATGGCATGTGTAGCTTGCTTTGACAACAAAGAAGGCTGGCTTTTGATTTTTAACTGTCACCCTTATGTTAATACCTTAACAATAAAAGAAAGATCTTGTGCATCCTCGTTAGGATTGGCAAGGTTCTTTCCTGAGTCGGACTGAACCTTTGGTGCTAAGGCAAATCAATAAACTCAGTCACCTGCAATTAGACTATTTTGCGTTATTCCAAAATAAAAAAATAAGCTTTACTATCAAAATTATAAATGAGTTATAGGGAAAAAATGAACAACTGTACAATTTTATTTAAAAAATAAAACATTTTTGGAGTGTTTCTTGTTAACCCAAACCATTTAAAAAAAAAAATAAAATTTAATGCCTCTTTAACATTTGGAATCTGGTGAACTGTACCTTTTACAAAATCATAATTTTATTTTTGGTCGAGCTATTAGAATAGGTTTTCAGTTCAATTCAATTATTTTTATACAGCACCAAATCACAACAACAGTTGTCTCAAGGCGCTTTATATTGTAGGGTAGACCCTACAATAATACATACAGAGAAAACCCCAACAATCATATGACCCCCTTTGAGCAAGCACTTTGGCAACAGTGGGAAGGAAAAACTCCCTTTTAACAATAAGAAACCTCCAGAACCAGGGAGGGCGGCAATCTGCCGCAACCAGTTGGGATGAGAAAAGGAAGACGGGACAAAACACATGCTGTGGAAGAGAGCCAGAGATTAATAACAAGTAATGATTTGATGCAGAGAGGACTATTAACACACAGTGAGTGAGAAAGGTCACTGAAGAAGAAACACTCAATGCATCATGGGAATCCCCCAGCAGCCTACACCTATTGCAGCATAGCTAAGGGAGGATTCAGGGTTGCTGGATCCAGCTCTAAGTATATGATTTAGCAAAAAGGAAAAAAATTTTCTTAAGCAACAATGCCAACTGTCTGCTGTAAACAAGAAGGTTTGGCCTCCGGTGATTTCAAATTTTCTTTCTGATTGGTAATTTTACATGTGAATATAACTGAAAGTACAATCTGTTGCCTCCGTGGTGGATCGTGGTGTTGTTCCTGCATCATCATAAGTGCGAGATCAACATTTCAGTGGCTAATGCCTTTTAAAACTATGACAACAAAAGAACATGAGTAACCTAAATTTGGCTAACAGCAAACTTAAATTGATAGTATATTTATTGTATTTTATAAATGAATAAAGAAAACCTTTAAAATAAAATATCATTTGTTCCAGAAGAGAGTTTTATATAAACAAGGGGTTTTTTTCTCTTTTTGCCCACAGTTGCAATGTTGATCCAACATTATGATGATGATGCAAGAACAACACCAACATGGGGATATCAGTTACACCTATGTGAACCTAGGTCCCTGTACAATTGTCTGACAACAACAACAAAAACAGTGCTATTTAGAGACTATTTTCATCTTTTGTATGCAGGCAGTGACAAAATGAAGTGGGGGTACAGTACTTGTGCGTTGCATTGGTCTCATTTCTGCACTGTGAGAGTATTTTTGTTTATAAACTAGTAACATGAATACAAAGATTGTAGAGGAAAGTATTTATAAGCCAAATGGACCATTCCTAAATGACTTAATGTCAAGAAATGAAGACACTTGCTATCTCTCAGGTTCTATGAAGCAAGAAGCAGGCTTTTTAACTCATACGGAGTAATATTCAGCACTTTCAAATCCTTAATATTACTCCTTATGACTTATTTTGATAGCCAAAGAATCAACCACATATATGAAACTTCAAACTGACTGTAGTCATGGGAAGCTTTGACATTGACTGGGCTATTCCAGGAAATTAACTTCTATCACAAGTTTGTGAGTTTCACAAGAAGACCTGGTAGTATACATTTCTCACATCATTAGGTCATGCGCCTCAGCTAGCATTCCACAGTGATTCAGCAAGGTGTGTGATGCCAAGGAGGAGGAAAGCAAGTGCTCAGTCGTCATGACTGCGAGGAAATGAACCCATATAAGCAGTGTTTGTTTTTGAATCACAGGCACACTTGATGTAATGGCTAATTGCTTATCTGAAGAATCTAAAGTATGTGTGTTCCAAGTTTGAAAAGAATGTGGCGATCCATGTGGACTCGGGTACCTATATGAAGTTGCATGCTTTGCACGTCATAGAGGAAATTGCAAGATTATGCCTTAGGCCTGGCCAGTAGTAATTACTGAAGAAGTGGCCTATAATCTGTGGTTGTTCTGTGATGTGTGTCAGTATTACTGTGATTGTGAGGAGGCTGGGGTGGCATTGTTGCACATATTTCCGTACTCTTCTAAAAAGGTTGCTTGTGGCCCTCACATGGGTGTGATGTCAACGTTACACCTCACCTTTTGTGTAAAAACAAAAAAAGATTGCTAATAATGAATGGAAAACAAAATGATGTGCCAATAATATATTTCTGAAAAACCTGTTTATGTTTTCAAGGAGGGAAACTGCAGAAATAACATACATTGTGACTAATATTATCCAGCCATCTAATGGAAAAAGCATCACCTTAACTACCCAAGCCACTAAGTTAAAACACAATAAGGATTTTCATATCATCGCCTGAGGACAGAAAAAGCTCCGTTTTAAAAGTCTTGCTTTTGATCTCACAGGATGCCATGTGTTTAATTAATTAGCAGTTTTTCTTGGATCCTTCTTTGTCTTTCTTTCCTCACCTTTCCCCTTGGCACCCATTTCCACATCACGATTAAAGCATCTTTGAAACTCTTATTGAATAAAAAGTTATATTTCCCAGCCAATCATAATCTTTGTGTCATTAAGGTTTGATTAAAGCCCTTCTTTGGCGGAGAGCACCTGCTCTACCTGCCATCAGCTCCTCATGTGGTTTGTGCAGCTGCTGCCTTGGCTGGCCAATTGCTGATTTAGTTCCAAGCCCTGAAGCACTTTACCATCAACACTCAATCAGAGATACCACATTAAGGTTGGTGACAAATGACCCCCGAGGTCATGTCAAATCATTGTACCACATCATAACACCTCATAGCAACTCGTAACAGCTCACGGCAGCTTTAAACATATCGTACCAGTCAGGGCTTTGATGCTTGCCAGCCTTATTAACCGCAAATGGAGTCTCAAAGTTGGATGATTCTACTGATGTGCAATTCGGGATTTCCCAGGCAGAGATAAGGTCATTAGGGCAAACAGGTGGCATTACAGGAAAGAATGAAGCAATACAATTCTGTGATCTTGACATCAATCTGATTTTGAGTTGTGAGCCCAAGCGCAATTCTTCTAAATACCAGCTGCAATGTAAGAAGAAGCTGCACACTTTACTTAGGCAAAAAAACTAGAAGCAGTATCGCATACATCAAACATCAAACTATATTAACCCAATTATTCATTTGTGTGCATGTAAAGCATGTAATGCATTCTAAAAAGAAAAAAAAGGCCTACTTTCCTTCTCTGCATATTATTACGCATTAAAACAAAAAGGCCACAGCGCTCTTGCTATGGATGGGTGAGAATGAGGAGAAAGGAGAGATGCAAGACGAGAGAGGGGAGTGTTTTGTTTGAAAAATGCTTGTACTTTCAAAAGACCTTTGTTAGCCTTCAGCTTGTCCTGTGTGTTCCTTTCCTTGGTGCTGATTTATGGCTTGTCTGTACGGTGTCGGTACGGATACGCGCTGTGGGTTCTTCATCACTCCGAATGGCGAAGACGTACTGCCAGAACCCGGTCCAGACTCGGATAACGTGTGCATAACCTGACCTCTAGTAACCGCTGCTTAACATGCCATTATAAGATAAAACAAGCCTTAACCAGCATGGCATCAAAGTGAGCACAGATTAGATAAAGATCCTAGCTCAAACAATGGTCGGCTGCCAGTGGACTATATTATGAAACCAGAGTTTAGATCTACTTGGTATGGCTACAGACTTCAGAAGTAGATTACCACTTCTACTGCTCTCTTACTACCTGTTCACTAGCACACAGACTAATTACGTCTTAATGACTTAATGAGAGCTGTGGGTTTGACTCAGCAGGAAACAACGGTTCTGTTTTACATCCACTAGCATGCTCCTGCAGCATGACTCACCATGCTTGGCTCAGTTCTTAACTCCATGCACAGACCATTTACAGGTCTGCCCGCCTGTCTCATTGCCTTACTGGCACAGTGAGAGATCAAGAGGGTGGATGATTTAACAAAAAAGACAGAATTAAAGGTGAGATTAAGAGTAATTCTTAGTGAGATATGAATGGCAACAACAACTTTAGGTAGCAAGATTAAGTTATTATAGTTATAATATTCCTTAACCCTATCTTAATTTTCTTTTCACTGAGCTTCAACCACTAACTTTAATTCCCTGTTTTTTTTCATAGAGTAATACAATAAGATCATATTTATACAGAGCTAACTAAAGTCTAATATGAAGCCAAGAGCTTTTTAATACACCTCCACTTTTGATGTCACTTTTTCATTATACAAACTTTCTCTCAGCAGGCCAAAGGACAAAATGACTCATAAAATTGTACAGAATAGCATCACTATGATTTTACTGGTAAAATTAATTTACAAAATGATTTACAGCCATGATTCGCCATATTTACAACATAAGTCAACAAAATCTGGAAAAATATTACTACTGATAAATTCTTTATCTACACAAAGACCAATATAAAGATCTCTGCAATAACAATTTTTACTACAAAACTAAAAATCCTTCAGCATGTCAGCAAAACATCCTGTCAGTTCTTCTCCTGGTGGAAACAAGGCCCGGGTCAGGCAATGTTAAACCTTTAGGATTCTCTAATCCTTGCTTAATGCTGGTTCACTCTTCCACTTAAATGATTCTTAATGTTTGAAGCTAAGCTGACAGGATGGAGGTACTGACATTCAGCTGACAATCCAGCAATAAAAGGCTGCCAGCTCCAGTTTGTAATCCGTCTGAGGGCAGTTGTCTTATGCAAATTTGCAGACCACCCATTACCACTAAAAAGGATTAGAAACGCACGGCAATGATCCCATAGCCACTTTATTAATTTTTCCTCACGAGCTGATACACGAAAGACAAAATCAGCTACATTTTACTGTATTTTTTCTTATTCAATAATCTCCCATCCAAAGAAAAAGATCTAATGCCGAACACTCATTGAGGTAAATTCCACCAAACCTAAATAAACTAAATAGCACTAACCCACTCACTTATACAATGTTACAAACACAGGCTCACTGTAACAATATAGATTGATCAACACATAATGTAAAGGACTGATGGGAGCTCCAGAATCTGGTGTTGTTGGAATTGTTTGCAGTCATGCGCATCCACTCTCAGTGCATGAAGAGGAGGCACACCTGCAGTCACGCCATACTTTCCTGTCATCACATCCACTGGGACTCATTTACATGGACCAATGCACGCTTCTTGCACTCCGTGACGCTGAATTTGTGCATCTTCAACAACAACATGTTCCCGTAATCACAGGCTTTGTATATATTTGGTTCTCTTTTAGTATTCTGCTCGTGTGAGAATATGTGAAAATAAACGCCTAAATGTAGCAGCTCTGTTTCCTACTGCTAAACATACTTTCTTTAACTTTAAATATACTATTTTCTGTAACCTTTTATAGAAAATATTATTTGATGCAGTGGTGTACAGTGACTTTTATAGGAAGACAAACAAGATAATATGACCCTCCTACCCCCTTACTCCACTGTTTAACAGGAGACATTGGTGCAGATGAAAACACATCATTTTGTCTTGCCTGTCTTTTTTTCCTTTTATATACTCTGGCAACCTCCTGCAGCGTGTTGCACTCTTTCTGCACTCCTTTGTGGCTGAAGAAGTGTAACATTTGTTATTTCTGTAGTTTTTATCTAAATGTTTACTATTAGATGAAAATAACAAGTGGCTGAGGGATTTTTTTAGAACCATTCTATTACAAAAATGAACAATAAAACACTGAAAACATGTCACTACATTATAAAACTGTATTAGTGGAAACATACATTATACATAAAGCTTCAAAAGACAAATGAATTTATCTGCAGAAATGTGTTCCCCATCAGTGTTATATGGATTATTATTGTGCTGCAGATTTTTAAGGCTAAGGTCATTTAAAGAACTTGTTTTACATTCTGTATATAATGTCATGAAAACCTAAAAATGATGTCAGCTTGATGTATAGGATAGTGCAAAATGTTATGTTTCCCATGGTGAAATATCAGCTTGATTTACTATATAATAGCACATATCAACAGGGGTGATCAACTTTGATACACTATACAGGATACATAATAAATTGTTATGTCTTGCACCTATTTCAGTCCCAATGCCCTACAGGTTTCAGGTTGGGCTGTTTTTGTGCAGATATGATGTGTAGTCATGTGAAAAAAAACAGGTTTTCACAGGACTCACACACGCATGCTGTTTTATGAGGAACTAAGTACACAATGCCACAATCTTTCCAGGAATGGTCTTCCCAAATTCCCAAGGTCAGACCATGCAGTGCTCAGAGAAACAGCAAAAAACCCAAGAGCTTCATCTCAGATTCTACAGGCCTCAGCATATTAAATGTTGAAGTTCATAACAGTATAATTAGAAAAAGACTGAACAAGTATAGCTTGTATGAAATGGTTGCCAGGAGAAAGTCTCTTCTCACTAAAAAGAACATGGCAGCGTGGCTTAGGTTTGCAAAGTTGCATCTGAACAAACCACAAGACTTCTGGAACAATGGACTTCATTTACTAATAAGTGCATAGAAATGTTCTTGCTCTGTGCATAAAATGAGTTTGCATGCAAAATCTCTGTCAGATTTTTGACACATGCGTGACGATGCGAACTGAAAACTGGTGCCACTTGAGAAACGGTTCCAAATTCTCCAAAGGATCAAAATTATACATGTCTGAGTAGTAAATGGACTGGTTAGTACAAAGCACGTTTCGACTCAAACTAAGCGCTCAATACATGCCTCGTTCTTCCATGCACTTTTTTCTGTGCCTAAGAATCAGGCACAACAACTTGGGGATTAGTATCTTGCCCAAGGCATGCAGACTGGAGCACCCAAGGATTGAACCAACAACCTTCCAATTGGTAGACAGCCTATTCTATCTGAGCTACAGTCACCCTACTCCCCTGAGCCTATCAATTCCTTTCTCAATGCCTGCAGATACTGGCAATTCACACTGCACTGTTCTTTATGCATATTAGTGTTGTCAGAAAAGGATGAAGCAGTCCAAAGCATTGCTTCATAAAGATAATAACAGTTTTAGTTCTAATGTCTGTAATTTGATTATTTCAGGTAGGGTTGAAAGATCAAGCTCAAATATCTTTCTACAAAGCATGAGATTCATTTCCAGGATTGCCATATATTTGACGTTCTATGCACCACCACAATGCTGGTGCTGCTCTTTCTCAACCAAGCTGCTCATCTTTACAAATGCTTACTACACTTTTATTTGGCTAAGAAAGTCAGAGTGAAAATGAATGCCATACATACTCTGGATGCTGAGGACTGTGTTGGTTGACATGCCTCTGCAATGTCACATGGAGATCTGGCAGCGCCTCTGGCGAGGTTCCCATCTTTACAAAGCGGAACCGTAGTGTGTGCTCCTACTACAGGGGGATCAGCCTACCTGATAAGGCCTATGCAAGGGTGCTGGAAAGTAGAGATTTTACATTAGTCAAACCTCATGCTTAGGAGGAAGAATACCATTTTCGTCCTGGTCGCAGAATGCTGGACCAACTTTGTATACTTTCAGGGATGTTTGCGTGTGCGTGGGAGTTTAGCTATCCACCCTACATGTGTTTTCTGGACTTAGATATGACATTCAACTGCATCCCTCAGGGTATCCTGGTGGGGATATTTTGAGTGTATACGTTTATCCCCATTGTGGTAAACCTATACACTTCTGAGGCAGTAACTCAGACTTATTTCTAGTGGATGTTGTACTCCAACAGGACTGCCCTTTGTCAATGATTCTGTTCTTAATTGCTATAGACAGAATTTCCAGGTGTACCTGAGTGGCAGAAGGCTTCTGCCTTGGTGGCTTTAGAATCTCATCACTACTGTTTGTGGATGATGTGTTCTTGTTGGCTTCATCAGGTGATGCCCTTCAGCATGCACTGGAGGTATTTGCATCAGAGTATGAAACGGCAAGAATCAGAATGAACACCTCCAAGTCTGACACCATGGTGCTCAATCGGAAAAGGTTAGTCCGCACTCCGGATAAGGGATGGGTTGCTAACGATTAACCAGTTGATCTACGTCCCTACCCTCGGCTATGGTGAGGCTTGGGTATTGACTGAAAAGAATGAGATTGTGGCTAAAAGTAGCAGAAATTAGCTTTCTCCTCAGGGTTGCTGGCCTCTCCCTTAGAATAGGGTGACTGGGATGCCTTCTGGGTAGTTCCTGGGTAAGGTGTTCCTTGCCTGTCCTACTGGGAGTAAGCCCTGCAACAGACCCAGGACATGCTGGAGAGATAACATCTCTTGGTTGGCGAGGGAATGCCTCAGTGTTAATAAGCTGGAGGTGGTAGGTGGAGGTCTGGACCTTTCTGCTTACCTGCCTCCCTTGCAAACCAGCCCTCGATAAGTGGAAGCAAATGGATGTATAGATTTCTGTATCCATGAGACTGATAGTGAGTCTCACAGAGACTGCCCCAACTTACACTTATCATTAAAAATGGTAAATGAACTGGTACTTATATAGCTCTTTTCTACACTAACTGAGCACTCAGAATGATTTGTAGTACAAGCCTCATTCACTGAATTACACAGACAAGCACTTTTTCAATGCCTAACGTTTGCACACACGCAGCAAATCAGGGTATCCTGTCCAAGGATACTTACAAATAGGCTGCAGTGGCTGGGGATGGAACCACTAACTGTCCGATTGGTAAATGACCTGCACCACCTTCTGGCTCATTAACCTTTTAATCATTATAGCTGCATCTGATTAGACATACACCTTTTTCTAAAGATTTAACAATGGGTAAAGTCCAAAAAACCCTATATAGAGAGCCAAGGAGGGATATTTGTCCTTACAGGCTACACATGAAAATTATAAAATAGTTTTGCTCAAAAGATATTTTACCAGAGTTTTACCCATGTTTAGTAGCAAGTAGGATAAAAAAAAATGTCTGTATTACTGATAGTTAATATACCTCTCTGACTGCAGCTGATCTCCTGCTTCACTTATCTAATAGAAGTTGTTTTGGAGATTATGTATCGGAATTTCAGGAGCGGGACCACGCCTCCAAACACGCTCCTTCCGGTTGCCATCTACATAGGTTCCCCCAGTTCTGCAAGCTGTTCATTCTCGTTTGCATGCCCCATCCTCCCACCGTCCTTGTTCTCAATTCTTTAACTTCTTCACTCCTAATTGTCCAAGCATTCACCTTTACCTACTAAAATGCTGTCAAACCTAAAATGAGGACGTGGGCCCAGCTAGTGAATAACATTTTCAACTCATAGGACATTTTAAGATCTTAGACATTAAAGAGTATGACCACACAGTTCTCTTTGACATGCATCTTTGTTTAATAATTCTTCATTGTGACTGGAATATTAAGATCCTGTGAAAAATAGGGAGATCTAACAGGTTTTAGACATATAAGTATATTTGCAGCATGTTTAAAAAGATAGTAGGTTTCAGGGTGACAAAGTAACTGTGTGTTACAAGTGTGAGTGTGTAAAACAATTTTGGCTTAGTGGATATGCGGTAATAAATAAGTGAATTAGGAGACATTTCCCCTGCAAAGTGGTCTGATGCCAATGGAGAATTTCAGTACAGCTAGTTCAGTTAAGGCTAAATATGTGGACGCTTAGCAGCATTGGCCAGACAGATGCAGGAGGTGTCCTTGTAATTTTGCTCTTAAATTTTTTGACTGGCAGACAGGATATTTTTTTAAACAGGGTTCATTCACAGAGCACTGGGCTGCCCTTCCCCAAAATAGGGGAGGAAAGAAAGATTTGCACGCTATTTTATTTGTGTTTGTCTTTGCCTTGGCTTCTTGTGAGGTGCATTTTATGACGCCGGGTGAATTAATGTGTTTGTCGTGCCTGCGGTCGAGCCTGTGAGGTCAGCATGTATTCTGGATTTTGTTTTGAACACATGATTAGCAAATAAGCAAATGTTATGCTCTTGGCAAACAACAAAAAAATATATTTTGCTTTCTGGGTAGGCAAATTTTATTTCAGGGAAAAAAAAAAGATAGCTAATGGTTGAATTTCAGGAAATGAAACGACAAAAGACAATCTAACCACCTGCTCTTAATTTTACTGGAGAATGATCAAAACATGTTAGCTAATTAGGGACAGATGATCTTAATGTGCAATCTGTACTACAGCCTAAAATGGTCTTATGCACTTCTTTAAAGACCAGTGAACCTTTCAACTGTAACAACCGAGCATGTTGTGAATTAGTGCCAGCATGCCAAACTGAACCACAAGACAGTCCGGCGCTGACCTTTGAACTTGACTATATACCACCAGGTTGATGTTGGCACTCCATTTTCCTCTGTGCTGTGCTATGTCTGTGTATACGTGTGTGGGTGTTCATTCATCTTACTGTGGTTGCTGTGAGGCTATTGGAGGCTGTCATGCAGACATGCATGGGAAAGGTTTGTCGCGGCCCGATGTGCATTTATTCATAGCAACACATGGTTAGCTCGGGTTTGTTTAGTTGCAGGACAAAGTTCAAGGGCCTGCAGCCAGCATTTAATTGGTAAACACAATCATGTTTTCAAAAACACATTTTATGGCTGTCACGGGGGCGGTAAGGAAAAAGAGACTGAAAGATATATATTTATTCGCACATTAGCTGTCACGGCATATTTTGCGCTTGCTATACAGTAAAAGTGCCAGAGGCTGTAAAGGAACTCGTAAATGATATTAACTGTGGATAAACAATTTTGATTAGTTACTCATGTTTAAATGAGCTTTTATATGGAATTGTACTCTGATTGTTGCTTTAAATCATGGTTTTAAAACCTTCAACCCAAGTCCACACACAGACACACGCATGCGCGCATACTCACACATTGTTATCTGTATGGAAATACTGTCAACGCTTAGGAACAGTTTAGTTCAGCTCCTACCATGTGTTACCAAGTTTATCTAGATGTTGACCTTTTTAGAAGGGAACATGGTCATGAGGAATTGGAAGGAGCCGGGAGACACACTCTCACACACTCGCTCGCTATATGCTATATGCTAGATGATAGTCGCACTCGTGTAACACACACGCACACGAGCACTCCTTACTCTAACAGTCCTGAGGGATTAGTAATGGTTTCTTGGCAGTGAGCCAGGCTTCTAGCACCACTCGTCTTTGGGAACCCATATCGAGGGGATTTTCAGCTAACCTCCCGGTGTTTTTCTTGCACTGAACTCATATGTTTTCATCCTGACAGCACATGTTAAAAGAAGAGTTATCATTGTAATCACGGCAAAACATAAATGAAGCTCAAATGAAAACCAAATGTTTGTCTAGAAGTGGTTATAAATTGCATGCGCTGTATTTGTGATTTGTGCATTCATGCTGCTTTTATAGCAATTTCACTAATGGTTTTATAGCCACCAGTCACCATGGCAGCACTGGAAGCCAAATGAAGTGCACGCTGGGAGGACTATAAGAGTGTGTTGAGTGTCTTCAGGATTAGGACCACAGGGCTATTTTTCATTTTGCTTTTGGGCCACCAAACAAGAGAGTAATGGGGAGCATTGCCTCTCCTAGAATCTAATCTCCCTTCAGCACTTGAGGCCATGCAGGAGAGTGGGAGGATAGCATGGGTCTGGGCGTGAGTCCGTGTGTCTATTTGTAAGAGAATGAGCAAGGACCAGATGATGCATGCTAACAAGTGCAGCCATGGAATATTAATCACAGTCCTTAGTTTCTCCAGTGCCTTGGCTGAGGACTGTATCAGCATTCATGACACGTCCACACTTGAACAGCAGCACACTAACTGCTACTTTAACTCATTTCATTAGTTTGTTTTTAAGGCGGTCCAAAAACAGTTCTTCTGGATTTGTTTCTCAAAGAAAAATTTGTCATCAAGGATCTTATTATCATATTTTTTGTCCATTATGACTATTGCTGAGTAGATAGAGTATGAAACTTTAATCACACTCTAGGTCTTCTTCTGACATGTGGAACTGAGAATTAAGAGTATTCCCTGAAAACCCCTCTTTTGTCTAATAATTTCTTAATAAAATTTTAATGTACAATAATGAATTACGCAGCAGATTGATTATTTTTATTTACACCAAAAATGTGGCACATATCTTAAATTATTTTTTTTCCCATTGAGATTTGATGTTTTTCCAAAGTGTTCCTTTAATTTCTTTTTAGCAGTGCATGTATTTTAAATGTCTCACAATACATCAAACCTGTAACATATACATGTTGGTAACAGACATTCTTTCTCGTGATAATAAGGTTGATCAAAGCCATTTCTTTAGTACCTTTATGTAAGAATATAAATGCACTAAGAATATATCTGTGACAGACCCAGTTGAGTCATCAGAGCTGTTGTGTCACTGTTAAAAGCTGATGGATGTCAGTGCTGACATTTCCTTAGGTATACAGTACAGAACAAACTTTGCCCAAGGAAGAAGACTTACAAAACTCAACTACCACTTTCCAGTGTGTGGTTGTTCCAGCCAGGTGGACTGAGTGGTTACCTGGTGCACAGTGCACAAAAACACACATGCACACACACGAACATAGACATGCACTTCACGCTTAATGGTTTCTGTGGAAAGCTGCCAAACTCACTGAAGATCTTCCCCTCTACTCTTCTGTATTCCATCTATCCCTCCCACTTTCTTGGCCTTTTCACTCTCTTCTTTCCCATCTCTCTCCATCCCTCTCTCGCTCCTTCTAAGAGCATATGCCCCTAAACCCTCCCTCCTCCCTCAACAATCTGCCACTAGTTCCTTATGAATGACACAACCCAACACAGAGAAAATAGACATATAAGATGTTTGTGAAATGACAGTCTGTCGCAGTATATGTTGTGCCCAACACAGAACAAGCCTGGAGACAAAGTACCATATTATCATCCTTCCTGTTGCATAAAAGCACTTCAAGAGGATCTCCTTTTTATTTAGTTTCCCTTTTCTGATTTAAACACAGAGGTCATGAGTAAGGTTATTGCAACAGGCTTGCACAAAAAGCAATTGGGGGTTGGGTGCTGGTTGGGAATGTGGGAGATTTCTTTAAATTGATAAAAGTTGGTCTTGGGCCATTCTACCCACGCATCAGATGGATCAGTACTTTACTGTGCTACATTTTGTTTTTCTGCAAAGGCATGTTTTAAGATACAGAAGATAACATACAGACATGCGGTGGATGCGTGACTCAGCATACCAATGCTGGCCTCCAGCAGCACAGATGAGCATTTAAAAATTAGTAGAATAATGTCAATATTTCCATTAGGCTTAGTGTCAGTGCAAACAGTTCTACTCCTTTAATGCTCTGCTAAGTGCTTTTCAAACATAACATAATTTTGAACCAGAGCAGAAGCAACTGCACACGATTATACATTGATTCCACAAGCAGATGTTGTAGAGAAACCTTAAATTAACCATGAATGAAAATGTCTGAATCATGAGATATTGTCGGTCTCAATTTGAGAGCATTGCATGACACTTCTTTAAAGCTTGATTATGCTTCTGATCCAACAAAACATGCCCAGAGTCTTGATCACAAAGCACTCACCAACACGGCACATGACTAAGTTCATTCAAAGTCAATTATACTGAAAAATGAATCACTGTGCTTAAAGGATTCAGTTTTTATTAATTGCAACAGACAGGAAGCTTTTCATTCATTTTTTCAAACCTCAGTGTACATGCGTAGATACTCCATAGTAAAAGTCAACAGTTGTGTTTCTTCACACAGGAGTCAAAAGTCCATGACATGGAGAAGGCTTTTTTTCAGCGAGATCAATTACATGGATAACTGTGGATGATTCAGGATAAACTCAATTGGTTGGTTAGCTTGTTCTGGATCAAGAAGTGGAAGGTCAGCAACATGGAATATTTCCTCTTCACATGGTAATGCGTGGATCTTGCCCTTGTATAGTATTGTATAGTTAATAATTAGTACCCTTTTATCCCTTAATTTTACCCAAATTTAGCATTTGTTTATTTATTTTTAATTCCTAGTTTTATATCTCTTGGAGATATATTTTTTATATACTTATAAATGCACCATGGGGGGGCTTGGGGTGAAACAGCATTTCGGTACGTTGTATACTGTGTATGCTGTTGTATTGACAATAAAGCTCTTGAATCTTGAATCTTTTATAATAGATTGTTATCAGACACAATTAAAATAGACCATATTATAAAACCTTTGATGACATCATTTAGGTTTTTTTCAAATGTAACATTGTTGCATGCCATTGTTGGCGTATTTCTATTGCTTAAGAATAATCTGGTTCAATATTCTTGGAAAAAAGAAATTCACCAGTCTCTTAGGGAGATATTTGCTGAAATAACATTTCTGGTAGAAAGTAATGGTGTGAGAACACAGTGAAAAGGGCAGTGATTAAAGTGTCTTTCCATATATTTCAGTTCCATTCAGTCGATTCTGATTGAGTGATTCAATGTATTGTTCCTTTCTTGGTTTTATTCTTTCAGCTGCTAATGTTTCTGTTTTTGTGTACTATTTGGTTATGCCTCTCCCTAAATGGCGTAGTTTGCGTCGTATATCCTGTTAGTGTGTGCTGGACTATCTCAGCGTTGTCTTTTCACAGTTTGAAACTTAGGACCGGTATTGTAGACTCCTGCCTCTGTGGATCTGGTGCTCAAGACCTGTTCTTGTGCTGTTATGATCAGCACATGATCTCATAGCATGAAATGAGGCTAGCTCCTCATTTCATTCTGTATTGTGGCTCTGACACTCACCAATCTTTGCACTCTCTCCTTTTGTTGCTTCTAGAGTCTCATTGTGCCAGACTTTGGATGGAAACTCCCCTTCCATTACAAGGAGGTTGCCTGTTTTGACATCAGTGGGATCGGTTTCTTTATTTGGTCAGGTTTCCTTCCACCTGGGTATCTGATGACTGGTATGTCTACTGGATAGTGGCTTGTATCGTATTTCTATCACTGAGCTGGCGTGTGAGTGCCTCTTTTCTTCTTCTGGAGTTCTTCTTCTGGAGCCATTTGGCCGTGGTCAATCTCCTTGCACTCCCATCATGGTCCCCAGTGGTCTGTGAGATCCCATGGTAGTTGTAGTTGTCCCATGTGGCCTTCAATAAAGCACTTCAGTACAGATCAAATTTCTTTGCCAACATTTGGCCATACCACTACAAATGACATCCCGAAACCCCTTCCTGGTGAGGTTTAACAGCAACAGGAACATTTTACCACCTTGCTATGCTTGATGGTGACTTGTGCACTGATCTTGGAGTTGTTTTCTATAGTAGCATCAAGTTCTTGATGAACCTTACAAGTACACCAACGGGCCTGTATATTGCTTAATATTCTAGTATCCATGTGAGTGGAATGATGTCGTAAGCTTTCTCATAGAGAATTCAAGAAGTTCTCAGGTTGGTATGTCAAAACATTTTATATTATTCAGTCATCCTATATCTGGTTCTTTGACTCTCTGCAGGTATTTTCTGTGACCTTAAGAGCTTTTTCACAGATGTTCTTATAGAAAAGGCTGTAAGACTAATTAATTCTGGCACCGTATTTGTAAAATGTATACACAAGCATGAGGTTACAGTTCTACTAGCTATAACAACTTTGAATTTTCAATTTTTGGCATTTCAATTTAAGAAAAATAGAAATCCTAAGAAGTTTGGCAAAAGCGTTCAGATCTATTCTTTTATTTTTTACTTGTTTTTATTACCACTGGTTTTATCTTCCATCTTTTGTATTCAGTATATATTTTTATTTCGTCTATGTTTTATCTTGTACGTTCTGGTGTGTGCATTATTATTATTGCTACTTTTGCCCACTAATTCGCATAAATAGTGGAAAAGTAAAGTAATGCAATTATTTAGTACCTAAAAATAGTTACTAAATAATTTTTGCCCTTTGTTGCAGATAGTAAGTGAAGGGAATGTTTTGTAAATGTATAAATGTGTAAATGAATAGTGGGATCATTAATTTTATCTCTCATTAAAAAGGAATAAAACAAATCTAGATTTATTATATCATAGCAGCCTTCAACATTTTTCAAACAAGATACAAGGGATATAACTCAGGTCTGTGTCTTGGTCAGTTCATGGATTTTTTTTTCTTACCGACCTGTGTGGAATGGACACTTCTTCACCTTCACCCCCCCCCCTTCACAGAGCCCCAGAACCCCAACAACACATAGGATTAATGCATATAATAAAGCATGTGGCTGAATGGGTTTTGTATAGAGCAGAAAAGAGGTAATGCTCTGTGTTTTCTAAATGGGGGAGCAGAGGGCCTTTCAGAGGGAAAACATGCTGATTACTGTATTGTAAAATGGCTTTTGATTCCCCTTGCCTGCTTTAATCCCAGGACACAACAGTAGCCCTGTCTCCCACCAATGCCAATTGAAACTCTAAGAAGACTTGCATTACCAGCAAGCAGGGTTTAATTGTGAACTCACTCAGTTATTAAAGAAGCCAGGGCCTACTGAATTGGAGACCGGTGGGCCAGTCCTTCACTGCTTTTGACTATTATGGCTCTTTCTTTCTAGACTGTGGTTCGCAGTTTGTTGTTTGCTGTGCATAGGCCCTGGATGAATACAGGCTCCTCACTATAGAAATCTTTCTTTTTCTTCCTCTAAGTTTTTCCTCCTCTTCTACTACTGGCTTCCAGGGAACGCAATTATAGTGTGGAATTTTATGGGAGGATAGAGCAGTAGTGGGGAGTGAAGGGTGAGCAGGCCAGTGAGGCTATTATCTGTCACATAGGGTTGATTGTCCCCCCTCACCCTCCCAGCAAACACAAAAGGAGTGGTCAGAGCCGAACTGGAGAGCGGCCCCATCTTAAGAATGGCAACGATCAGGGGTGGCTGGTTCCTGCTGGCTTTATGCCTGAGGATGTTCACCCTGCAAAAACGTTTGGTCTCAATAATGGCTTACTCCAAAACTTCACCTTGAAAATATTCCTGAAGAACAGGAAATTGTCTGTATATAATTGATAAACAATTTTCAACTGTTTAACTGTAAATTGTAAAATGAATTGTAAAATTTCACTGTTGCGAGTTCATGGGGCCAAACGGGGATATTATTGATGTTGGGGTTCACTATTTGTTACTTTGTAATAAACTTAACTAATGATTGGCTCAATCAGGGGGTCATGATGACCTCAGTGGATTCCACAAGTACTCCAGATGCAAATTTGTTTTTTTGATGTTTTGATTTGTTGTTTGCTCTCTTGCCTGTTGTTCGCTTAAAATTCCATTTGCAAATCTACAAATTAAACATATGTTTGGTAAAAAGTTTAGAAAACTCTAAAAATTTAGACATACAATAATGCTTTATTCAAGGTGTGATCAGCCATAGCTTGCGAGCTATAAAAAGCGTAGTTATAGCACAGTTTGAACCCCTTCCACACTGAAGCAGTAAAAGTGATCATCAAAAATAACAAGGGGCAAACACAGGGACTGTATGCAATGCTCAAAAATTAAACAAAAATTAAACAGACTAAACAGTTTAACAGAACTCCCATCCAGTTCAGTTTTACCTCAGCATTCCTTCCCATCCAGCCGGCTAGTTCTCCATCGGACAATAGTGGATTGAGGACACCCTGAGCAGGCCAGCCTCTCTGGGGCCTTTGCGCTGTTTGCCAGCATGGGTAAATAGAGGTTCTTTAATATCCGCCAGGGGGTTGAGAGGTGGGAGAGAGGTCAGAGTATGGAGCTCACTGAACTGGCAGCCATGCAGGCCATTGTTGGTGTTTGTTAACAGGTGTGTGTGCTTAAATGGGAGTCTTTCACTGGAGCTGCTACACGAGCCCGTGGGGCCCGAGCACCTCTCACCCCCTCACAGTGTTCTCATCAATGACAGCTTTTCAGCGGCCCAGGGAAAAGGAGGAGGAGGAAAGGAGGATGATGAGGCTGGCTGAGAGATTAAAAGTGAGAGGACAGACTGCACAAGAGTGCATAATGTTTAGAAGGTACATTACAATCTGGAAAACTGAATTTCAAGATGCATAGGAGGAATGGAAATACAGAGATGAATACATCATGATGCACTTGTGCTTCGTTTGCATATTCACAATATGCATACAATCCAGTGATACAACGGTTGATCATGGAAAATGTACAGTGGCCTGAAAAAATATTTGGGCCCTTGGTGATTTTTTTGTTGTTGTTGTTTAGCATATTTGTCACACTTAAACATTTCTGATCATCAAACAAACTCACAAATCAGTCAAAGATAACACAAGTAAATGCAAATGATGACATCGTTTGTATTTCCCAAGTTCAAGAAAATCAAGAAAACAATTAAATAGAGCCTGTCTGACAAGGTGAAGTCAGCTAAAAGATTTCAAATAGCAAGACATCACGCCACAATCTAAAGAAACAGCTGAGAAACAAAGTCATGGACATCTATCTGCCTGGAAAGGGTTACAAAGTTGTTTCTAAGGCTTTGGAACTCCAGGAACCATGGCGAGAACCACTATCCACAAGTGGAAAATGACTCCAAGAACCCGTCAATGACTCGTCCAGGTGGTCACAAAAGAACCTCGAGCAACTTCTTAAGAACTGCAGGCCTCGCTTGCCTCAGTTAAGGTCAGTATAAATGATTCAACAATAAGATAGAGCCTGGGAAAAAATGGCATCCATGGGAGAGTTCCAAGGAAAAAAACCCACTGCTGACCAAAAAGAACACAAAGGCTCGTCTCACATTTGCCTATAAACATCTTGGGAAAATATTATGTCGACTGATGAGAGAAAAGCTGAACCTTTTGGAAGATTTTAGTTTGGAAGATTTACCACCCAGTCAAACATGGTGGTGGTAGTGTGATGGAATACCCGTCCATCGGTTTGTGCAATGGAACTCATGCACAATGGGGTTATGCAGCAAGACGTTTATCTAAAACACACCAGGAAGTCCATATCTGGATGGCTTAGCAAACAAACAAAAACAAAAAGGTTCTGGAGTTGCCTAGTCAACATCTGGACTTAAATCCATGGAATGAAACGTCCCGCTTTAGCTTAAATAGATCATTTATGCTTGAAAACCCTCCAATGTGGCAGAATTAAGACAATTCTGCAAAGAAGGGTGGACTAAAATTCCTCCATGGTGATGTGAAAGGTGGCACAATTATCAGGTTTAAGGAGGAATTATTTTTTACATAGTACCAGGTAGGTTTGGATAACTTTTTTCCCTTAATAAATTAAATAATCACTGAAAAACTGTATTTTGTATTTACTCATGTTATTGTTGTCTTATATTAAAATTTGGTTGGTGAGAAAAAAATTCAAGAATAAAGAATTCTTCGTAAGAAATCTGGAAGGAGGCAAAGACTTTCTCACAACACTGTTCCTGCTTTTGTTTCTTGGCTATATTTGAAGTACAGATCTGTATTTGGGGTATTAGCTTAAAGCCAAGCACAAAGAAGTTGCTTCAAATGTCCAAATTTTTATACAAAAAACAAACAAATGTACCAGTGGACATATGATTAGGGTACATACTACATACATAGGTAAAAATGCTCTTAGCAACTGATCCCCTGTTTAGGTCTTTAACAGCAAAACACTCTCCTATTTTCTTTCCTTACACTTCTTGTCTATCTGTACTGTATCTCACCAATTAAATCAAAGTCACAAGACAATATTAAACATATCTCTTTCTAGGAGGAAACATATTTCTTAAAATGCTACCAGTCCTGTGAACTCTAAGTTGTCTGTTTACAAAGGATTTCTTTGGGTCTTTACATTGCTCCTCTGTTGACACTGCAAAACTGTTTTACAGTTGGTTGGCCATCACATTTTCCTTCCCATGTCACCCCTGTCTGTGACACACCAAGGCCCAAGAAAAAAAGGTCAAGTCTTACGCATTTTCACCACGCGTGTATCAGGAAAAATCGTTATCCTGTGGCTGTGGAGGTCTAAAAACAGAGGGCAATGAGTCTCCCCCCGCTATATTGGGTTGTGTGCTGAGGATTACTGTGCTAAGAGTAAAAGAGAGAGAGAGAGAGAGAGAGAGAGAGAGAGAGAGAGAGAGAGAAAGGAAAGCTGTGTGAATGATAACCTAGCCACACTGCTCCATGGAACCCTGCCCTGTTAATAGTTTCCACCATGGGCAAGTGAGGAGGAGTCTGCAAGTAAAAGAAGGGAAATGAGGAGAGAGAGAAAAGAGGGGAAGCAGTAGAAGATGCTTCCTGTGTGGTTAGATGGGTGCTGGCCACACCACGGAGAAGGAACCTGCCTTGGGCACTGTGGAAGAACTGATGAAAGCTGCACTTTTCTCCTTTTGCAAATAAAAACAGATTTATTGTCTTGTCAACATACTGCAACTAACAGACTTTATTACTTAATGCGATTATGATAATACCTTCAAGTGAGCATGCTGAAAAAGCAGTATTTTTGTGCAGGGAAGAAAGTTCCTTTTGACTAACACTTTTCTTTCAAGCATTATATTTGGACTGGCGACTTGAACTAATGTTTGTTTTTTCTTCATTCTCAATTGGATCACACTACTTCGGACTGGTTTGGTCTGGCCTAGTCTGAGTAAACCTGATTGGTTTCCAGGTTCTGTATCTCACCACATGTCAATATAGGCCCAGTCTTTCAACATGGCCCTGAGGACTTCCAATCCCTCCTCAAAGTACACTTTATGTGTGGAAATAAATCCGCAAATATTCTGTTAGACGCTCAAATGTGTTAACAGATTACAAATAGATGACAGATTATTTTGTGGAGTCTCAGTATTGTGCTCTGCCAGCTGTCTTGAGCTGTCTTGACGAGATGATGAGATTTTGTTCTTTGTATTTGTTCTTTCATCTATTTGCTTTCTTTGTTGAGATGTATACTTGATTTAATGTATAGGACTGATTGAAAATGGCATAATTAGGTAGATTTATAGCACATTCAGTTTTCTGCTTATCATAACTGTGACACACTGTGCATGAATTACAGTGAGCTACACGGACAAATGAATCTTGGAACCAAGTACTCCTGTCCTCAGGTGGTGAAATATGACTTTGGTGCCCATGAACAAGATAAAAACAAACTGCAAGGCCTGCAACGCCCAAGTCACCACAGGCCTTGGCACTGTCAGGCTTCAGTGGTATAACAGCAGCATGCAGTAAAAGGCAGCTACGCATTGCAGATTATACATGTTGGTGGAGCCCCGCTGATAGGACGGGTTAAGGGAGCAGTCCACTCTGTCCCTTGGGGAGATCCTTAGTCCAGGCAACAGTCAAGTATAGCAGTGTTTTCCTCTATAGGGTAGAGGAGCATAACATGTTAAATGCTTCAAGCATAAATAGATAAAAGTATATTTAGGGCGAGTCCAGCAAAGAGCCTCCCATGCTTGACTTAGCAAACCGCACACATCTTTAACATATTTACCATAACTGGACAGAACAGATCTAATTCCAAAAAATTCTAGAGGAAAGAAATATGATTATATTTTCTCTGCACTGCACTGCAGAAACTTCAAATTGTTTGGGTATAAGTAGAGTTAACACTGGCATTCAACTGTTAGAACAATGCAATATGTGAATTCATTGCTTAATAGAAATCTGACTATTTTGCACATGTGACTGTCACTCTAGCTGACGACTGTATTCTCAATTAATTTTATCAGCTTTATTTTTTAATTGCATGGGTGTGCAAAACATATATTTCTTTGCTTTTTATGTTTCATGTTGCATTATGTTTTTTTATGAGTTGGTTATCGAACGTGGTACTTTTTAGGGTACTGACTGAATTACATCAGAACCACCAAGTACCAACTCACACTAAATCAGAGCACATATGCATAAGAGTGAGAAAATCTGATGTCACTCCTGTGATGTGTTGAAGAACAACACACACGTGGAAAACCAAAAGCAGTGTCAGGTATGGTTACACTTGACTCAATCATTGCTCTCTCCGACATTTGTGGTGCAAAATGCAAAGCTGGTCATGCTGACACATCTAATCTGATTCTAATCAAACACAAAAGGTATCTAAAACGGATGAAGCCAAATTCGCCAAAGGATCTGCAGCCCTTATTATGTCTGCTGCACGTGTGCAAGAAGCTGAATTTATGGATGATATTGATGAAAAAGCTGTCAGAGAAACAGGGCATTCTTTTCACTGTGTTGGTTGATTTTTATAAATTTTACACTGGCTGCACTAACTAAACTTTCTTATCAGTGTGCTATTTATGATTTTTTTAAAAAAAAAAACAAAACTCAAAAACATTCACATTGACACACATCCATGAACCTCCTCTGCGGTCTTTGTATCTTTTTCCTACCTGGCAGCTCCAAATTAAAGATCCTTTGTCCAATATACCCACTCCTCTACACATGTCCATTCATCTCAGCCTTGATTCTCTAACTTTGTCTCCAAATCACTGAATCTTAACTGTCCCCATGCTTTACTCATTTCTGATCCTGTCCTTTCTGGTCACTTAACATTTCACAACATCTTCAGCTCTGCCACCTCCAGCTCATCCTCCTGTCTTTTTGTTAGTGCCACCTTCTTCTGGCAGGTGTATTTAAAGTTCCTACCTTCACCTCCACACTCTGGCCTTTTCTTCTCTTGTGCTGCCTCCTAACATGCCTTCTCCCTTGTCTTTAGCCATCAGTAAGAGTTCCTCTGGGATCCTGTTGGCCAACAGGACCAGAAGTGCTTTTTGTTATCCCAACTGATCCGATGTGGATCCGGATGCTGGATTTGACTAAGATTTTATACCAGATGTTCTTCTTGACACAACTCTCCCCATTTATTCAGGCTTGGGACAGGCACTGACTCGTGGAATCCTGTGGCTAGGTTGTGGAAATGAATTCACACCTTTAATTAATTCTTGACCATATTCTATTACTGAAACCGCCATTTGCTTAAGGATGCATCAAGAGTTTAGGATGCATCAATTTGATGTTGCCCCACAACATGATGGGGTGGGATTTATGTGGCTTATGAACTAAAACTACTATGATGCACCTGGTCTAGAGCACAGAACCACAAGTTACAGTTTCTATGTATTGTACTTCAAAAAAACTTAGTTATGATAAATAAGGGAGGCTGTGATACATAAAAAATATCCGTGTCAGTCACTTTTAGTTTCACACAGCACATTTTCTAACTTCCAACTGGATAATAGCTCCATTTCTTAGGAAAGACAAGTCACACCATTTTGAAATTAGTCACACATTATTTGTCAGTGAGCAAATCATTTGAACACAATAATATAATGACACAGATTTGTTGGATGGAGTAGCCACATGGAAGGGGGTCATAAAGACCTTGCAGTGACCTCTGTTACTGGTCTCCATGTGGGTCCCAAACCTTCATCTGTGGAAAACGTGCAACAATTTGTGATTCTGAATAACAAGTCTTTGAACTGCATGTTGCTCTGATGCACATGCTGAAAACAAGTAGAGCTTCCAAAAAAAGATGAGCAGTTGAGAAGTTGCGGGAAGTCTTTGGTTTTTCTGTGTGTTTTTCTAGAGCATCTGTCTTCCTGCTCTGACTCAAAGAGGCAAGCTGGAGGCAGCGTTTTGCTGCCCTCCAAGGCCTTGAATGTGGGGAGTAAATCATCCGCACATTGCGTGAGACCATGCTGTTGTTCACTGGTGTCTGTGACAGGACTCATCAGCACAGCATTAATTAGGGATAAATACAAAGCATAAACAATAAACATCTGACCACAGAAGCCACAACTACCTCCCATACCATTTCAGAGCTTTGCCAAAAAAAGTAAATATAATAATCTTTTCAAGATTAGCTTCCTCCCACATAGCCAGCTAAGTGAACCCAGCTAAGTGAAATATATTATTCAGCTGATATTAGTTAAAAGATGTCATTCCACAGGATCTAGGAAGCCAGACTAGATTGTGTTTTACGTGGCAGTTATGCTAGAGCTCACTGCAGATGCGCATCTTGGCATATGTTGTGTCTAAAATAACCTTTTCTTGTGTGTTGTGAATCTGGACTATGTGGTGGTTGCTGTTTCCTGAAATCAACAGTCATTGCGTGATACTTGTATTCATCCTAATGGCCAAAAGCAGGTATCTCCCATGGTTTCAGAAATAAGATGTACGATATAGGAGTCTATGGGAAAACAACCCTGTGATCCACAGAGTGTATAGTTAGAGTTAAGTAGATGATAAAGCAGGGTGTGCTGTAGGACTTTATGGTGGATTTAACAAAAGAATGACGTTGCTACTGAATGAGCGTGCAGTGTTGTCTGTTAGTTTAACCTTTACACGAACACCAAGATGGCAAAGGCCACAACAGTCAAACGGGACTTCACTGGCTGCCATTCTGCAACTGCATATTAAATCAATGTGCACTGCTCTAAATAAAACCATTTTGCCATGTCTGTGACTGGATGTAGATGGGTGGCCATTTCATTGGACAAGAAGGCTGTTTTATTGCTGGAAATTAAATAACATTTTCCTTCTAAAATGAGGCGTGAAAAAGGACAGACTCTAGCATTACTTGCAGTGTAAAACTTGTTTATGGTGAAAATGCTGTCAACACCTGAAGGCTTGATACCAAACATCTACAGCCTTCAGAGGACATTTCTGTGTTACTAACCAATTTAAAATACTGGTAAGAAAAGTAATTAAAAAAATTGAAATGTCACTATTGGAATTAGTTTGATGAAAATGGTTAGAGCTTGAAATTGTTACATTTCTTCTCACATTTTAGCCTGTAATCTGTAACCTTTTATAATTCAAAAGAAACCTTTCCAAAGTTCTTTATGGAGAACTGTGTTTAAATAGTTCTGCCTCTGTGCGTGTGTGTGTGTGTGTGTGTGTGTGTGTGTGTGGTTGAATGGGAGTAAGTGAGTGCATGCAGAAGGGGGATGGTTGAGGGGACAGCTGTAACGGAATCACTTCATAAGTGAAATACCACTCCCCGTACAATAGCCAGCCACAAACCAGAGCTGTGGTGCAAATGTTTTTCCAACATGGCATGGATTTATCCCTGCATACTGGGATTAAAAAATGCATTTTTCACTTACTTCAAATGAGCTACCAGAGAAGGTTATGACTGGTACACTCTGGCTTTGGGATCTCAGATACGTTTCATTCAAACAGTTTTGTACGATGTTTTTGTCCGTCTTTAAACAGTCCTGTGCTTCCAGTTGTATTGTTCAGATTTCTAGAGCTTCAGCTGATGATCACATATGTCTTCCCTGCTGTTTCACCTTTTCATTTTGGAGACACGTTTACTGAGACGGGCTTTAGAGTGCCCACGTCAATGAAGACAGTCTATTGAAGGCCAAATAAAGGGTGCTAAAATGCATTCGTTCTACATAGTTTCACATGCTGAGCGCTACTTTGCATCCATCGGCCTGGAGGGTTAAGATTCAATAGACCCTCACCCTGAATTTGTAGAATGGTCTTATTGAGGAGACCAAGGGGATGAACTACATTCCAGAGGCCTGTTGGGAGAAAACAAGATGGCCGTGTGTGACATGCGGCTTTGTTGGCGGGCAAGGGATGTCTCTCATGGCCATCAGGGTGTCAGAAACAGTTACCTCTAATCGCTCCTGATAGGCAGAGAGGGCCCGGGCACAGCCACAGGGCCTCGTGATTCAAATCACAATCACTTACAAAAATGCACCATGACCACACATTGACCGATTAACATTCCGCATGTTTAACTCATATCTCAGGAGCTGTGAAAAAGCAGTGACAAACACCCTCCCAGATTCAGATCGCATTGTTCCAGTTTTTTTCCCTTGCACTCTCCATGATGTGAACCTGAGGGAACAGCAGTGTTGGAATTTCCAAGATGGAATTCCTCTGAATGTCCATTTGACCTGACTCAACACTTAGTGTCAGCATGGGGAACACAATCATTAACAACTGGACCATGGTGATTGCTGACTTGAATAGCTGTTGTGACCCAGGACTAATGACTGCAATGGGCACTTAAGGCAGGGAAATCCTACGACCATGACTCCACATTTGGTATTTTTTTCCAACTGTCATAGACTACTTAACGTATACGTTATCCCCGTGGTAGTGATTGTGTTTTTGAGTGCTTGAAGAGAAGGCAACTGATCTTCTTTAGGTTTGTGAAGATGTTTCGCCTCAAAGGCTGGTTCAATTCTAAAACAACTTATCAACAGTCCAAGGTGATCAAGTCTAGTTTTCGCCCGTTGTTTTAGAACTGGAAAACCCTCTTAGATGAGAAGCCCTGGACCCTTACCCTGAATTTGTAGAATGGTTTTATTGTTTCCATCAGTTGTTTTAGAACTGGGAGTCCCAGTTAAACTAGATTACCTAGGACTCTCCACCTTGATTACGTGGGCAGAGTTTCAAGTAATTAAGTTAAATTTATTACCTGGGACTCTTCATCAGTTGTTTTAGAAATCAAAAAACCTCTTCAATGAGAGGTGAAACATTTCCCCAAACCTAAAGTCCAATTGCTTTCTTTTCTAGCTCTAAAGACCTTCAGTAACCTGGTAGACTCTAAGTCTTCATAGTCACAGTCAAAGTTGTAAGAATTGTGCTTGTTACTGAGATCTATAGTTTGTTGTTGTCTGGTTTAATTGTGACACAAGCGCATCTAGAGACAAATATCTTCAGGGGTTGGTTGGTATTGTAAGAGGTCGAACCACCATACTCCTTCTGTTTCAGTGTACTTTGACACTGGCTGTATCAGGCATTGACTATAGTCTATTTCCTAATTTGGTGTTTTCAAAAGGGTGGCGAAAAGTGCTGTCTAACCTAAAATATAAAAAGAAAACTCACATAGATGTTCAGCTGGGTTGAGATCTGGTGACTTTGAAGGCCATAGTCGATTCACATCCCTTTTGTATACGTAAAACTACTTAGTGACTCCTTGTGCCCCGTGGATAGTAGCATTGTCCTTCCAGAAGAGACCATTCCAGTCAAGATAGATTTTATTCTTCATAGGATAAACGTAATCAATGAACAACTTTGTCATGATTTATTATAAACCTTAATGGGCAAGGGGACCCAAAAACAAACAACCAGAACTTACCTGATGGCCAGATTACATTGGCTCAACTTTGATTTTGGCATTACATATTTTAATGGTTAAAATATGAATGGTCTTTTAAACAATGTCATTTATTGTCACATTGTTAGCTTTGTGGTGGCACGGTCACATCACATCATCTATTGACGTTTTGAATCTTAATTGTTCTGTGCACCTGTGTGAAAGCGTCTAGGTTTGTTATTGACCACTCATGAATCCATATTTAATTCAACTTTGTAAGAGTGATTTGTTGAACTGTCCATCCATTTTCTTCCTCTTGTCTTTATCTGGGTCGCAGTCGAACAAACTGGACTGAACTGATATCTTTAAATTGAAAATCAGTATAACCTATTGAATTTCAATAGTTGAAGTGAATAAACCAAAAAGCCTAACTAGTGATAATCTATCAAATGATAGATTAATGCTTCTTTGAATGCTTATTTTATTTTTACCTTTTTTGTCTGTGGAAAGGGGTCTATAAAACATCTATTAAAACAGGTTTATACAGCAACTAATTATATATCAACCACTAAAAGCATTCCTTAGGAATGTCCAAATATAAAATACATGGCAACTGGAAAATCTTCAAATGAATAGTCCAGCTAAGACATTAGTAATATTTATTCAGTCCAAAAGCACTTCGTTAGCTAATAAGTGTTTTTCTTTGTAATGACGGATTCAACTTGTGATATATTTTTATTATAAATTTAAACAGATCAAAGTTGCACTGATATCAAATTATACCAAAGCGTCACTGTTAAACAGTACACAACGATACACAAGTGTCAGTATGGTTAAAATGCAAGCAGGTAAACACTCAAATCTGCAATTGCCTAACACAAATGATCATAAACCAGCATCTGGTGCAGTATAGCGCACGTGCCTGCCAACACTGTGAGGCCTCCCCTCACCACTCTGACCGCACATGGCTCTCCTAGCTCCTTTGGCACAGAACCATAGTAGTATGCCGTATCACTTTTCCACGTGATATATCTACCACTGTCCTCCTGTGCAATCCACAAGGTCTTTATGTGGGTTGGGAGTGATGGAGGGTTAGTTGTAAACTCTTTCCACGAGATTCGCGGTGGTGCACCTGTTTATCAAAAGCTCAGGAAAATGTTGGAGCTGCTGTGGCAGATGATTCCTAGTCTTTTTGAGTCAGAGCAAAGTGTCAGTGAGCATCTCAGACATCTCATTGCTTCGCCAAAATTGTAGAGTGGAGTTTTGCTCTCCACACGAAAACATGCCACGTTGGTTTCATTTGATATCTGATCACAGATTATGTTCCCCAGTCATAATTAGGAAATATTTCTTTCGAACATTTTGTGCCAGCAACATTATATTATGGTTAAAGGAAACCATTCATGCAATGTTGAAACGGCAGAGCTGAAAAAATATGTCACATTTGAAAAATGAATTCAAGTGTTCAGTCTTATTGGAGGCCCTTTTTTTTTTTTTCTCTGAGCAGCCAAATGAGTTTAACCAACACTTGTCAACAGCCAAACCATCAAATAACTGACATGCAACATATTTTAAACCAAAGAGTGAGCAAGCTACCACAACAGCCCTGACAAAACCAAGCTCTTCAGGCAGGGGGCTGTAAATGAATCCAAATAAGACCCAGCGCCACCCTGTAACAGCTGTTGGGGACTCATGGAAAAGGAAAGTGGACTGACAGGGCAGCGGGGACTCATGTGGGGTCCTTTTCAGTGCTAGGGAGGAGGAACCTGTGAAAGAGCCAACCATAGGCCAGAAAGGAGCCTCTCACGGTCACTGCTTATAAATGTGCCAACCCTTTAGACCGGCCTGCTTCTGCCCTACTCTCACTCATTCTCTCTTGCCCAGTCTTTTTCTGCTCTTATCCAGTATTATCACTTTTTTATCATCTATAATATGTCTTGTTTGATGTTACACAGATATTTTTATTACCTTGTGTTACTTTATGCTCATATTTTGTGTTTGCATTATGTATACATCTGTGCATATAAACAGCTCAAGTGACACTTCTGATTTAAGTAATTCTAGATCTTTGCTCATCATTTCAGTAACAACACTCTACTTAATGATAAATGTCGTTAATGTCTTTAAATGCAGCAACATCTTGAACAGATATTAGACGTTCACTTCACAAAGCCTTCGCTTTAATCAGCAATAAACAGTTAAAATACCTTCTATCACTGTGTTTGCTGTACAGGTTCACTGCAAGTTCAGTATAATCTGTAATCAGTAACTCTGTTGGCACTATAATTGAGTTAGAAAAGAAGGCCACCGCTCTCATGTCTTCATCAATATGTAGTCACCAAGACAACACCACCTCATATGTTTGTGTACTGTTTTATGGATTTTGCCTTTGTTTTAATATGGTCTACTCCCATCTTATCTTAAGAGTTGTTGAGTTAGCAGCAAACGTCAATCTGATTGTGTTGTCGCTCCAGCTTGCCACTAACCTTTTTTGACATATTCAAGTGGGTAGTCGTGAAAATGCCAGACATGGAACAAGTCACCAACCTTAAATATCTGTGAATAATTATTAACAACACTCATAGAGAAGAAAATTAACTGATTATTGACAACTCACGTTGCAGAACAATATCTATACCTGTAAGATTAGGAAGGATGAATTGATTTTAGAAAGTTGTAGAAATAAGACCAAAACATGTTTTAAAAACTTTAATAGGACCGTAGCTCTATATCTAATTTACCTAAGCTAGGAAGCTTTCGTTCAGTACTATTGTGAAGAACTCTTAACAAACCTAAACCTAAAAGCCTACAACAAGCAACACAAAGTCCGATAGAGCAGTCGGCGACACACTGGAAATCCCAAATGCCTGGGAGAGCCAGCAAGTGCTACATACGACTGAATTTTCATTGGCTTTGTTGGAGTACAGATTTTTCCCTGGGGAAGGGTGGCTGTCAGGAGGTTACCAACCAGTCTGTGTGACTGGAACTTTAGATGGAAATCTGTTCCCATGACAGGGCTTTCCTTTTGAGACATTGATATGAATGTAGTTATTTCATATAACTCAAGGTATTCAGAAATGTAAATGTCAGCTTTTCTTCCACTTTGCTTTTCATGTCCCATGAGAGAATGCATGGTGCTGGCACAAAACATAACTCCAACTGCAATACATTAATTTCTAAGAGCCATGAGAGTGGGCTGCACGGTCTCACTAGCCAGGAAAAATTTGTGCCTCATATGCCATAGAATCAGACCCAGAAAAATACCCATACCCTGCTCCCATCCTTCAACGAATGCACACAGACACACATGCATTTATTGTGTCTATGATAAACTTATTTTACTGTATTGCCATTTTGTTAAAAATATTTCCATAATATTTAAAATCATACCTGCAAAGCGAAAAGTAACCCCCACATATTTAGACAACTAAAGTTGTCAACTTTAACCATCTTTGGGTTAAGCTTGTGTTAAGCCTGAGTCCTCTGCCTCTATTTCAGCACTTTTTAATACAAAATTCATTGATTTGAGGTCACATAACATGTGGAAAGATTTCAATGCAACATGGAAAGCATGGAATGAGGCACAGTGGTTCCTTCGTTGCATTTGGCTGATCCCTTAGTATTTCATAAAACTGCATTCATTGGCTTCATTTTCATGACTTTGATAAGTAATTCTTCCATGCCATGTCTTGGCATTGTGGTTGTCCAATTCTGCCATCATGGGGCCTGTAAAGTCCCCGTGACAGTGTTTAAGTTTACAGATAGTTTGCTACATCCAGCCTCTAATCTGCAAGATTTACTGCATACCTTATTCACCCCCTGTAATTAGCAAACTTCCTAATAACTCACCTCATACATGTAGAACAGCTTCTAACCCCACATATCAGGACACAACAGGACCTACTGAGATGTCAGTTTCAAACTGAAAACATGAGGACGTTGCCATAGTGACAGTCACCACTTAAGCCAACTCTGGTTTAAGATGTGTTCACTACTCTTTTGCCAAATCTGAAGATCTTACGGAGGGAACTTCGAGTAGTATATTTAAGGAAAGAGAAAAGAAGGGATATGACTCAAGAACAGGATTACTGTGGGTCACAAATCACTGTTTGTTTAGCTGTGAAGTAACTCGGGCTGTGCATAAAAGATTAATAGAAAAAAATTCAAAAGATAAACACACATGTAAAAGAAGCTCAGACATCTTCTGTCAGAATTAGCCAATCCTGACGTGACCACTGGAAGCTCGGGTCATCCACTCGGCTGTGATTCACCCATGCTATCGTGGACCCCGACAACCACAGTATGTCAACCAGTAGTCTGAGGGAAGGCTTTGGGGTCAACTTTCTGCTAATGGCTCAGCGCAGCAGCACAAGTGTCTGGTCAGACCCGCTAGTCAGGCACCACACCCTGCCAACAACCACCATCTGACAGCTGCCGTTGGCTCGACAACCTGTGCGCTTGGGAAAAGTCCACTGAAGGCCAAGCAGACATTTTGGACATGACAGGACAGGAGCACGTTCGGTGTCTGTGCGCCCCATCACTTCAACTGCATGTAAAGCAGGCCATATTCTTTAATGGTCCGAGTGATGAGAGGTGTAACTGCAGGTTGCAGGCCAGAGAACTGGCAGGAGTTTAAAATGGATTTTACTGCTGCTCCAAGACCTAATAGCACTTCCCAATGAGGTCTGATGCGTTTATGTATTTGTGGATCACATTTTACTGCAATTCAGCTCAATAAAACAGAAAAATATCAGGGTAGAAGTTTTCTTTGGAAGGACGATATGCAGGTCCAAATGCAGAAACCATGACACTTAAAATTAGAACCATATTAATTTTTCCTCTGCCTTCTGCCCAAGTCTGCTAATTGATAGAACATATCCGAAATCTGGTAAGGTGATCCTAAGATGAACATACTGAGCAACTATTCTTTCAAACCGCAGTTTCAGTCTGTATGTGGTCAGAGGCTAATTAAAATCATCAAGGAGGGAATTCAAAGTCCAATAAATATTTTCTTAATCTTTCGCAGCTTTCAACAGAATGTGTGGGATTATTATGTACAGACAAAAATTTGATTTGTTGTGTTTACAGAACTCAAAGCAAAATATCTGAAATGATAATTCATTGAGCCATCTCCTTTTTTTATCCTCTAATTAGATTTATAACGCATATGGCACTTCACAGCCATATTAAAGTGTCACAGAAGAAGGATTAGAAAACAAGTATCATACATAGACTCGCATGGAAATAAATATCGTTCAGATTATCTATAAATAACGACCATATAATCACCAAGTTCTGGCTTTAAGCAAAATCTGTACTCGGTTTCTAAGAAGCCTCGTTAAATTCAATTACTTTGTGGTATCACAAAAAAAAGTTTAAAAAAACACACTGTTGTTTTGATGGCTGTGTGGTTCTGCTCAACAAGTTGACACCTGCTACACAAAAACCGACTTATGGAACAGATTTAAAGTGTATTCTCCAATACACCGAGCAGCATTCAAACAAACAGAGATATCCGCAGCAGTCGTAAAACCTTTTAAAATATAAAGAAACTCTAAAGGTTCATTCCAAATAATAGAAGTTAGTTTGAATATTAGAATAGAGCATTGCCGGGCTAAATAAACATTTTATTAATCTTCTGTTAATCTTCTCATTCAAGCTGGTTTCCAAGAAAATCAAAATTGCTGTCGACTGGTTTACCAGTGTGGTTGACTCAGTAAAAAACTGCCCATTTTCTTATGAACTCTCTTTCAGACTTTCTCCCTGGTAACTTTGGTGGAGCGTTATAGAAGCACGGGGGTTTAGAAGAAGACTGTCAGTGCCAGAGCCTTGCCTTAAACAAAGACATGTGTTACCAAAGGGATGTCAGCCTGCCCACTACCCAGCACTGTGTAACTCAATCTCCCCACATTCTCATCCACTGAGGGTAGGGGGATGGCTTCTTAGGAAGAAAGGGTTAAGTATGTTGATCAAAGACTCAGTGATGGACCAGAGGACTTGTCTAGATCATCACTCTGACCTCGGCACATCCATCAGCCATTAGGAGGCCACGGCTGAGGCAAGGCCCAGTTGGTGTGGACGCAGCGATGGGGGTGGTGGTGAGGAGATGACGGTCTTTGGGACCTGGGGTGCTTATGGGTCTGTGTGGTAAAGGGGAGTCAGTGGTGAGGGTGAGGTGGGGATGAGGGGGTGGGGGTTGAGACCCACAGAGACAAGAAAAAGAGGGGAAAACTGGGAGGAGGGTAGCTGGATTAAAGCCCCAACCAGCCTTTAACTTCTCCCAAACCACATGAAGTTGGTGTCCAATGCCCTACATATTCAAAGGCATGTACACTAGCCCACTTCCAGCCCATGACACAGATGGAGATAGAAATATACAAGTGCTGGGCAACCAGTTTCTCTAATGTTACTTTCTCTGTGGTGCGCTTTGCTGACAGACTGAGTTAGCCATCAACTCTCTGAGCAGGAGATGGACAAGTTCACTCGCGTTAAGCAAACTTTCTCTACATGCTGCTCCTCGTTGTCTGCCAGAAATGCTTAAACCTCCGCTACTCGCTGGGTTTGACACAGCTGAGAAAGCCATTAAATGTCATAATGTCACGAGATAATTTGTTTGAACAACAGGGCCCAGTGTTTCATGCAGCACGCTTAGCTACATGTTGAGCTGGAGCCGTTTGTGTGTTGTTCCGGTGACCTTCCATCCCCATGGAAAAGCAATGGATTCAGCAGAATTTTCCATGTATGTGACCCACATCATGGAACCTCCTCACCACCACCACTGCTCTTTCCACAGGCTAGACAGGGAAGGATGATACACTGGCACTGAATCCCACTGGCCCTGGCTGTCTAGTGGGGTTGGCTACTCCCGAATTATCCTCTGAAACGGACTCAAAAGTGTTGCTGTTTAGTGGAGGAAAGAGCTAAAACCTTGTTGCAGATGCAGCAATGTGACAGTTTACAGTAGGCACAAGGTGCACAAATAACTGTGGATTTTTTTGGTGTAGTTGCTGAGAATGCTCGATGCTGTATAAGTTAACAAAGAACTAAAAAAATAATAATAATAAAATAAAATTACAAATCACAGCTGTGGAGTGTCAAGTTCTGTGGTTTCAGCTGCATAGCGCATTGATGTTGTTTTATCAGAACAGATCATGAAGTCCAGCACTTGAAGCCTTTCTGGTTTTCTATGGTTTGGACTGAGCTAGTTTGTTGTAATTTCAGTCAGTTCGGTTTATTATTTGCATGCTGGGATATGCCAAATTCCATTTTATAAAAAATAAATCATGGTTTATAAAAAAAAATGAATTGCTAAATAATGAGTCAGTTTTTGTCCTAGGAAATAACATGTGCTTAAGGCCTGGAAAATGTATTACCACGTTACAGTTTTCGTTGTGAAATTCATTATTCGCTTCTTTCAGGACGCTTGTCTCTCTGCTTTGCTTCACAGATGCCGGAGGGGGGGTGGGTTGAAGTGCTAAGATAATCTCCCCAAAGTGGCCTGTAGTTTTTCCCCTAGGTGGAGTCTGCTTATAGAACCCCGACCTCACTTCACGAAAAACAAAACATGAGGAGAAAAATAACCTCAAGGAGAAGTCGTGGCCTAGCCAACCACTGGACACTGAGCAGCACAAAAGCGCGTGTGGGCTGTCCTCGAACTCCCTTCACCAAATGTGTCCACGTAGAAACCCACTTCCCATAGCGATGTGTCGGTCTTCTCACACACGCACACACACATGCATGCAGACAGAAACACAAAGTACCCGACAAATAAATCCGCCGAATGAGCTTCGCACACGCATGAACACATACAGCAGCGCCTGGGGTTAGACCCATCCCATCATCTCAGACTGCTGATGCTGTCCTTAATGTAGCTGTGAGGCCCGAGGGCGTCACCACATAAGTATTAACCTTGCTCATATTTTACAAGCCCTGCTTAGTGCCCCAGTCCAACATAAACAGGTGTGCATGCCAAATTGGGCGTCATTACGCCCCAGGCTGTCTTGTCTGCTTATAAAGATATAGCTCATTTTGATATCTGTGACTCTAAAGGTACTTGAAGTTCTTTAACTGGACATTTTTAATGTTCCTTTTGGTTTGTTTTTATATATAGGTAAAAAATCTGTGGGATTTGGCCATATTCTTCTTTTTCCTTCAGTCGTCATGCACAAAGTTCTCCATTGTCTTTGCAGAAGGGACGAGAGACAGTTCGGCAAAAAAGCCCAAAGACACATCAGAAGCCGAGACCAACGATGGTCCGTTTTATTTTCTTTTTTTAACAATATAACTAAAGATGGATGAAGGCAGTCAGGTAGTGTTCAGAGTCCTCAGTCTGGGGTCTTGATGATCCCCACTTTGCCTTGTGGTTTATGATGTCACACAGGGTTTTGCCTTTGAATGGCCATGTGTTCCTCACCACTAATATCAAACAGATGATGAGAAACCTCCAAATGATGGTCTTTCACAAAGACAAGCAGTCAAAACAAAGTTATAGGAACACAGAAAAACACCACTCCAAGTGATCACATGACAAAGAAAGACTATGTGTTCTTAATTACAGCAGGCTGTGCTGTGGGCGGCCTTATGCTGTATTGTCTGCTCCTCTGCTTTGTTGAAAATTTAATTTGAAACCTGCATCATCATGGCACTGGCTGCATTTGTGTTCTGTTCGCACGGGCTGCTAAGAGATGCCCTCTGCACAGTAGCACTTTTATGATTTCATCCAGAATCCAGACTATATCCCAGAATAACAAACAAAAAGGTTCAAAGGAATACCCCAAAATAATCTGTCATCCACGGGGCTGTTAAACATCCCCTGCCTCTACTTAGGAGAAGTCTGTAATTGAAGTGCGGTGTCTGGAAGACAACAATCCTTCTCACTTGGTGTCTGGCTAATCTCAAGAATCAGCTCAGTAGATCTTTCACTCCTTGATCTTAGATTTCATCCCTTCATTTGGGTCATTTTCTTTCTTTCTTTTTTGCCACCCTTTCATGTCTCTTCACACATCATCACGTGTCGTATCTGTGAGGGGCCAAGCTGTTAACCTAAATGTCCATTACGAAAGTTACAAATCAGTGAAGGAGGCAGGATACTGGAGATATTTCAAAGAAATTTCTGAACACCCTTCTAACATCACAATAACAGAAACAAAAGCTGGGGAAAACAATTTTCTATACTATCCTATCAAATTTAAATTAAAAGCTGGTTTGTACACCTTTGGCTTAGATCCATTTCATTACTTAGACACCCTAAAATCTCTTTGCAGCACAGGATTTGAGAATTGGACAGTGTTGAGTCATTTTATTGGTTCAAATTAATAGAAATATCCAAAGGACAAGAAAGTAAATGACCCCATAGGACTATGGTTTTTTCCATGTTTCTGTCTTCCCTCTTCTTTTCAGCTTTCATGATTGGAAGCTGGCAGTCTTGTGACTCCTTCGCCTAAATTAAAAGCTTCCCATGGCTCACAAAGCTCTTATGTCCCTGACACATTTCGCCATGCAGTGAACTCTGAACAGCATGATAATGTGTTAAATTTACATAAGGTAAATGCTTGGCCTTAACACAGGCAAGGTTCATCCATTCCAGCTGTTATGTTACCTCATAACTCACTTTCCATGAATTGGAAAAGTGGGCACATCGCTCCCAGAAGTGAAATGGACCAGAAGCATTAGCTTGCAGAATATATCCCAATGAACTAATGATCCTGACACCCAAACAATAGCAGCTTTAGAAGAAGGCACACACAGCAGACTCTGTTTTTCTATCTCATATTTTTAATGACAAAATGTTTGTCGGAAACAAATGGATTTATTTTTCTCAATCCAGGGAATAATATGGGGAGCTTATATGGTTCCGGTCCCCTGGGCTTCAGACAACTAACAAAACACATCTTACTTCTGCTCTGCTGCCCATCCACAATGCTTTTCACATGCAGGAGGATGAGCGCGAGCCTCCGTTTAATTGACGAAGTAGCATGGCTCTCATCCACATATCCATTACATAGAGACAGACGAAAGCCGACAAAAGTCTGAAAAGGTCATTTGTGAATTATGTAAAGTTGTGAATGATTTGAACATTTATTGCTCTTTTCTTTTTCTCCTCGATAATAATAAACATCAATTAAAAATTGGATTTAATCATATATACAATACACCGAATATCTTCTTTTTTTACTACCTTTGCCTTAGTTTGTCGCCAACTCGCACCAGCAGCTGCTCCTTCTTATACAGTGCACCCACTATTTCTCAGTCAGGCCCTCTCTTAAATACCCACCCTTTTCACTTGCTGTTTCCGGCTTCACATGCACCTCCTTTCATCAAGCCATCCCATCCATCTCAAAAACACCCTCACAAAAGAACTACACTCTTGTTTGTGTGTCCAAAAACAAAGAGGCACACTGAGTAACTTCCTATTCACATCAGGTCATTTGCATGAGGGATCTCTCCCCATTTAGTGACTCCAAAACGCTTTTGCCAACACAGAGTGCATGAGGAGGCTTGAGGGATGGGACAGCCGTCCTTTCATTCTGCATGCTAAAATCCTTAGTTCGACTCTTCTTATCAGCCACATCGGGTTTTGAGAGTAATATCATCCACACTTGGAAACATAATCGAAAATAGGGATAAAGTAAAGGCTCTAATAGTTCTAATTAATAATGCAGAGCTTTAACTGTGTGTAAAATGAAAATATTAGTCGTACAGATTTGACTTTTTTCCCTCCTCTTTCTGTGTTGTGATCACTGCCCGGCTTGACACAGACAAGAAGCTCCTTTCCATACTGGAGCGAGATAATTGACTTCTGTTCCATGCGTGCCACAATCAAGACAGCAGACCACAGCATATTACGAACATGTGCTGTGTACAAAATAATGTCAAAGTCAGCAGAGTGCTTGATTTATTTATTTTTGATTTTTAATGATTTATGCTTCCTAATGCACTTGCCAGTTACTATATTAAGCGTGGTTGGAATGTTTGAATAACAGACTTCGACATAAAGTTTGGCTTCAAACCTGGACACACATACACGTGCACACACGCACTCACACACAATGAACAAATTTAATGTGTGTGTTTTCCTTCGAAGGGAGAAAATTTATGAAAATAATAGCTTTGGATGTTTGTTGGAACAGCCGATACGGGCAACTGAACACCGAGCAGGAACACTCTTGTACCAACAGGCAGTGAGCAATAAAGTGAAGAATGTGTGTTTAGGGTTCAGGGGTAAGCTTTCTCTTATATTTCATAATGCAATTCATCATTGAATCAAAGACACATCAGCTTTTTATGTGTGGAAATGTGTTTGCATCTGAGTCTATTTCTTTTAATGGTTCTAACTGGAGTTATTTTAGGCACTATTTCAGGAGGAATGAAAACATGGCAGTGTAAAAATACATGCTAGAAACTTTTTGTTATAATAAGCTATTTAATTGAGTAAATGTGCACGTTATGAATATAATTGCTTTGTTTAATCCATCTGAGTTGCACCTTTGCTGACATTTTTTTTTAAAGAAAAGCTGATACTACGTTGTAAATGACTAGGCTACATCGTTTTATGTGCAATCATAAATGTGCAAAAGTCATTCTACATATCAAATCTATTAATTAACATGTAAATGAAGATAAACTGGCCTATACAGTTTTTCACTGTCACATGATTTGATCATGGTGTTGTAGATTAAATATAAACAAACAAACAAAATGCAAAGAGTGGTTAAAATACCTGCTAGGATAGATCGATTTTTTGCCTTTTTCATACTGCATGTATCAAAGGAGCAATTCGAAATGTTAATGTATGTATACTTTATTGATCCCCGTGGGGAAATTCCTCTCTGCATTTAACCCATTCACTCAGTGAAGCAGTGGTCAGCCATTGGGCGCCCAGGGAGCAGTGTGTAGTTCAGAGTAGCCGTACAGTGGATTTGAACCCCCGACCTTCCAATCACAAGGCCACCACTCTACCTACTGAGCTATCCCTGCCAATAATCCCAGCTCGCTTACTTCACAATGGTTAAATTGTTAGAGAAGACTGGCAGATACTACTCTCATTATCTATGCGTCAAGTCTGGAGCTAGAGTCAAGAGGTGTAAAAGCATAGCTTAGCGTAAAGACTGAGAGCAGGTCTAAACAGCAACCTTGACATCCTCTAAATTTAAACATGTCATCATCTCTAAAAGCGATCAATTAAAGAAATGCTATCACTTCTGCCAAAACTGAATACAGGTTGTGAAACCAAATATTTATGGTCTTAAAGGGGTTTGGATGTGCTAACACCTTCAGGCACAACGTAGATTCTCTTTGTACTTTATAGCAACACCTTTCATTTGTGACATTTTACTTAAAAAGTTAGGCATGAGAATGCTGAAACATCTCAAATATTAGCTTAGTTGAATTTACCTGGAAAGAATTACAAATACTGCCCAATCTTTCTGTCATTAAAAAAATAATAATAATTAATAATAATAATTGAACTTCAACAAACTGAAGCAAGCAGCTTTCTGTGTACTCTGTGAAACAATATGTTGTAAGATATATGCTATATGGGCAGACCTCCACACATCAGCCATGGAAACCAATGCCATTAAGCTCCCGGTACACCGTTTGTGTGCTGATGTTAATGCCAGAGGAGCTTTGGAGCTCTGCAATTATTGAGTCCGCAGAGCTTTTTTTGCTTTTATACACTGTACAGCAACCCTGCTGTGTGCTTTACGTTGTCTGACACCTTGTGGATGAGTTACTGTGGTTCTTTGACTTTTGCAGTGGTGGCATCCCATTACAGTAATACACTTGAATTCATTGAGCTTCACTGAGATGACCCATTCTTTCACAAATGTTTTTAAAGGCAGGCTGAATAGCAAGCAATAATTGTAGGTGCTTGACTTTATGCACATGTGGCAATGGGGCCGAAAAGACCTGAATTAAAGATGAAGAAATCTGGGCCAATACTTTTACCAATATAGCATACCAATAAAGGTTTTTTTTTTGTTTGTTTTTTTACAATTGCTATCAAATTTCTATTTTCTGCCACCATGTTATCATCTCTCAGCAGTTACCATAGTGAGCACAATGTGATGATGAATCCTCAAGTAAGATCCAAGTTGTAATAAAGTGGAAATATCCTTTATTATTGTTACAGAGGAGAGCTTATTTAGCCAGAAGTAAAATGCCCCTATAGCCAAAATGGGAATAAACAAAAGCAAATCATCAGTTCCAAGTTAGTCTTTGGTTGAATTTGAGAAAATTATCAATAAAAAAAAGAATTAAGATGAACTGCAGGTTAAACTTCAGTTGATATTTTAGCATTGAACCATCAAACTGAGTAAAATGGGAGTCATTTAGTTCTCATAGATTAAAATAGAAAATATAGGTGCAGCACTTAACACATCCACATCCAGCACAGTTTTAATGTTCATGTTTAATGAATTTAGGAAGGATCTCTGCAGTGTTTTCATGCTACTGTCTTTGAAATTGCACAACCATTGAAATAGTTGTTACTGCTCAGGGAGCGAAAAAGGACTGCAAACAAGCTAAACTACAACATAGCAGAGCCCAGGTGTCTGAAACACGTGAAACATGTTGTAAAGATCTCTTCTGTTGTCAACACACCAGTAGCTATGAATTTTTTTCTTTTCTTCTTCTTTTTTTAAAGAAAAGATTAGGTTTTGTAGGGGTTTTAGGGGGGTCATGTTCTAATAGACACACATTTCCAGTCAGAGTTTCTAAAAAGTATTTTTCTTTACACTTAGTACAAAAAAAAGACATGTCTACCCGTTAGTGTTTTGTTTTAAGATACTATAACATAAATAGACAATTTATTTTCAGTGTTCAGAACAGACAGTTCCAGTGTGACTGGAAAACTAACATACTCCACCATATTCCAGTTGGCAGCAGAGGGTTTTAACAGAGTTCTCCACTCAGATATTGGCGCAACGTGATGCACCACACTTACAAAATGTTCTTCATTTCTACAGACCTCCACCATTAGCCCCAGCCAAGCTAGGGGTATCATTCATGTCAAGATTCACTTATGCCCCCACCCGTTAGTGAAAATATGACAAAAACCACAAAGAGTTTCTCGTCAAAGACTTAACAATGGCTGTCATTTCGATCAACTCCCAGGTTACTGTGAGTTCTTCTCCATGCGAGTCTGGTTATATTGCAATCGAACAATTACAAATCCCAGAGTGCAAAGCACAGTTCCCACCGAGGGTCTCATTCTTTATACGTAGTCCCAACTTCACTGCGGATACATCAGTACATAAGCACAATCTCAATGTGACAGTAAAGTTTTGGGGGTATTACCTACTGATAATTAGAATTTACTTTCGGAAAAGCAATTAGATAGATTCTGCTGTGCAAAACGATGCCTCGAAGAGCTGATAGTGTAAATCCCATTTCTTAGCTTCAAAATCTCGAAGACACACCTTCCTGCTCGTTCTCCCGCGTCTTCCTCGTTTAGCTAGTCCTTTGCGTGTCACTTGTTCTGGCACTGAGCTCTTCGTGTCCTTATTTGCAGGTAAACACCTCCGTCCTCTCACTGCATGTGTTGCATTTGACGAAGCAGCACCACTGGAACTTACAATTGCACTGCCACACCTTTGTGTACTGGTGTGTATTGTATCCCCGACCGCAGCACATAAGGTCGCAGCCGTCCGTATGTGGTGAGGTGCGGTTGCACAGGCGTCCCTGGGTTCCCATACTCCCTGTGGCTGCATCCTCCTCGCAGTAGTTGGGCGACCTCTCAATGTATACGAGGTCTGTCTCCATGGGCTTGCGGTAGCCCTGAGTCTGCTTTACCTTGAGGTGGGTGGGCTGGCGCAGTCGGCTAGCCCGGACTGCCTCCACGTGCACAGCTTTATTGTACTTGTCCTTGAGTACGTAGCCAATCTCGCGGAATTTCGGAAGAGTAGTCCAACATGTTTTAGTGGTACAGGATCCCGAGACGCCGTGGCACTTGCACTCTAGCTTCATCCTTTCTTCTAAAACCTGGGGAGTGGTAGAGACAACAAGTCAGCTGTAGAGCTCTAGCAGTTATAGGACTTTCAGGTAACAGAACCCCTAGATGAAGATTTCAATTTTCTTTTTCTCTATGGATTTCCAGTGTGCTGGGATAAAGGTAGAAATGTTTGAAGTGTCTAATTATTATTATTATTATTATTATTTTATTTCTAAACATGAGTGCAAAGCTCGAGACATCTGCATAGTTTGACTAGAGTGGAAGTCCACAAGAAAATCATTGACATTCAATCAACCAATTTATAGATCTTTCAAAACCTTTTTTCTTTTGATGTGGATACTTTATTTTAATCATTAGTTATTATAAGTCTCTTGCTCTCATTCATATTGTGCAATTCATCCCGTCCCCCTTCCCTCACCCTCAACCAGTCACAGCAGATGGCTGTCCCTCTGCGTTTCTTCCTGTTAAAAGGGAGTTTTTTCTTCCCACTGTTGCCAAGTGTTTGCTCACAGGGGGTCATCTGATTTTCTCTCCTTTCCTTACAATATAAAGCCGTTTTCCAGCTTTTACAAGAAATATCCTATAGTAGTAATTTTGCCTGTAGTTTCCATAAAACATATCAGTGATGCAGAAACAAAAATATCTCATATGTTTTCGATCGCTATTGAAAATCTGAATCCATTGTGCAATTAAATGTGTTACGCATGGAGTGTACAAACAGGCAAACTCAATTAATCGTTTACAGCTGGACAACACACATGGTTTATGTGGGTTCTTAACTAATATTATGAAAAAAAAGAAAGCATTATTCCCATATGGGTAAGATTTTGATGTATTATGTTATATTATAATTATAAGACGTGACTATATGACAGTTTATTTTGTGTAACTCCCTTCCTTAGGTTTGGTCTTAAGATTTGTTGGTTTATCTCCAACATATGGTACACACAGGGCAGAAAGTCTTCTCTTTGCTCCCTAATCCCGCGGCATATGGTAAATATTGCGTGCTGTCGTCAGTATTCAAGTGTCAATCCTTTGTCCCTTGAGAGTAGGAAAGAACAAAAAACAAAAACAAAAAAGTCTTTTTTTCTAAAAGACAAAGGAACAGAGAAATCACAGGGGTGTCGTTTAGTTGAGTCCTATTAACTCGCTGCTAACAAATCTGCCATGACTATAAAAACTCTTCATTTGCTTGAACAAAGCGGGCGTCTCTGTTGTTGCTGGGTGGCTGTGCAGCTTTTTCCTGGAATGACGCCTTGCCAACAGCACAAGTCATCACTTCTATCACACACTTATGAAATGTACACAAGTGATGTTCTATAGCTCTCTCTGTCTTGTCTACGCACTCATGTGGTTTGAGGAAATTTGATTTAAAACAAAAAACAAAAAACTGAGCCCTCCCGACTACATAAAAGCTGGGATCAGATGTCAAGTCTGCCTCCAGTATTAATTCAGAGTGAGGATTTCCAAAAATGCACTGCACAAAAACCACAAGGAATGTCTGGCATAAGGAGTCTGACATATGTATGGAAACATTTACTTAAAGTGTGTCCATCAAAGCCTCTGATCTGTTACTGATTAGTCCAATATGACCAGATACACATCGCTGCATACAGATGCACTGAGATGCCCTGAGATGGCTTGTCAAACACACATCTGCATGTAGACTTCTTTGGGTTTTTTTTTTTTTTTCATTAATAAGAGTAATAGTAACAATCAACAAAGCCCTCTTACACTCGTCATTTAAAAGGCTTCACATCTGAACAAAATCCAGATGTAACTACATAAAATCCAGTTTACATATATAGCCATGCATATGTATGTGCCTTCATCTGGCAAATTGCAGATGAAGTTGCAGAATTGCAGATCAGTGTTGATTTTCCAATAAGACTCCTATCTGTCTTTAACTTTTGGATGTTTGGTTTTTTTTTTAAATATTTAATACCTATGCGATGCAGCTGACACTCTTGGAGTGACTGTGCATGCATCATCAAACAAAGTGAGGTACAATCAGAGAAGGCCCAAATCTCTGTGTCCTTATAAGTTCTTAAACTCTAAGAAAGAAAGATTTTTAGCGTTCCTTCAGTATGCACAAAAAAAGAATCTGACACTTCCTCATAGCATTTAATTTTTTGAGCTACAAAGAGAGGGAGAACAGCAATAGTGCCAGCTCTAATCTAGAGAGCTGCCAGTACCATGGCATGCAGTGTAGACCCTATCAGCCTGCTGTGTTAACACTAGCATTGTCGGCCTGCTTTCACACCCTGAATAGATGCAGTCAAATGGCAGTGACATGTTTTGGTATTGTGCAGACAACTGCAATAATATCCTGTTCCTGACTTTACACTTCATAATTCCATGAAAGGAACTGGAAAGGATAAATGGCAGTCCTCCATCTGGCAACCACTTGGGAAGGCTCCATTTTCCCAGTGAACATTATACAGCTGAAGTTATTAATTAGATCCATTTTTCAACTTAGTATTGTCTTTTTTCTTTTATTCACCTCCCACACTCTCTCTGTCTTTTTTTCCCTGGTCGCTAACATTCTTCATGGCGTTCTGCTATCTGTTCTCTAAAAAATAAACTGCTGATCAGTTGATTGATCGCAGCTTTTTGTCACAAGTCTGCGACTTTGAGCTCTTTATCTGGGAGTGCTCCGCTTGTCTGGGACGCATCTCTGCATCTATGGATAAACACATGTTTGCCATTAAATCCATTCATCCAGTTGTTTGTGTCTTTGGCAGGCAGTTATGCCATGCTATCAACTGCTATCAAGTGACTTAAAGAATAAATAACAATTGTTCTTTGTAACTACTTCCATAGTGCTGCTAGCTCTATTTAGTTGCTCCAGACGTCCATTTATTTGTTGCGGTATCATTTATCAGCGTGATCTCCAAATGCAAGCTTAATCCAATGTGTAACCTTCTTTGTTTGGAGTTCAAAACAAAAGTTAGCTCATCAAGATAATACAAAAATTCACTGCACAGTAATTATGTTCTGTTGAGGATAGACATTTATTGTGCACAGTTTAAATAATATTTAAGTAAGTAATTTAAGTAAGATTTTTTTAAGCATTTTCTGGGGTTTTTGTGGCTTCGAGGCTAAAATGTGAGAATTTATTTTGTTCCCAAAATACGTGAAGAAAGAACAAAGTATATGACATCTTTCTTTACCTTTCTGCCTGCCGCATTGTTGTGCAAGTTCATCAGACGACGTGGAGTCTTTCTAATCTCGCGGGCATCCACGAAGCGGCTAGAGAACTCTATGCCGTACTCGATGTTGGCCGAGCATCCTCCCCATTTCCAGCCTTCCTCCTGATTATAATAACCCTGCTTCTTCCTGTCACATCCACACTGACTCAGGTTGCCTTGGCTGCATGCTGCGGTGATAGCATGGGCCACCCCAGCCGCTGTGATGGCATAGGTAAAAGCTGCTTCCCGGCTGCCTGAAAAAGAAAAAAAGATACCGCTTGAGAAATGCTCCACTCACAGCATTTTACAGTGCAGAGAATTTGATTTTTGACAACACCACAGATATTCAAAATCTTTCCCATCGTTCGATAAGCCACCATTTTGCTTTCCTCTCATGAACAGCTTGCCTTCTGTACCTTGGTAGAAATGTGGTCATACTTCCCACCACAAATTCCTTGGACCTAGCCTGCAAGAGTGCAGTGTTGGAATTCCAGTGTGGGGAGAGCTGGTGTAGGTGCTGTCCAAAGTGCTGAATTCCTCCACAGGAGCACCTTGTACTGCTGCCCACACGGCACACAGTTGGGGTCTGCAGGTCTCGCTGACTCTGATACTGATCACCGACAAGAAAGGAAGCCCTGTGGTGCCTAAATCAGATAATACCAGGACCTCAGAAGATAAGAGCAGCTGCTAAACCTAACAAGATTTATTCTACCTGTGTTTCATAGTCTGACTTCAGGCTTTAAAGACAATGCATGCTTACTGGCCATGAACACATTCAAACTGAAGGTTTAGATTAGTTGTTATTGGCTTTAAAAAGTTGTACTTGGGCTTATGTCACTAGATAAAATACAATGTGCACTGTCATCACTTAAAAACCAAAAAATAGATTCAATGTCATGGAAAATAAATTGAGAATGCCAATGCCTGAGGTATAGTCTTAAAATCTTTTGTTGTGTCAATAAGAGAAAAAAATTACATATATATATATACAATAAACAACATGTAAAGGACCTGGGTACCCCTTAGCTAAAAGGAGGGTGACAATAACCATACCATACAATTCCACTCACTTCCTGCATATCTGAAGGAACTGTACTATTCCCCTAATGGCTACAAAGGGATCTGACTTAAAAGACATCTTCTGTGGGTACAGGAAGGACTGGGGGTTATTACAACCCTGGTCTCCCTCCAAGTGGCAGTAATCTAGAAGGAGGCAATCCTCAGAAACAAGGCTAACCAAAGAGTGTTTTAAAGGGCCTTTCAGCCTGTGGAGAATGTTTTGTAAGTCTTTGATGTGTGTTGTGTAATGTACTCAGTCGCAATTATTGGAATCACTCTAGGTAAAATGTGTTCTGCTGTTCTGCACTTCAGAGGGCCAAAAGCTCCATGCCAGTTTATCATTTTCTTGTTTTTTCCAGTGGCCAAAATAACTGATCGTATCATTTGTAGAAACCTATTTATTTGTGAGTAAATTCTGGTAGCATCCTTGTAGGCTTTGGATAGAATTCTATTTTTTATGTATTATTTTTGATACATTGTACACAGTTTCAGTGTATTTGACTATATGTTCTAAACACTGATTAGCCTTTAAATACAAAAATACAACACAATGAAGTGAAAATTATAAGGAAACAAGACAAAAATGACTTTATGGATGCCAAGCAAACACTCGATAGCTTGTGTCATCCACTAAAGCGTATGTGTACAAATTTTTATTCAACTTTTTTTTCATTTCAAAAGCAATGTGCTTTATGTACTGCTAAATATACTGCTAATATGCAGCCATTTGCAGCTGTTTTCCATTTCATTTCCTCTTCTTTTTTTAGAGGGACTTTTTACACCTCCTATTCTGGTCTCGGGGGCATTTTTGAACTCTCAGAGATGTTTTCACCCAAAGCCACTGTTAATTTCCTACCCTGGCACTAGTGCTGTAGACTTAATACCATAGCCACAGGTTTGCCCGGTGGGCACTGACTCACAACCACTTGCTTCTTTGGTTAGCAGCAAAGCTGTGCCCCACCAGCTTGTGGTGACATTCTGCTGCCCCCACCTCATACACAAATGCAGTCACACAGCTGCAATGTAGATCTGTTCACATGCATACGCACACATGCAAACGCTCCCTGACTGGCCACATAATAAAATAACACGACACACTTCCACTTCCCTCCACCCTTGCGCGCACACACTGTTAAAAGCTCATTTACACATAGATGCACAAACAGAACATCGCTGTAATGTTTAAAACAGGATAAAGGCAGTTTCCAGAGAAAGGGTGGTACTCAATGAGTTATGCTATTAGAGGGGTAATGATGACAATCAGAATAGAGAATGCTTTCATTCTGTTTCCCTGAAAGTGACTGACTCATAAATCAAAGATTGAAAGGTTACGAACAAAATAAGTGGAGTGAAGCCGACAAGCCAGTTCAGACAGGCAACTCCAGCCACACTGTGTCATGCACGCTAGCATGCTTCAGTCTCCACATGTCACATCCCAAACACCCCTCCTCTCAGTTTGGTGGTCTACTTGCAGAATTTCCCATCTCTCCCTCCGACATGTCAGTGCACTACCCTGATATGTAAACCCCCTTCACCAACCCAACCTGTAGGCTCTGTGTAGATGTTTACTCATCACTCCCGATTTCTGTATCATATTTAGAGTGGGCGATGAGTCAGAGTCTAGACACCAAAGATTATATTCTGCTGTTGAATTGCCTGGCTCAGTTATATTAATATAGCAATGCAAAGGTGCAGCATGCGCATCCTGCGTGTGCTACATCTTTTTTTTTTTAAATGCCTGTGTTCTGGGGAAAGAAAGAGGCCCCCGAACAGATGTGCATCTGATGAAATTTCAAAGGAGAAAATGCACCCATAACAGCAGCAAAAAGCCCCAAAAGAGGCTGGCCCCAGAGTCCTGACAGCACTCCAGGAGGAACCACCCTGGGATAGCCTTGCTAGCTGCCAGTGGAAAATTGGAGTGACCAGAAAAACCTCAATGAACTTGGAAACATCCAGGAGAGAAGAATGGGGGAATATTAAACCAGATGTCTAATGGAGTTTAGTGGCAAGTGTCTGCTGCAGCAGCCAAGAAAGCAGGCAAGAAGATCAGGCTTGTTTCACTGAGAACAGGTAAGGGAGCTCATATGCAGACATAAAATCTTTTGTTACAGCCCTGCGTTGGGGGCTAAAACCAGAAATACTGACGCAGTATGCTTTGGCCTTCACATTACCTGACCACACCACTTTGGACAGCAGCCCCCGCTGCGATGGCCCGCCGTGTCTTTTGACCATCTGCCGAAACTAGGACATAAAAAGAAGTCTCTGGATGTAGTGGCTTGCCGCTAAAACTGCAATCTGTGTTTAGAGACGGAGGCAGGCACACCGCTAGCCAAAATTCACATGACACAGCATAGAAGATTTACAACCGGGGATACTATACAGGCAGCACTTGTGTACTATAGACAAGCTGATGTAGTAACATTGCCGCTGACCTCAACGGGCCTTGCTTTCTTCTCTGTTCACAGGCCATAGTAAAGATATGTTGTTGACAGGAGAGGAAAGGGAAAAGATATACTGAAGGGACTTGGATACAGAATTGGCTGTAGAGCGCCCTTTTCTTTCCAAAAACCAGGCCAAGGTCAGTCATGTTGTGTGTCTGCCCCATCATGGGACAAATGATTAAAATATACAAAAAAAAAAGGTCAAGTGAGGGCAGAAATGGCCTGACAACCTAGACTTGCTAAGCGTTCTCGCATTCATCTGTTACTATTATGACTGACCTGATGTTTTATAAAGCAGCTAGTGGAGATGCTGAGCTAATTTCCTTTACTAATCCTGCCAGCCAGAAATAAATTCCTTCTCTCCTCGTCAGCACGCTTCCATAAAACATGTCTGGGATTCTGAGAATTCAGATTGCACAATGTGATACATACGGAAGGTGTACAGCCTAAGAAAGATGTAGTGAAACATGCAGACTTTACAGAACATCACAGCAAAGGTATGATTCGGTTACGGTAAAGGTGAGGTGAGCCAGAGGATGGGCGAAGACATGCAGTAGACTAAAAGGACTGGAGAGAAGTAGTTTAGGCTGGATTCCTGGTAGGGAAGGGGTGGGGAGGGGGTGCCAAACAACAGCAAAACACACACACACACATACATACACACAAGTACACACAGAAACCGGCAGGTTTCCAGCAGGGTGGCTGAATTGCCTCTCCACACAGGCCAAGCCTTCTGTTGCTGGAGCAGTGAAGGGGAAAGCCTTTTAAAGACCCCTCATCCCAGACATGCACTCACACCCACAGGGGACACAAGGGGATGGGGTGGGATTGGGGGTGGGGGGTGGGGAGTGGATTGCATAAGAAATAAAATCTCCACAACACAGCGACACACTCGAAGTTCAACTTTCACATCACATTCGCACATTACCTGTAAGAACATCTTATCACAGTCAAATGGCCCACAGTGAACAAAGGGAAAAGTGTCACCTGCTGGTGGCCAAGAGTCTTTACACATATGGTGGGATTTTCACAAGATACAAAATAATAATAACAATAATGATAATAATAATGATAAAAAACATGATGCCAAACCTTTTTAAAGCAGATATGGAAGTTGCAGAGTGCTGTTTCTCAAGTAACATGAACATCATGGTTTTTTTTTTTCTCTTACTTTTCCCCCCTGCCTTGCAGCAAAACTATAGAAATTGAATCAAAACACTAAAACCCAGAAATAAAAACTCCAGGTCATCATTTTCAAAAGCAAAAACAAAGCATCGTGCATTAAAATCAGAACATGAAACACACTCTGCAGCTCCGGTGAATCAATGGAAACATGATACCGCTTTTAAAACACTGTGAGCACATGCAAGTTCATGGATACTACATAACAAAGTTATTTTACGTCACTGCGCACATATAATAAAGTTATGACACCAAAAAATACTGAGAATAAGCTCTAACCAAAGCCATACTGGTGCTGGAATCCTGTCTCCAGGGCCCCATGGAAGGGGAAGAAAGTTGGAGGAAAACCCCTCGCTTTGTGTACCAATCGCTGAACTGACTACTGCGCTCTCTACTACTGTTTTCCGTTCCGCTTTATGTACCGTTGCTATGAACATATGCTCCCAGCAAATTATAGACAAAGTTGTGGTCCGTGAGGTTTGCAGCTTGAGGAATTAGCACAGCCGTGTTCCTGTACAATAAAATAATATTGTTTTACCAGAACTAGGCTCCACATTCTCAGAGAACTCACATCACAGAACCGAGGAAGTGACACGCTTTGGCACGGCCGCTCACTGTAGGTCCTCCAGTTTGATTCATATAATGAGGAGGGCTTTGAGAAGTAAAGCTAAAAACAATTAAGAGGGTGTTTAACTTTGCCGGTACACTATTAAATTCTGAGAATTTAAGTAAGCTGCCTCCCAGGCACAGAAAATTGTGCTGGCACAAAACCGTTTCAAAAGCATCCTTTCTCTCCTCTGATCTGCCTGAGGTGAAGATAAAGCTTTTTGACTGAATGCTGAGGCTTGCTAAAACAAGCACAAATCCTTCTTCCCACCCTTTCATCCTAATAATGAGCCCAAATCAGGACCTCACCTGCACACATCTACAAACGTAGGCCGCTGCGCGCTCTACGAAGCATTCATCAAGTTCACGCGAGGACAATGTCGAGGATTTTCCTCAATTTCAATCTTTACTTGAATTTGTTTCATCTTCAGCGGAAACATATTTACCGAGATGTGTGCGGATCCCACAGCGCATCAACGAAGATATCATTATCCTCACCACTATAATCAACGAGTCAAATATGCCACTGATGACATGTTTCCCCTTCTCATTACAAAAGAAACCTCCAGACTTGACATTTTCATATTTGGTGATACTCATCATCACACAGTCAAAATAAAGCCCCACGTCTCTTAGCATCTTCTCCCTCCAAACCGGTGTCTCTGCCTTAAAAACCCACTAAGACTCCCTCCCTCTCGCTGTTTCTCTCTCTCTGAACTCTCACCTAAGCGGGCCAGTAGCGATGTGATTGTTGGCACATGTAAATGTCCAGTGGTGGACCAGCAAGTAGAGAATACAGTGATGGGCCTGGGATTGTGTGGAACAAAGCACAGAGTGAGATTACAGTTGATCCTCTTGCATCCTGCTTCCTCCTGCGTCTAGCTGCACTGGCAGACACAGACAGGCGCAGATCCCACCGATAACGCGAGGCTACGGGGAGCCCCGTGTGCAGGGGGGGGCCGCAAGGGTCGGGTCTCTGAACAGCTCAGACAGACTGTGGGTGGGCGGGGGAGAGAGAATTAGAAATGGGGTGAGGAAAAGGTGAGGGACCCCAGCAAACGGACACACCCACACACTCTGAGACAGAGACAGAGCTGATGAATGAACAAGCAGAAAAGCGGACCCGGCAATGATAGTGCTGTTTGGTTGTGTAGGACGACAGGCCACACCCTAGATACAGACATATGCTGTGGGCAGAGGATGTGAGGCAAAACGCTGGGAAGAAAAAGCGTAAGACATGACCTTTTACTGCCGATGATGACCACAGCCCACACGCTGCAGAACAACAAAGCAACGGAGTCTCCTGCTATCTGATAAAGTTAGTGAAAGATCCTACGCACGGGACGCGCAGGCGCACACGTCCGACCGCTCCAGCTTCTCTGGGCTCACATGGAGGAAGGCAGAGAGGATTAGCGCAACCCACATGATGACGGGCTGAAAAATAGGCCTTTTATCCACCACCGTTCCACCATAACACAATGCACGCGTCATTTCCACGCTGTTATCCGCTCGGTGCCAACTGCTTGGCTGCCTGGGAGTGGATCTGCTGTTTTGCTGGCAGATCAGCACTGGTGATGCATCAGATCTTTTATCAGCTTCAATATTCCGTCCTTTAATGATAACAATATTTATTTTTCTTTATCTCTGTGGGATAGCGAGATTTGGGTGAATGATTAAGTAGTGGAGCTGCAGTATGCCTGAAGGGCGTAGAACCAACAAGAAGTAATCCCCACAAAGGGGAAAAATCCTCAGTGGCAGTGAGATGATTGATGGCATTTCGGGAGAGTTCACCAGTGTCAAAGTATCCACTTGTGGCTCTTGATAAAAAAAAAAGAAGAAGAAGGAAAAAACAGCTTGAAGAATGGCTTTTTGACTGCCTTTGTTAAGCTAGTCTTGGGCATGACACCTTCTTGCCAGCTGAGTAAGCTTGTGTGTTTTTTTTCTGCCAAGCTTTACTCCCAGCCAATCACAGCCTTGAAAACATGAGATGTAAGTTTACACAGTTATGCCATGTTATTTCTTCTTTGAATTTTGAATAATTGTGGGGTTGACAGTGTGGATGGCTGAAATTACAATGCTGACTGATTCCCTTTGCCTTGCTTTGTTTATACTGTCCTTGAATGTCTGCTCTCGAGACACAATCGCCATGTGATTTAAAGGGGACTTTTCTGGAAATCTTCATCTGGCCAGAGTGAATATTTCAGCTTGTATTAGCTCTCGCTTTGTCAGAATGAGCAAAACAAAGCAATAACTGAACCGCGTGGTCATTTTGAACAGATTTTCTCGTCCGTTCATTATTACCCTTAGGTTAGACTGATGCTGTGCCTCCATTCTGCGGAGATATGATTTCACCACAAAACGACCATCAGCTGATTCCGAGAAAGGGAAGGAGCTCCACCAAAGAATTTATAATCTGCAAGTATTCTGTTGTCCTCGGCCCAGGAGCTTGTAGTGCGGTGCGTCGGATGAATTGTAGACGTGTGGGGGAAAAGCAAATTAATGGCTACTTCAAGTCTTGACAACAACAAATAAAATGTGGGTATAATAATTATTAATTATGACTGTTCAGGAAATTTAAGAACACCACAGGGATTCTCAAATCACACCAAAGTCATTTTTAAGATAATGATACATATATATAGATTATTATTAACTCGAGCAACAATGTGGAAAAAATGGTCCCACACGGTTTTTTTTCCTCTGATTATTGTGTTCGGAATGGGAAAAGACACCAAAAATGGTTCATCTGTTGATTCTGGCACACTCCATTCTCTGTGAATTCAGGTTTTCTATAAAAATGGGAATGGTGTATATAAGACTAAGCCAAAATTCCCAAACTTTTGTCAACCACATCCTCTTTGCACTTACTTATCCAACTCCACTGTGGATAAAAAAAACAGCCTCCCTCAGTTATGTCTGGCTCTTGGTGTCTGCAGTGACCTTTCCCCTCCTCCGAGAGGTAGCCCTGCCATCTCCAGCTCCCGATCAAGTATGTGCCTGTCCGGGGAGTTCTTTCCACACAAATGGTTTTCAATGAACCTGCTGACTTAAACAACCTTTCTAGTGACTGGATGCCAGTTTGGTCCCTGCAGCCCTGTAGGTTCTGGCAGGTGGACTGACCACTACCTTCACCACACTCTTGATCCTGTGAGAGGAAATGGGTGAAAGAGAAAGAAGGAGGATGGCATGAACACACCTTTAATTCCCTGACCTCTCTACACTACTCCCATTTCTTTCTTTCTCTTTCTCTCTTTTTTGTTTTCCCTGTAACCCACAGCTTGGGGCAACATCTCTGCACCTGACAAAGAAGAAATATAGAGAGAAAGGGAGACAACAAGGGAAAAAATAATAATAAAAGGAGCACAGTGAAAAAGCAAAACAAGGAGGGGGGGAAAGGTCATGAAAGAAAAAGACTTGCTTACATCTTTTCTTAAAAAGGTCTTATTGTTTCACTGTAACAATTGTGCACAGTTATACCTAGGTATGCTTAAATTTAAATTGTCATTTTTGGTTAGTTTTTTTAGTAACAATAAAAAACCAACCAAACTGTAGTGTTTCCTCGGCTCACCTGCTCAAGTGCTCCATCCATTCTTGTGCAATGAGCCAAAGGCAGAATGATTGAGCTTCTGCAATATTTCACTAGCAGCACAATACAAGAAACCTCTTTCACGTGAAAAAGCGTGGATCAGGATGGTGACAAACTGGTTGGAAAGTCAAACAAAGAGTAACCAGAGCAGGCCATTTTATGACAAGGGGGCCAGTGTTGGCCTTTGATGCTGAGTGTAGCTGTTGAAAGGTGTCCATTTTCAGGCTCTAATCACTGACTTCAAGTGCATTGCAATTTGAACAGAGCTGTAAGGTATTCATAGGCAGTTCTTTTTTTTTAAGTGAAGGGCATCTCTATTACAGGTAGTTAGCCAAAGGAATGTCTGATTGCACACAGGATGAGGCTTTACCAAGTCAAAACATGTCATTAAAAACAAGTTCAAATATGCTTTGATAGGGAGATCGATAACCAAAAGCTGCACTGACCACGGCTGATGAGCAGCATAAATGCAATAGAAAAATGAAGCCAGTTCACGCAGAATATGCATGCTAAGGTTGATTTATGTGGCACAGAACAACAAGATTTAACTTTTATGTGAAATCTGTAGCACGGCACTTAATTATGCACAGTAAATTGAAATCAACAAATCACGGCTATGGGATCGAGTCTCGACAGGAGTGTTTAAAATAGAATGATTCATTCAGAAAGCAGGCCAGATCGGAGCGGAGGGCAGACCACATTTGCCATTCTTATCCTGAAACCCCCTCTTTTTCCTCCTAAGCTGCTGATGGATGTGTTTCTAATTTTATTATTGGTTCTTAATAGACTGCAACAAGTCACTCAATAACACCCATTTCTGTTAGCACAGGATAATTCATTCCACATTTCCGAGGGCTGATGGCACCGGCTCATGCCAACGCTGTTAGCGGGGCACGGGGAAGAATGCTAAATCTGCTTTTGCAGAGGAAACAGAGACACACTCAAATTGCTGGTTTCAAATCTCCGCGCTGAGTTTACGGCGTTGTACTCCAATTTGTCAGTTAGTGCGTAATAAGCAAGCTCACACTCTTTGCAAAACAGTGGAAATGCTGAGCGGTAGAGCTGCAGGAGCTGTGTGGGTTCATTTTTTTGTTTTTTTTTGTTTCAGTGCATCTACTGTAGAGTCTCGTGTCAGCAACAAAGGAGATGCCGGCAGCAGCCAACTTTAAAAACTTGAAATAAAAGTGAAATAAATATCAAATAGACAATCTTTGAATCATCTCTGCTAAATGAAGATATCTCAAGTCCTACAAATACACAATAGCCCAGTTATTAATGTGTGCTCCCTTGGAAAGCGAATGTAATATCATGGACCAGCTCCAGAAGAGAAAGACTGCCTCCAAGAGAAGGCAGTACAGAGAGAGAATGCATAAGACTTGCGGTCGGTTGATCTTTACTTCTTGAAAAACTGCCGACATCTCCTCCCTTCGGTCCAGAACTAAGACTGCATCACTGAGCACAGGGGTGGGTGGGAGGTTTGGCGTTCATAATTTGGGGGGATTTGAATGAGGAACCTAAATAGGAGCAGAACGCGAACAGCTTTTCCCTCTACATTTGATTATGATGATGTTGGAATTTGCAGATTTGAAGCAGGGATCGGAACATTTTCTCCAAGGGGTGTATTCCATGATTTCATATGCCATGCTAAAGAATTCCATAATACATATGGACGCGGTTAGAAAACATGGTTACATCTTCAATCAAGGGCAATAGTCACTGGAAAAGATCACAATCGCGAAGGTTGCATGCAGGCTGCTGGCAGCTTGAAATTCAGGTGTTGAGACAAAATACAGTCACGCGCTTCTCCCCTGCGTGTGTATGTGTGTGTGTGTGTGTGTGAGAGAGACAGGGCAGTAGCTGCGGTGTTGGTGGTTTCCTACGATGACCTAGTGGGACGCTACTAAACTAAAACAGAGCACTTAGATCGCATCCAGCAGCGTGCCTGATCTCATTTATTCAAGACGTAGTAATCACACACCTCTGTCCAGCAGTCGCTAGATTTAGGTTTAAAAACATAAATATTATTATATTAACACTCTGAGGTCTAAGTCATCATATACCCTAACCCTATCCCACGCTTTGGAAGAGCATTGCCAACCATTGCTAGCAAACGGTGCTATTCAATATCAAACTAATGCAAATACATGAATCCCAAATATCTATTGAGATGATCTTACATATAACACTAAATGTGATTCGTAGCTTACATAGTTTAGAAGTATCATCGTCACATCTTACAGTATCTAAAAAGCTTCTATGTTAGCTGTGTCCACAACATAGAAAACAAAAAGCATGGATAATTTGTTGGGTTCTATCTATTTTTGTGGTGACTTCTATGCATTAAACATCAAAGAGTTTATAGCATGAAATCTGCACTTTTAACACAAGTTGAAATGGAGACTCGGCGAGGCTGTATCTCCCTGCTAGACCATCTAAAATCAGTCCAGAGAGTTAAACCTATGAATAGAGAGGAGTTATCCTACTCCTTATGTACACACAGCAAGAAATTCATTAGAGGTTTACTGACAGGGATACCGAACTGCATTACTACTCAACACTGACACATAAACATTAAAGTACAACACCATTCAAATTCTCAAGTTCTTTGTGTATGACTCTAAGTACTATTGTGATAATGTTTGGCAAACGGGTTATAGGCTCACCTCACATAGCCAGCATGTTTCTATGAATGAAGGTGCAACATTTGCTACCTTTTATGGTGCAAGCACAGACCCGGAGGGAGAGATTTGGGTGATTCACAAGGTCGTGATCAGAAGTAAAAACACCATATTACCAGACTTCAAGCTACACAGTTGTGGTCAGTCAGCATCGCATGACTAACTACTGGCCAATAAGTTTGCAGCAACAAGTTGTGGTTTAGGTGCTACAATAGGGAGATGACCAGATGTTTTCCACACAGATTGCAACTATTTCCCAGTCCAAATGCTGACTTTAAGTAATCTGATTACATCAAAATTTTCCATGCTTTTTTATAACAGAAGTACAGTGTGAAATGTTCAATTCAATGGAATATAGTCACATGAAATTAACTTGACTGGTATAAATTCAGGTTACACCAAGCATAATTATTTAAATAAATGAACTTTGTATTTTATATATTTCACTTGAATTTTGCTCAAAATTAATGCTCCATGTTTATGAGAGTAGAGACATTTTTTTACTGTAGCACATTAGTTACAAGTTAGTAATGCAGTGGAGTAGATCATGCATATTGACTTGTTTAATCACCTGATTGCTAATTTGTTATCAGAATCAGAAACAGTTTGTAGGATCAATAGCCAAAAACAAAAAGCGCAGTGCTTTCAGCTTCAAAGCCTGGTGTCTGCATGGTGTCCCATGAAATATTCAGTCAAGTATGAATGCATGTAACAGTTGTGTTCGCAGTTTTTTCACTACCATAAATGTGCAGTTTTCAACAAATCTTCCTCAAAATGCAACGTAAAAAAAGTACAACCTTACTGTCCACCCAGTACATTTCTGTGTGTCAAAGATTTTGGCTTACTCTTTTTTTCACACTTGGATCAATGATAGTAAGAAATAACTGTTAAACAATTTCTTATTAAGTCTTTTGGGCTAGTTGTGCCTTCTAAAGTTTCTAAAGGGATGAACTAGCAGCCCGCACAGACTTTTCTTTGAGGCATCGGCTCCTTGAAATGTGCAGCGTTTTCTCTGAACAGGAATCGATTTGGAACGATTACTAATAGGGTTCGCATGTCATGGTCCTCCAGTCCTCCTGTGCGCCTCCACCGCCTCTCCCCTTTCTTCTCTCTCTGTCTCTCTCTGTTTGTGTCCTTGCTGCTCTGTGTGAGGGTGTGTTTACCTGCCTTACAGGTGCGGGATCCTCCCGGGATCCCCGCCCTCTCCTGGACACACCTGACTCAATCAAGCACCTGTGGATCATCTGGCAATCAGCTGTTTGCTATTTAAGCTGGGACCTGACCTTCAGTTTTCGCCTCAGTGTTGTCTAACTGCAGTAGTGTTCGCGTCGCCTCCCTGTTTCAGTTTATTCGCCGAAGATTTCTAATGCGTCTCTTCCTGTGCCTAGGACAGCCCAGCGGAGTTCCAAGAGAGTGTTTGTTACTTGGCAAAGTGAGGAGATCGGGGACTTGGATTCATGAACCTTCCTTCCATTGGATTTTGTACATATTGGACTTTTGAACTAAGCACTTCAAAGGCTTTGTATATACCACTATCACCAACACTGTAAACTGAACTTTCATTCCTGAGTCCTGCGTTTGAGCCCAGCCAGACAAACCATGACATTGCATCATTCGCAGAGATGCAGACTGAGAGGATTTGGTGTCACTGTACTGACACGCATAGTGCCTTATAATACGTCCTCTTGCAGTTTACAAATGTGAAGCAATCGAGCAAGCTGAGGCTCTACTGTCATGTGTTCTTTTGATGCGCCACTCTGTTCGCATAAATCTGCACAGTTCGGCCTGTTTTACTGCTCATTAACTTTGTGTGTGGTTCAAACATGACAATAGAAGATGGGGTGGGTGGGGGTTTTTTATGGGGATTATTTTCTAACATAAATGAGGGAAAATAAGTTGAAAAAATAAGCCCCTGTTGGCTGGTTATTTTATTTATTCATTGAAAAACCCCAAATCTGCCTTGGGAACCCTAACTTAAATCAAGTTCCATGTTGGTCTAGAGGAAGACGTCATTGTAGGGATACTTTATTGAGAAGGCCACCAAGTCCCATCATTATAGAACAATCATGACAGGCCCAGCAGTCATCGGTCTCTGACTATAACTGGACGACCAACAGTGATGTGCTCAGTGCGGGCGCACGGAGCATTTATTTGTGCAGATCTACTATGGAAACCAAACAAGTTAGCACCAAATTCAAATGGCGCCATTGCTAAATATATAATATAACATACAATAAACCAGAGAAGACCCCCTATAGGGTTGAATATATGTTTTAATAGTAAAATTTACTTTGGGTGAGCAGCATAATGCATGAAAACCTTAATAGCCGTCACACAGAAATGCACATGAGATGCGTCCAAAGAACCACCGCCGAATGCCATTTATAAATCTCAGAGTGCTTCAGAAGGCCATAAAAGACAAGAACAAAAGAAAGCGAAAAGGGGATGTTGTTGAGGAAAACAACATGAGCTTCATTACCAAAGAAAGCGCCACATTCACAACAAAGAAAAAAAAATGCTTTTGCTAAAAGGACCTGGAGCTAATTCAGCTGCTGCTTAAGAGGAGTGATTGTGAACAGAGCCACTGGATTAAATGCGCAGCCCAACCGCAACGTAATGGCAACAAAGCATCTAAATGAAAGGAAATATATAAAAGTCCCTGTAAAACAAAAGCAGCGCAAAAGAGATTTGCAGAAGTTTGAGAAATCCCTCAAGCAAAAGCATTTTAAAATGTAAACGTTTGCCCTCTTTTGGGGCTTTTTCTGCCTATATGAGAACACTCAAGTGAACCAGCCAGGCATGGACACAACCAATTTAGCCCAATTAACAACAGATGTGTCCATCTATTTCGGTTTGACATGAGTTCTCTGCAATAACACGATTAGCTGTCTCTTCATTCGCCATCTCGTTTTCCATCCATACGCTTTCCCCATCAGAGCCGCACTTCTTTTCAGTAGCTTTTCCACAATTTTGGACACAGCCAGCTATGGCAGGCATGCTGCTAACCAACACCCCACACTGCACAAACTACATCAGCGAATCAGCTGCAGGGAACACTGGAGAAACATAGCATTTTTTCAGCTTAGAATGAGGAACAGCAAAAGATGGGGTGGAATCAGCGGTATGTGAGATCCTCTTGAGCAACATGAATGGTTATACAATAGAAAATCAAAAGAGACTGCGCATTACTGGTTTGAACTGACTGTGTGATGTGTGCAGCTTGGGTTTGGCTTGTTACAAGCCATATTTCATGGGGTTCAGAGGGTCAGGGCCTGGTACCACATTTTCGATGCTCTCGTGGTACTGTTTCATAAAACTGGGACAATAAAGATGGCTCAAACCATGCATTATGTAACTTCTTGTTTAATAAGAAAATTACTGGTATTATTGTTGTCAGCTACGTTGCCATTACCAAATTAATAGTTGCGATTGCAGGCAGAGAAAGAAATTCACCACCATCTGCTCAGCATCGCACAACTTTGAGGCTACACAAAGCCTCAAAGCTGTAGTTCCCGTTTTGTATCATATTTTCATTGTTAAGTTGACTGCAAAGTCACAAATCCATACTACTGTACAACAGGGCCTCAAATGGTTTGTTCCTCCGTCTTATTAAGACAGTGTATCGCTCACCTTTAAGTTATATTCACACCAATGTGATACCAAATCCATAGTTATTATGAGTGAGTGCATTTTTGTAGTGAATTACTATGTTTATAAAATTATTCGAGAAAGTGTGCCACTAATGTAAAATATAATTTAAGCTGTATTATTAAGTATCTTTGTGGCCTCTTTCTGTATCAAAATCCGATTATAAGATCTTGGCCATTTTAGCTATTTTTTTTCTAACTGGTGTACATTAGTGGGATGTTTGATTTCATCTCTTCTGCATAGAATATGGTTATTATGATTTATCCACCAGGGTCCTGTAGGGTAGCAGACCGTAACACTGAACCTAACCATAACAGTGAACCCAATCCAAAGGTCTTACACTGATTCAATTTGCTCATTAAAGACGTGATCAGTGGCAAAAGTTCCTTGCAGCTCCAATAAGCAAAGCCTGTGTAAGTTTATCGCATGCACAGCCATACAGAGCACACAGATATGGATACAGGAACACACTATCCCGCTTCAATTTGTGAAAGAACGCAGACTAACCTACTCGCAGCTCCTGACCGAAGACTGTTCTTTCTCCCAGCGCCGAACAGTTCCAGCGTCCATATCGGAACTGGTATTGACACTCATTGATGCCCATCTGGGCCCCTTCGCCCACAACAATTATGGCGTCCGGGCGGCTCTGGCAGATGGCCCGCTGGCGAGGTGCCAGCCCTGGGATCTTGTTGCAGATGATGTTGGCACCCAGAGCCACCACCGAGGACAGGGCCCTGCCGAAGTAAGAAAAACACACCGTCACACACGCAGACATGCATTCATACGCAGAGGCACAGATGCATGCATGCGTTGTCGCACACACACACACACACACACACACACACACACACAAAACAAACTCAGTTAGAACCTCCAGAGGACGGTGAGATTGACTCACTTTCATGAGACTCTCCAGAACAGGATTCAATTCAGCCCGTGATTGATGCACATTCCATAGTAAAGTGAAAGCTGTACTGCACGAGAATATTACTATTTAATGGATTAGAGGTAAATGAAAAACCTGAGAGCTTAATCCAACTTGAGAAATATAAAAACTAAAAATAAAAAATGTTAAAAACAGCCCAGAGAGAGACAAGAAGATGCTTATTTGGCTGCTCACAACAGCATTCCCCAGTGGTTTGGAAGACGTGAGTTTAAGTAATTTGTTTGGGTTTTTGTGTCAATTGTTAGGTAACATACTGGTGTGAATGGCTTCCAGACTTGTATACGCACCGAACAGACCTCCTCGGTGCCTGATGGCGCAGTTGCAGAAATCGCTTTTTTAACCAAATCTCATATAAAGTACGATTTGTATGATTTGTGTAATTACAGTATGCGTTTGAAGAATACTTGGGGTGTATATTGCCCATAAATTTAATGAGAGGCTTTGCATTGAACACATGTAAGATTTTCAGCACTGGTTTTCTCCAATCCTAAAGTGGTAGAGTCTTGTATGACCCAGGACATGTCCTTATCGGTTCGCCTCAAACATACAACAACATATTTGATAGGTACAACGGCATGTTTTCGAGATGGCTTTATGGCCAATGGGAACACCAAAACAGATTACAAAAAAAAAAGAAGAAGAAAAAGAAAAACACAGACTTTCTCCAAGATTCTGTTTATAGCCCTTGAAACCATGTAGATACATACTTTTCAAACATGTCAGGGACAGGGAGCCATAAATGAGCGCGGAGGCAAACACCGCCTTTGAAGTATGACGTCGACCTCCGAAGTATTGACCACAAACGGGGCAAACTAACACAGGCGAGCTGTGTGTCAGCGAAAAGCAATGGCAACATATATAAGGGGTGAAATGGAAGAATGGATGAAGGAGACGAAGAGAGAGGGAGAGACTGCAGAAACAGAGCTCTCGGAGATGTCGATTTTAGAGCTCGGAGCACACTCTCGTTCTGAGAAGCCCTGACTTAGAGCGTGGATTTGAGTCGGGATAGCTAAAAACCTCTCGGACGACCATGTTCTCTTTTCTGATTGTTGTTTAAGTTCCTGCGCAATGGAAGAACAACATAAATCTCAATTTCAAAGACAAACTTTAGAATAAATCCTAACTGCAGTGGGGCAAGTATCTGTTACCAAACACAGGGCTACACACATTCTCTTGGTGAACTAAAACACTGAAAAGGGACACGCAAAATGGGCACGCTTGTTGATTTTACATTCAAACTTGCCATAAATCAATCAATGTCAACATGTTAGGATACACGTTTTCATATAGAATAGAAAACCATGAGCCTGATGTTTATTAGACAGAAGATAAAAAAAGAAGAAGAATTAAATTTGGTCTGCGAAACATGTGCATCACTACACTAGATGCAAACTTATCTAATAGGGATTTAACTTCTAAAAAAAAATCATATTAATTTTTTTTAAATCCCCTGTTAGAAAGAAAAGAGGACATTCATCAGGTGCCTTCTGCATTCACAGCGAACACTACAGCCTGCTGCTTCTTTCAATCTTGCTTTGCTTTCTCAGCTGTAAAGTGGCTCAAACTTCTCTGACCCTCTTTGACCCTCCGCTGCATACACGGTAGTTCATGGCAACGACGACATCCCGTTTGTCCAAAAGTGAAAGGGCGGGCTCATTAAGCCAAGTTTAATGTGCAACTAGAGAAATTTGCTTCCTTCCATAATGAAGATTAGAGATGAATAAGGTGGGTTTGCGATAAAAATCCAACACAAGCGTCGAGGTGATATTTTTAGCTCTGACAAAGAAACCTCTTTTCAGCCTCCTTTGTTAGCTCTTTCTCATGTCCTTCACATGCTAATTTGCACAATCACAGTCTACCGTGGGCAAACCCGACCAACAGACAACACCAAACAGAGAATTCCAGGGCTAAGCTTTTAAATCCCCGCATCATCAAAGTGCACAAATGCGAATCTGTTTGCTTAGTGTATGCTCTGTGTGTGCCAGAAGCTTGGGGGACAGCTCGCCCACAGCCACACAGATCTCCCATAAGATAGACTGTCAACATGAACTTAAAAGTAGGCTGATGAATTTCAAAGCCCCGGCCTGTCTAGCTTCCTCAGGTTTACAGGATGAGAGTTGATGCAAAAGTTGTGTCTTTTCATGCAAACTGTGTGCTGTTTAATCGACTAATGCAGCGTCACTGGATTGTGGTTTAGCAGTGATGCTGCAGAGAGATGAGAGGAAAGGTGGGTGCTAATTTTAAAGCAGCAGGTGGAAAGTGTGATCATGTTGCACGACCCATACCACAAACCGTACGTAAACCTAAAACATTTAGAGTCCACCATTAATTCTTCTTTCTATTCTGATTTTTCAGCTGGTAAAGCTGATTTTTCATTAATAATTTAACCTTAGCGCTGATAAAACATGATCATTACCGTGTTACATTGATCCCAAAAACCTCAAGACTAAAACAGTCACCAGGAAAGGTAAACGAAACACTAGTTTAGGTCAGTGTGGAGTCATTTCTGTGGAAGAGCTTAAATCCTAACTATGTGGTGAGGAGCTTAAAGATTCCATCACTGTGCAGTGTGGTGGCCTTAAGAGGAACTATCATCTGCGTCATGGCATGTAGCTTGCTTACAGCCACCTGCTTCATCACATGGAACACTTTGAACCTAACTGACAGGCCGTTACGTTCTCAGGCTGGTTTCTACAAGAGGAGGGCCCTCGCAAAAATGCCTGAGGCCCAACTTACTCAAGTCAAGTGAATAAATACTCTCTTTATTCCCCCCACCACACACACACAGACACACACGCACGCGTGCACACACACACACCTTGATGAAATTAACAGCAAATCTAGCAGCATTTACAAATTTTAGCATTTGAGAGTGGTTTTAATTAAAACAAAATCCCTTACGCACACCCGCAGTTTTCTGACTGTTTCCACAGGCGAGGTGTGCAGTGACCCCAAAGGTCTACATGGATATATACTTTGGCTCGGGGTGTATTTACTGCCCACAAAAAACTTGTTTTTTTACAGTTTTACATGCCAAAACATTTCCTGTATAGTTTTGATGAAGGGGTTTTGTATTATTTTGAACCCATGTTTAAATGTTCTCCACGTGGCTTATCCTGCGGTTAATACGCCGCTGAAAACATACTTAAATAATCCAAACAAACAATGGTATGTAACTTTGATGTGCAAGCCATCACTATACTTAGCAGCGTAGCCTACTTTTAACTGAAACCCCCCCAAAAAAACCACATCTATTTCAGCATCAGGTTTGGGGTCTCCGGGCAGCAGAGGATGGAGCAGGGACCATGCTCCAGTAATTATTTTGGAAACTTTAAGAAAGCCGCCGTTCTGCGAAATACTTTTAATCCAGAGCTCAGCGCATTGCGGTGCCAATCACGTACGTGTTGCATAGGGGATATTTTAGGATGTGGGCTCAAACGGTAACATCGAAATACTTGAAATTGGGGAGAGGTGAGGTAATGCGTGGTAGTCTTTCGCTCGCTCTGGCAGGTTAAAGGTGCTTCCATGCGTAAAAATGACCCACGTTGCATGAAGTTTTTCTCACAGGGGGAAGAAAACAGAATCTCCGCATCTAATTGTCTTGAACATCTCTGCCACTCAGTGGCCAAAATGGACCAATGTTGCAGTTCCTAAAGTATTATTTTTCCTCGATTTTGTAAAATGTTTTAAATCCAACAGCCTGACCCAAACAAGCCCTACTTACTCCGCAGACATGCTCGCTGAGGGGATGGCACATTAGAGCGTTGAGCTTTACGCCAAATTACTGCTTTCCCACGTGGACTCGGGTGTTTCTACTGATGAGTATTATCTTTTTTCTTTTTTTCTTTTTTTCTTTTTTTTTGGAGTTTGGATAACGTTAGTTCAGTTGAACAATCAAATATGCCGCCTGAGCTGCACTTCTGTTAGACCCGGTCCGTGTTCGATACAGTTTTGGTATCATGGTGTAAATAACTCTGACCTGAGGATGAGGGATGAGCGAAATAATCCACTTTTATCGGCTTTTGAATATTAGGGCGAAGAAAATATATCCCCTATTGAGAAGACTGAGGGTTGTGAGAGGAGGAAAGCCTAACCCGTGCATCTTTGTGTTGCTGAGGATGAGAGCGCGCACCCTGTGGAGTGAAGGACTCGTTAATTGGCTCAAACTTACAGGTAGCTGCCACTCGTCAGGATCAGGAAAATCTGCGGGTAGTAGACTGACAGCAGTACACTGCGCGACGAGAAGAGGATCATGATGACATTGAGCAAAACGGCCACGCTCGGTTTGAGTGAGACGAGACGGACTACGATGAGAGGAGGAGGGATAAAAAAAACCCTTCTTTAATCCCCGGCTTTAAATCCTTTTTTCCGCACAAAAATCAAAAAACTCGCTCTGCGTCGCCTTGTGTTTGCGCAGCGACTCTACGCAGCTCCAAGCTCCCAGGGCCGTGTGTGCGCCGAGATTGGCTCTGTCATCTCTCAGCAGCGGAGGCTGTTACACAGTACTGTGGGTTCCCGAGCCGGAATGATGATGGTTTTAGGGATTTTGCATGGCAGAAAAGTGCCTCTCTCCGCTCTCATGAGAGTCGTGCCTGCCATTGGGCAGGGAGAGACACTGCTATCCGCCCACTTTGCCACAGTGGGACAATAGGGTGACACTCATCTGATTCCCGTTGGACAGCGCTGAAGGTTTCATTCATCATTATCACCCCCTCCCCACCTACCGACACAGCCACACACCCCCGCAACCTCCACCCCCAACCCCACCATCCAGCCAAAAATAAACAAACACAGAGGCTGGCTGCTTCAGCCTCGCACCATCAGCGAGGCTCCATGTGTAAGAAATCAGCGCACGTCTTGGCGGGATGTGTCATTTTGAATCAACAAGTTGGCATCACGTTAACGAAGTGACTCTATCTATCTATCTATCTATCTATCTATCTATCTATCTATCTATCTATCTATCTGTGAGTGGCAGATATGATTCTAGCTATTTTTCCATGTTGCTGTAAAGAAATGTCTTTGTCTGATGTGACATTTCCATGGAAACATAAAGCATAATTCCCAGAAGCCAAACAGGGGTTCGGTGACCTTATTCTTTCCTGCGGTAACACTATAACATTTCTATAGGCGTCTATAATATTTCTGCTCTGCCTGCCTGTCTGCTGCGCTCTGATGGCTGTCATCCTATTTTGAGACCCTGCTCTGAGGCAGGGTTTTCTATGCTCAGGCTGCAGGATTGATGGAAGTAAAGGCGTGAAAACTACACTATTGTTGCCATAAACTGAATTTTTCTTTTCTTTTTAGTTTTTTCTTTTTTCTTTTTTTTTCTGACATGGTTTGGTGAGTGGAGGCTTTTTTATCTTCTCAACATCGTGACTTTCACTCAACACCTGCAGGATCCAGTCATTGTACATGAAGAGGGTATGAAAGACTTAGCCGGAGTAAAAGGATGGAAGGAATGAGCTAGCTGCTCAGGATTAGTAAACAATAAGACAAGAGACCCCATAAAGGAGCTACTGTCATGTGATATGAACCCCGTGTAAAATCCGAAGTCCGTTCACGAGGTTCTGGCTATTTGATTCGTTTTGACCGCACGAATCTCCGAGATTTGCGCAGTCGGAGCATTAACAACAAGCTGCAGGGGCCCAGTCGTTCAATTTTACAGCTGAAAATGTAAGACAGGATAAGATCAGATCTACTTTACTGTCATTCTAAGCACAAGCATACAACAAAGTTAGAAGCACTCCTTAACTTGATGTATATGACAAACATAATCAGTCTTACTATTAGAATAAAAGAGTCATAAAAACATGTTCTATACTATTATGTGGTGTGGTCGTGACTGGTGCCAGCTTTCATTTTTAATTATTAACTTTTATTTATTTCTTGGGCAATTGCCTAGAATTAACCCACTAAGCAAATGCAGTGTGGCTTAAAAACAACACAACCTGTTATACAGTCTACTTTTTATAACGTAGGCCCTGCTTTTGCTCTGATTCGGTTGGATCTCTCTCATCTGCAGCGCAACGTTCCCGGTAGGCAGGGCTGCACAGGACCCCTGGGCCTTATTATGGCTATAGCAGCTAATTTATATTGGTTTCAGTGTATTGGATTCAGATGGGTTAGAACATGTAGTCTTCGGCTCACTGAGCATTTCACTAATAATTAATGTTTTATTAACAGTATGATGTTAAAAATGCGCAAAAAACTAACTTCTGCTTATCTTCCTGGAGATCCTAACACGATCATGCCCGTGAGGCATTGCGGTAGAAGCAGCAGAGAAGGAAGGCATGGACGTCCTTCTGTGTTTATGCATCAAGGTGAGGTATTGCAAAACAGGTAAAAACTCCGTCTGGGCAATGGAATGTGGAACTACAACTCAGTCTGCCACTATTAATGAAGGTATGCAGGGCCGAGCTGAATCCGAGGCAGAGACAGCGGCTCAAATGATCCTCTGCAACAAAGCAGGAGTCCCCGGGAGGTGAA